>NC_084836.1:125349457-125696957 GCF_033115175.1 Lepus europaeus
GGGGGTGGGGTGGGGGG
Organism: Lepus europaeus; assembly: GCF_033115175.1. Taxonomy (NCBI): domain Eukaryota; kingdom Metazoa; phylum Chordata; class Mammalia; order Lagomorpha; family Leporidae; genus Lepus; species Lepus europaeus. The sequence goes on from NC_084836.1 coordinate 125,349,475, forward strand.
CAGGGGTGAGGTCGGCGAAGGGGACGGGGCTTTGGAAACACATGGACGGACGCGTCTGCTCGGAGCGGTGGTTTCCGCATTTATTTGAAGTGACTGCTTTGCAAGAACGTCTAAGCCAACCCCGTCACAGAGCACCCACAGGCAGGCCGGGAGCCAGGGCCGGGGCTGGCGCGGGCTCCAAGCCTCCCCCGAGACTGAGCACGTCTTCAGTACATTGACTAAAAGTCAGTGGCTCGAGGTGACCCCAGGGGCATCCGCAGTCCAGACGCTGCCGCTTTCTGGTCACTTTGCGTGGACAGGTTGAAAGCACGTTGGAAAAAATAAATATTTAAGGAGAGCACGCAGCACCCCCACGACCAGTGGTTCCAGAAAGGCCGCGTCCAAGAGGGGGTCTGCGAGACAGGAGCGTGGCTCTCGTGGGCTGTGTATCACGGGCAGGGGTCTCACACGTCGCAAGGAGCTCCGGGATCTCTACTTTTCTGAGTCCTTTCTTAAAGGGAGGGTGTGCAAAGTTGGAGGCAGCTGCCATCCCGAGTCGGTCCCCAGCGGGTCCTGGCGGCGTGTTCCGGCTCCTAGACCCAGGGTCCACGGGCGCCCCGCCCCCGGGGCCAGGCCGCCTGGGTGCCGCTGATGCCGACACACAAACGAATACAGACGTGAAATGCAATCTACACAACCGTTCCTCTTCATAAAAAAATATTTATTAGTTTAAACATCAATTTAAAAAAAAAAATCAGTCATGTTAAAAAAAAAAAAAACAACACCTCCTCACGTCTGCCTCTTGCCCCTGGGCAGCCTCAAGCGGGAGGGACCCAGCCACGTGGCCCACGGCGGGGCTGGGTGGGGCGGCCGGTGCCCGAGCCTCTGTGGTGGCCTGGGCGGCACGGGTGCAGCTGAAGGCCGGGCTCCAGACGTCTGATGAAGGGTAAAAAAGCAAGGGCTCCGGGCCCGGGGCAGGCACGGCTGCGGCATTGTCGGTGAGGGGCTGCACTGCGCTGTCCCTCGGCATGCAGCAGGTGGCGAGCAAAGCGCCCAGAGCTGGCCGCGAACCTCGGGCCTGCCGCTTAAGGACTGCGGGTGGAGGAGCTCCCAGCACCCCAGGGGAGGGGCGTGCGTGCCCGTCCCGACAGCTGCACAAAGTGTGGGAACCCGAGGCTGACCACGGGAGGTGGCCACGGGGACCCGCATGAGGGTTCTGTGGGGTTTCCCTTCTCTTCCGGGAAGCAGCGGACACGAGAGAAGTTAGTGACAGCCCTGTGACAGCCGTGTGCTGACCGACTGGAGGAAGTGTGAAGATGCTTCCTGGGGTGGGCACCCGGCTCAGCACCTTGCAAGGGTCCCGGGGGAGGGAAGGGTGGGTGTGGGCGAGCGGGGTTGGAATGTGTTGGAGCGCGCACCCCGAGGCAGCCACGTGACGGGTGCTGGGGGTGCAGAGTGGCGTGTGAGCCGCTGACCAGCGCTGGGGACGCGCCGGCCACGGCATCGCCCCGGAGCTGGAGCAGCACACAGCAGCCAGGCCCCGCCCGCCTCCAGTGTTAGCAGCAAACAGGCAGAGGCAGGAGCCGGCGCCTCCCAGAGCTCCAGGAAGCACACGCGGAGCGCAGGGCTGAGGTTGAGGTGGGGCCGGGGGCCGGGGGCCGGGGCCCTGCCTGCTCCCCCCGAGGATAGCACCAGAGCCCAGAGGTCAGGGCTGCAGGGCTTTTGTGCACTGGACCTGTGGGTGGGCAGGAGCAGTGGCCACTGGCAGTTACCCAGCTGCCCAGGCCAGATGCAGCTCAGTGTGCATGGAGCCTAACGCCTTAGACCCGAGGCCCTACAGCCACAGCCGAGATGCTGACCAGCACTGCCTGCCTGGCCGCTGACCCACGGCCCCCTGAACCTCACTGGGCTGCAGCTGCTCCTCCAACCCCAGGGGCTGGAAGGTGTCCGTGTGTCCAGGGGGCCAGGGCACCGGGGGCCTGGAGGGAGTGGTTAGCGTGGCCCTGCCCCTGGGTGCAGAACCCTGTGGGCCACACATACAGGTGCCATGGCCACATGGCCATCACCCCCACCCAGCCAGGGCCTAGGAGAGCCAGCTGAAGTCCTTGTCTGGCCCCCCGGGAGGGCTCTGGGGCCCTGGCGAGTCCTCCTGCGCCAGGCCCACGGCGTCCTTCCACTTGGCCACGTCCTCGTCCTCATCTTCACCCAGCTCCTCCTCAGCCTCCCCTCGTGGGTCGTCGGGGTCCTCCAGGTAGGGCCCGTCGCCCGGGAACAGCGCCTCCGGAGAGCCCTCGCCGCCGCCACCGTGGTCCCCGGGGCCGGCCATGCCGCGGCCAGCGCAGTCGGTGCACACGCCGTGGCGCCGTGAGCCGTGCTTGATGCCCACACTGGCGGCAGATGTGAACACGCGGCTGCACACCTTGCACACGTACTTCTTGTCCTTGCTGTGCACCTGGGGGGAGCGGCAGCCAGTGAGGGTCTGGGGGCAGCGTGGGGGGCTTGGGGTCGCCCAGACCCTGGCTCACGGAGCGCATCGCGCCGCTCAGCCCCAGGCAGAGCCGGGAGAAGACCGAGCGGGCGAGCGCCCCCCCGCCGGCCCCGCCCTGCTCACCAGCGTGTGCCGCTTCATGTGCTCGCGCCGCGTGAACTTCTTCCCGCAGGTCTCGCAGGGGTACGGCCGCTCGCCCGTGTGGGAGCGCATGTGGCGCTTGAGGATACACTGGTGCATGGCCGAGAAGCTGCAGTACGGGCACTTGAACTTCTTCCGGATCACCGTGAACTCGTTCACTGCGAGACACAGGCCCCGGCGTCAGCAGACGGTGGGCAGGGCAGCCTCCCACCTGCGGCCTGCCGGCCCCTCCGGCCACCCAGATGGTGGCCAGCGTGGGCACTAGGCGTGTGGCACCCTGCCCTCGGAGCCTGCTCCCACCCAGGCCAGGGGCAGGCAGCACCGGCCCCGGGTGTCCAGGCGGAGGCGCCTGGCTGGGGCTGGAGGGAAGTCGGCGCAGCAGGGCCGCCGAGGCCCCGTGGGCAGCCATGGCAGATGCTGAGCCGGCTGTGCCCAACCTGGGGCCCTGCAGCCCAAGCCGAGGCCCTCACCAGCGTGCCCCGGCCGGACCCGAGAGACCGCAGGCCCACAAGCACACGTGGCTCTGCACGGCTCCGCACACCCACAAAGACCTCAGGAATCAGGCCCGGGCACAAGAGCTCGGGAGAGCCTGGGCGTGGACGGTCATCCACACCGGCCTGCGAGGGGCCTGGGAGGGCCAGAGTGAACCTCCCAGAACGGTGTGTCCGAGGCCAGGCTCGGTGAGCGCTGGGCGGCTGGAGGCAGGCAGGGCACGGTGCAGAGGACGGGTCACCCCGGACACACTGGCTCCTGCACCACCTGTCTCCACGCCGCCTGCCCTGCTGCGTGGCACACCCCCCAGAACACGCGGGAGCCACGGGTTTACCCCTGAAGCTGCTGAGTCTCAGGCTCCACCTTGCTGTGCAGGGACCCTGCTGTGGGCATCCCAGCATCACCTGTGCGGGAAACGGCCCGGGAGATTCCTGGGGGGGAAGTCCCGGCACCTGGCACCCCCCCCAAGACGCTGGCCACCCTGTGGGCCCAGCAGTGCACAGGGGGCCCGGCAGACACCCCACCACCACCACCACCACACAGCAAGTTCCTCCTGAAGGTGTCCGGGAGAGGAGCCGGCACCTGCCGGGAACGTTGGCACCCGTGTGAAGACGCGGGCACGCGCATGCGGCAGGGCCACCTGCGGGAAGGCAGGTGCGACCCCGTCCTCCTGCCCACCCCAGGCTGCAGGTGCCCGGGGTGGGGGCCCGTGGCTGACCAGGAGCCTGTCGCTGGCTGCTCTGGGAAGACAGCACCCCCACAAAGACCCTTTCCAGACGGGGGGCTCACGGGGCGGGGTTATCAGGGCCCCCGTCGCACGCGAGCGCTGAGCATCAGCGCATTGCTCACGGAGGGCGCCTCTGGCTGCCATGAAAACCGTTTCTCCGGCCAACACTGGCCCCTCCTGCAATCCACCTGTGGCTTCCGTCTGTGAGCACTGGAACGCGCTCTGCTGACGTCCACCCTGGGAGGCAGCAGGCTGTGGCTCAAGTGCTTGGGTCCCACACTGGGGACATGGATGGAGCTCCCGGCTCCTGGCCCCGGCCCGGCCCGGCCCGGCCTGAGCTACTGCAGCCATTGGGGGCGACCCAGCAGACGGAGATCCGTCTCTTTGCCTTCCAAATGAAATTAAAGCGAGGTCAGCCCTTCTCGCCCCTGCATTCCACAGGCAGCCACACGCCAGCGCCTCCACCCTGGGTCTCCCAGCCCCCAGAGGCGCAGGGAAAAGCTCTTCCAGAATTCCCATCTCCCTCAATCCGTCAGGGCAACAGAAACAGACTGATCGGGCGGGCTGCGTCTCACAAGCAAAGCCTTTAGGCCGGCTCTGTTGGAGTAACCGGAGCAGAGGAACCACAAAGGCTCTGCAAGCGGCCTCTGGCGGGAGCGCAGCGCGGCGCGGCGCGCACAGGAAGCCTCCCGCTCGGCGCCTGCGGCACGGAGCTCAGCAGCTGCCCAGGTGCTGTCATTTCCCCCCGGAACTCAGTCACGCATGGGACCCCCACACCCTACGTCAGCCAGCTCAGTCACGCGTGGGACCCCATACCCTACGTCAGCCAGCTCAGTCACGCGTGGGACCCCACACCCTACGTCAGCCAGCTCAGTCACGCGTGGGACCCCACACCCTATGTCAGCCAGCTCAGTCACGCGTGGGACCCCACACCCTACGTCAGCCAGCTCAGACACGCCTGTGACGCCTGCATCCCACGTCAGCCAGCTCAGACACACGTGGGACCCCCACATCCTACGTCAGCCAGCTCAGTCACGCGTGGGACCCCACACCCTACGTCAGCCAGCTCAGTCACGCGTGGGACCCCACACCCTACGTCAGCCAGCTCAGTCACGCGTGGGACCCCACACCCTACGTCAGCCAGCTCAGTCACGCGTGGGACCCCACACCCTACGTCAGCCAGCTCAGTCACGCGTGGGACCCCACACCCTACGTCAGCCAGCTCAGACACGCGTGGGACCCCCACACCCTACGTCAGCCAGCTCAGACACGCCTGTGACGCCTGCATCCCACGTCAGCCAGCTCAGACACACGTGGGACCCCACACCCTACGTCAGCCAGCTCAGTCACGCGTGGGACCCCACATCCTACGTCAGCCAGCTCAGACACACGTGGGACACCCACACCCTACGTCAGCCAGCTCAGACACGCCTGTGACGCCTGCATCCCACGTCAGCCAGCTCAGTCACGCGTGGGACACCCACACCCTACGTCAGCCAGCTCAGTCATGCGTGGGACCCCACATCCTATGTTAGTCAGCTCAGTCATGCGTGGGACCCCACATCCTATGTTAGTCAGCTCAGTCACGCGTGGGACCCCCACACCCTACGTCAGCCAGCTCAGACACGCATGGGACCCCCACACCCTACGTCAGCCAGCTCAGTCATGCGTGGGACCCCACATCCTATGTTAGTCAGCTCAGTCACGCGTGGGACCCCCACACCCTACGTCAGCCAGCTCAGACATGCGTGGGACCCCCACATCCTACGTCAGCCAGCTCAGTCACGCGTGGGACCCCACACCCTACGTCAGCCAGCTCAGTCACGCGTGGGACCCCACATCCTACGTCAGCCAGCTCAGACACACGTGGGACCCCCACATCCTACGTCAGCCAGCTCAGTCACGCGTGGGACCCCCACATCCTACGTCAGCCAGCTCAGACACGCGTGGGACCCCCAGATCCTACATCAGCCAGCTCAGTCACGCGTGGGACCCCCACACCCTATGTCAGCCAGCTCAGTCACGCGTGGGACCCCCACACCCTACGTCAGCCAGCTCAGTCACGCGTGGGACCCCACATCCTACGTCAGCCAGCTCAGTCACGCGTGGGACCCCCACACCCTACGTCAGCCAGCTCAGACACACGTGGGACCCCCACACCCTACGTCAGCCAGCTCAGACACGCCTGTGACGCCTGCATCCAGCTCAGTCACGCGTGGGACCCCCACACCCTACGTCAGCCAGCTCAGTCACGCGTGGGACCCCACATCCTACGTCAGCCAGCTCAGACACGCGTGGGACCCCACATCCTACGTCAGCCAGCTCAGTCACGCGTGGGACCCCATACCCTACGTCAGCCAGCTCAGACACGCCTGTGACGCCTGCATCCCACGTCAGCCAGCTCAGTCACGCGTGGGACCCCACATCCTACGTCAGCCAGCTCAGACACGCGTGGGACCCCACATCCTACGTCAGCCAGCTCAGACACGCGTGGGACCCCCACACCCTACGTCAGCCAGCTCAGTCACGCGTGGGACCCCACATCCTACGTCAGCCAGCTCAGACACGCGTGGGACCCCACATCCTACGTCAGCCAGCTCAGACACGCGTGGGACCCCACATCCTACGTCAGCCAGCTCAGTCACGCATGGGACCCCACATCCTATGTTAGCCAGCTCAGACACGCGTGGGACCCCACGCCCTACGTCAGCCAGCTCAGACACGCGTGGGACCCCACACCCTATGTTAGCCAGCTCAGACACGCGTGGGACCCCACGCCCTACGTCAGCCAGCTCAGTCACGCGTGGGACCCCACGCCCTACGTCAGCCAGCTCAGTCACGCGTGGGACCCCACACCCTATGTTAGCCAGCTCAGACACACGTGGGACGCCTGCATCCCTTGTCAAGGCCTAGGCTGGAGCCCCAGCTCCTCTGCCCCCTGCTTGTGCAAGCCCTGGGGGCAGCAGGTGACAGCGCAAGTTCTCGGGTCCCCACCAGCCACAAGGGTGACCTGATAGAGCTCTGGGCTCCTGGCTTTAGCCTGGCCCAGCCCTGGCTGTTGCAGGCATTTGGGGAGTGAGCCAGAGGATGGAAGACCTCTCCCTGTCTCTGCCTTTCAGATAAAATGAAAATTTAATAAACAAATGAAGCTTTAGAAACGCATCTCCAACACACAGCTCAGCCCTGAGCAGGGGTGCTCCTGGGGCCGCGAACGAGTCACAAGCAGTGGGCTCTGGGAGGGAGGGGTCTTCAACTCTTCATCTGATTGGCCTCGGAAGGAGCAGACCCGAGCACAACCCCCACCTTGTCTCCCACCTGCTGATTTTTTTTAAAAGAAGGTTTATTTATTTATTTGAACGATAGAGTTACAGAGAGGCAGAGGCAAAGGCAGAGAGAGAGTCTTCCATCCACTGGTTCACTCCCTAGATGGCTGCAACGGCCGGAGCTGGGCTGATCCGAAGCCAGGAGCCAGGAGTTCTTCCAGGTCTTCCCATGCGTGTACAGGGGCCCAAGGACTTGGGCCATCTTCTACTGCTTTCCCAGGCCATAGCAAAGAGTTGGTTCGGAAGTGAGGCAGCCGGGACTTGAACCGGCGCCCATATGGGATGCCAGCACTGCAGGCCAGGGCTTTAACCTGCTGCACCACAGCGCCTGCCCCCCACCTGCTGATTTATGAAGCTGTCCCCACTTTTTTTTGTTTGTTTTTTTAAGACTTTCTTTATTTGAAAGGCAGAATTATGGAGCGGAAGAGACAGAGAGAGAGGTCTTCCATCCGCTGGTTCATTTCCAAATGGCCACCAATGGCAGGAGCTGTGCTGATCCAAAGCCAGGAGCCTGGAGCCTCTTCCGGATCTCCCCATGTAGGTGCCGAGGCCCAAGAACTTGGGCCATCTTCCACTGCTCTCCCAGGCCACAGCAGAGAGCTGGGTCAGAAGAGGAGCAGCCGGGATGAGAACTGGCACCCGTATGGGATGTCTGTGGTGCAGGTGGCGGCTTCACCCACTGTGCGGCAGCACCGGCCCCAAGGCTGTCCACGGCGAGATCATCAAGGGTGCAAACTGTTCTCAGAAAGGCTTTTTGTTTGTTTTTTAAATATTTTATTTATTTATTTATTTATTTAAAAGGCAGAGTTACAGAGAGAGAGAGAGAGAGACAGAGAGAGAGATCGATCTTCCATCTGCTGGTTCACTCCCCAAATGGCCACGATGGCCGAGGCTGGGCCAGGCTGAAGCCAGGAGCCAGGAGCCTCTTTGGGTCTCCCACGTGGGTGCAGGGCCCAAGTACCTGGCCGTCTTCCACTGCTTTCCAAGGCGCAGTAGCAGGGAGCTGGACTGGACGTGGGCAGCCAGGACTGCAACCAGTGCCCATGTGGGACGCCGGGGTCACAGGCGGAGGCTTCCCCTGCTACGCCGCAGTGCTGGCCCCTCAGGAAGGGCTCAGCGGCACACAGGGCGCACGTCTCGGCAGAGACCCCCACACCACCACTCAGACCACAGCCGTGACCCCGGAGTCTGAGACCGACACGCTCCCCTGGGCTGCGCCTCAGCCCCGCGCCGGCTCTGCTGCTCCGGGCCTCAGGCTCCTGCCCCCTGTCACCCATGGGCCCTGCACAGACTCCAGCCTGGGCGAGCGCAACACCCCACCCACCCCACCCCCGCCGCGTCTCGGGGTTCTCAGCACGGCTGCCTCCATAACCGCAACCAGGTGCCTGGGGCAGCCCACAGAGGCCGCACAGGTTTGCCGCCTTCCCAGCCCAAGGTCCGGAGGCAGCACTGGCTCAGCCCCGGGCACCCGGAGCATCTACTCGCCAGGCCTGCAGCCTCCACCCCAAGCTCCGCCTTCCACACATGGCAACCTCAAGTGACGGTGCTGAGAGGCGGGGCCAGCATCTTTCCCTGCAGGCCAGTGGCCCCCGCAGCGCCCACCCTGAGCCCACACTGCACAGCGCCTGCGGTGCCCGGTGGCCGCGTCACGTGCCACCATCACTGTCAGTCTTCCTCTTCAGCCCACCCACTGCTCAGCCCCAGCGGACCCTGGCTGGACACCCCCTCCCAGGATGCCCAACCCACAGGGACAGCAGGCGGCTCACGGGGCCGACCCGGGGCCCCACCCCACCCTCACACCCCAGCCCGGACCCAGGGAACCAGATTCAGGTGTCGAGGGGCGGGACCTGCGGGGGAGGCTGCACCAGCGCCTTCAGAAAGGGCGGTGACCCTGCTGCTCGTCTGTGTCAGGAACAGCAGCAGCACTCCTCCTCCACGGAGGCCTGAGCCCGAGGGGCCGACCGGTCCTCCACCCACGCTCACTCCCCAGACACCTGCCGAGGGCCGACCGGTCCTCCACCCACGCTCACTCCCCGGACACCTGCCGAGGGCCGACAGGTCCTCTACCCACACTCACTGCCCGGACACCTGCCGAGGGTCGACCGGTCCTCCACCCCACGCTCACTGCCCGGACACCTGCCGAGGGTCGACCGGTCCTCCACCCACGCTCACTCCCCAGACACCTGACCTGCTGAGGGCCGACCGGTCCTCCACCCACGCTCACTGCCTGGACACCGGCCGAGGGTCGACCGGTCCTCCACCCCACGCTCACTCCCCAGACACCTGCCAAGGGGCTGACCGGTCCTCCACCCCACACTCACTCCCCAGACACCTGCCGAGGGGCTGACCGGTCCTCCACCCCAAACGCCTGGCCTGCCTGGGCTGGGATCAATGGCGTGAGCCATCGCCACGGCCGCCCAGGCCGTGCAGCAGCAGGAGCTGGGTCAGGAGCAGCCATCAAACCCGGACGCTCTGATGAGGGACTCAGGGCCTTCACCAGAGTCCTCACCACCAGGCCACCACCTGCCCTGGTCCCTGTCTAGGCAGAACGTCACCCATAGGCAGCAGTAACTTCTGTTTCCACTGTGACTGGGTGTGGGTTCCACGTGGGTGACGTCTCTTTCTTATTTTACAGATTTATTTATCTGAAAGGCAGAGTTACAGAGAGAGAGAGGTCTCCATCTGCTGGTTCACTCCCCAAATGACCACAGTGGCCAGAGCTGGGCTGATCAGAAGCCAGGAGCCAAGAGCTTATTCCTAGTCTCCCACACGGGTGCAGGGGCCTAAGGACTTGGGCCATCCTCCACTGCTTTCCCAGCCACAGCAGAGAGCTGGACCAGAAGTGGAGCAGCTGGGACTCAAACTGTCACCCATATGGGATGCCGGCACTGCAGGTAGCAGCTTTACCTGCTACGCCACAGTGCTGGCCCCGCTATGTCTCTATATCAGGCTGTGGGTTCCACGTGGTGACGTCTCCCACTCCTAGTGGCACGGGATAGGCAACCTGCTGAGTGCTGGCTGCGTCCTACCACGTCCTGCCGCCTCCCGCGTCCGGGGCCCTGCCACATCCTGCCGCCTCCCGCGTCCGGGGCCCTGCCACGTCCTGCCACCTCCCGCGTCCGGGGCCCTGCCTCAGGGGCCCTGAGCGGCTCAGGGACTCTGCTTCTTGACTCCTGGCCACAGGTCACCTCACTCCTCACACCACCGCCTGGGGCTTCTGTCCCCGCCCAGCACATCCACCTGGGGCAAGTTCTCAGCTATTGACCCTCTGTCACTCCACAGTGGGTCCTTGTTTAGCGGGGATGGGGGTGAGGAGGGCAGGATGCTCACAGGTTCGTCCCAGGCCCCAGGTCCCCGACAGGCGGCCACGCCAACTGCCTCCCTGCTGTGGGCAGCACTGTCCCAACTCTTCCCCAGCCTCAGACTGACCACAGACTGGAGCAACGGAGCAGGCACAGGGGGATGGTACCGGCCGCGGTCCTGGAATGGTGGGGGCTGCCTGCTCCCCAGACGCCTGCCCCCCTGTGGAACAGCACATCAGTACCTGCCCGCCCCGGCCTCACGGCCACCTGCTCCCAGGGGGCTGACACAGAGCCCAGGGGTCCAGCAGAGGTAGAGGGCCAGGTCAGGACCCACCGCCCACTTCCTGCAGACCTGCACCCTGGGAGGCAGTGCCGGCCCTGGCTCAGGCACCAGCTTCCTGCCGCACCTGTGGAAAACAGGGATGACTCCCCAGCCCGGCCACCGTGGGCGACTGGGGAATGAACCAGCAACGAGAGCTGGCTCTCTCGTGGCCTCATAAATGAATAGGTCGACGTGCATTTTTTTTTTAAAGATGGAAAACAGAAACCATGAGGGCTTCTTCCTGCCAACGCTGCTGAGGCCCCCACAGCCAGGCGCAGGCCTCTGACCTCTCCAGGAACAGTGGGGAGCTCCTGGGCTCCGCTTCCCAGAAGAGCAGCATAGTTTTCTGCCCCAAAAGGCAGCAATGCCACGTGATGTACCCAAGCTGAAGCTGTCACCTGGAGACAAGTGCACCTGCCCCACTGGCTCCCGTCAGGGCGCTGGGACCTGGCAGCTGGTGGACTCCAGGGACCACGGCTGAAGCCCCGGCCCCCAGTACACTCCCCCCTCCCCCCCCGGCCACCCCTCACTGTCTGCTTCTGTCCCGGCAGCTGGGCAGGCCGTCCCTGGTGGCCAGGCAGACCTGGACAGCCCAGGCCGCAGTGGCGAGGCAGGCACAAGTGGCCGTCCAGGGCAGGGATGTCGGCGCCAGTGGGCTGGGCCCTGCCTTGAGACCACCGCAAGTGGTGGGGCGTCCTGTGGGGCGGCTCGGCAGACTTCAGAGCAGAGCCGTCGGGGCCGGGGGCCAGGGCCCAGGGCGGGGAGGGGAGGGGAGCGCAGCCACGCGGGCGCTGGCCCTAGACAAGCCGCGGCCCTGCTCACAACCGGCTGCCGGCTCCTGCACTGGTCCTGAGGCCACGGCCCAGCCAGGTGTCCAGGGCCCAGGAGGAGTGGACCTAGGACCGGAGACACAGAGTCAGGAAGTGGAAACTCAGTCAAGACCTGTGGCCCACACGTCACCTGCCACTCACCTGCGTCCCTGTCGCGTGGCTGCAGGGACGGCCCCTCAGTGGCCACCTGGAACGGAAGGCTGTCGTGAATTCTCAGCAAACAGAACGCCCATGGCCGCCACCAAGCCATCCAGGTAGACAGGACTCGGGCAGGGGGGCATCTGACCAATGCCAGAGTCCAAACCACGGCCCAGCCCTTCCCCAACTGCCTCAGGGCGGCCCCAGTAGCCTCGCTACACAGGAGCAGGTGCACGGCCTGAGCCAGGCAGGGCGATGCTGAGAAGCTGGCCTGGCTGAGCCTGGCCACACTGCTCTGTGCCGGGCTGGAGCTGAATAAACACCTTGAGGTCAGGAAGAGCTTGGGGGCCAGAGCTGAGGCACAACGGGTCAGGTAACACAGTGCTGGCATCCTATATGGGCGCCAGTTCCAGGCCCAGCTGCTCCACTTCCAATCCAGCTCTCTGCTGTAGCCTGGGAAAGCAGTGGAAGATGACCCCAGTCCTTGGGCCCCTGCACTGTGTGGGAGACTGGAAGAAGCTCCTGGCTCCTGGCTTCAGATCAGCCCAGCTCCGGCCGTTGCAGCCATCTGGGGAGTGAACCAGCAGATGGAAGACTTCTCTCTGTCTCTCTCTCTCTGTTTCCTCTATGTAACTCTGCCTTTCAAATAGACAAATCTTTTTTTAAAAAAAGTTCAGAGAAATACTCTAAAAATGGTACCCATCGTAACTGGGAACAACCATGGGGCTGACACAGCTGCTGCAGGCCTCGCTGACCTAGGACGGCCTCTGCGCCTGCCGCCTGGACGCGGCTCCCCGGGGCCAACACGGCGCTGCCCCTCCAGCGACAACGGGGCAGCCGCCCTCATGTCTCACCTGGGCGGGGGCGGCGCTGGCTCCGTGGGCTCTGTCTGTCCAGTCACCAGGGCCCTCCTGCAGCTGTGGGTGGCAGGAGGGTGGGGGGCTTCCCCTCTGTGGCTGTCAGCGTCCCCATGAGGGGCTCAGACCCTGGGGACACAGGAAACGAACCTCACCACGGAGCGACCCGGCGGCCGTCCGTGTCCCTGCAGCAGTCGCGGCCCCATGCCTGGGGCTCGGGTGGGACTTGTCCCACAGCAGAGGCTCCCACGGCGGCCTTCTGGGCAGAAGGCGGGAGTCTGGCCGACCCTGGCGTGGGAGCCGATCTTCCGAGTGAGTCCGAAGGCCTTCGGCGGGGGAATGGCTCCAATTCTGGGTGGGCTCCTGTTAGGGTCCTGATCCACCAGGAAATGTTCTTTGAACAAACGGAAGCAAAACCAGGCTGCAGCTGCTCTCCACGCCTCCCGGGCCGGCCGGCCATGCGGCGTCTCGGTGTGGAAAGACCCCCGTCCTCACCAGCCCCCAGCACCACCGGCACTGAGGCCGCACGGGGACGCCTCCTGGTCCTCCACGAAATCCGAGCTGTTTCGGTTCTTAAGGCATTTCCCGAAGCCCATGAAGGCGACAAACATGCCAAGGTCCCAAATGGGTCCACAGAGATGGGTCCAGCTGAGTTTCGACAGGCAGTGACGGGCAGTGACGGGTGGCTGACGGGTGACTGACAGGTGGCTGACAGGTGACACGTCAGCCTACGCTGAGAAAGCGACAGCAGAAGCTGCACCAAAGTCCTCGCGGCACAAGTCGGCTGTGGCGGTGTCAGCCGGGCCACGGACACGGGAACCAACTTTAGGCTTTCCAGGACATTCCAGGACGACCCGCAAAGGGCCGCTGGGCAGCTCGGCGCGGCCGGCACACCTGCTGCAGTCAGCGGCTCTCCCGACTCGGACGCGGAGGCCCGCTGCCCCGTCCCCTTCAGGCCACGGCGCGAACCCGCGGCCGGCACACGAGGTCCCCCGGGGGCCAGGCCGGGCACAGCGCGAGCCCCGGCCCCAGCCGAGGGTCGCGACGCAGGGACGCGCGGCGGCCGCGGAAACGACGACACCCCGGCGCCGCCTCTCGCTCGGCGCCCGGACGTGAACCCCCGCGACCCCTCGGCGGCGACCCCTGCGGGGCCTCGCGGGCGCCCGTCCCTCCCTCCGCGGCCCCGCGCGCGCCCCCGTGCGCGCGCACGGCACTTACGCGACAGCGAGTGCGCGCCGGGCGGCAGGTACTCGAGCAGCAGCGCGCCGTCGTCGCCCAGCGCCTCGGCCTTGACGGACAGCAGGCTGTTCTTGCTCAGCAGCGCGGCGCGCAGGTTGGCCACGGCGGCCGCCTGCTGCAGCGCCGCGTCCTTGTCGGCCGCGTCGGCGGCGCCCAGGAAGCCGGCGGCGCCGCCCAGCAGGGCCTCGTCCGCGTGCGCGCACAGCTCGGCCCTGTCCGCGCGGCCGTCCGAGCAGCTGGCTTCCGCCACGGCCACGTCCGCACCTGGGGGGAGGGGCACACGTCAGTCAGGGCCGCGGCAGGTGGGGAGGGCGGGGCTCCGAGGGGCGGGGCCCAGGGCCAGCGGCCGTCTCCGCCAGGTCCGGTCCAAGGCCGGGTCACCCACCCTGCCCCCGGCTCACGTCCCCCGTCTCCCCCTGGAAAGAGGCGGCGCTCAGAGCAGCCCCGCCCCCAAGCAGCTCCACGATGGACCGAGGAACTGGGCTCCCGGGAGGGCGAGACCCGCGTGCCCCCAAGGACAGGCAGCCAGCGGAACTAACTAGAGGTTTGGGGGCGGTGTGGCCCCTTGGCCACTTGCAGGCTTCAGACCGCGCCTGGGTCCAGTTCCGGCTGCCCCACTCCAGGCCAGCTCCGCTAACGCACCCGGGAGGGCGGTGCTGCCGTTCACGGTATGAAGAAAACCACGTACTGTCGAAGATTTATACATTCGGAAGGCAGCCACGGAGAAGCGCAGTTACAGAGAGGCAGAGAGAGCTCTTCCATCCGCTGGTTCACTCCCCAACTGGCAGCAGCGGCCGGAGCTGCGCAGATCCGAAGCTGGGAGCCAGGAGCTCCATCCAGGTCTCCCACACAGGTGCAGGGGCCCAAGGACTTGGGCCATCTTCCACTGCTTTCCCAGGCCATGGCAGGGGTTGGGTCGGAAGTGGAGCAGCCGGGACTCGAACTGGCGTCCACATGGGATGCCAGCACTGCAGGCGGTGGCTTTACCTGCTACAGCACAGCGCCGGCCCCAGTAAATGTATATATTTTTAACCCAGTTTTCTCATTTCCTGTAGCTGTCAAGTCTTCCCATAAGAAGTTCTGTTTTATTGAATCAATCCATTTGAGAGAACAAGCCAGAGCTCCCAACCGCTAGTTCACTTCCCGGTTGCTTGGCCAGACGGTAGCCAGGAATTCAACCCGGGTCTCCCACGAGGTTGGCAGGGAGGGCTGGGGCCACCACCTGCTGTCCCCAGGGTGCGCTGGGACTCAGATTGACAGTCCCTGCAGGAGGCCACGGCAGGCACCGGTCAGCATCCACAGGAGGTGGCTCCAGGACCCCGAGTCGCCCCACAGGATGTCTCCGTGTCTGCACAGCTCAGCACACACCCTGGGGGGCTACGGTGCCTCCTCCAACACAGACCCCCCAGGGAAACAGCGCCCACCCATGGCACAGACGTGCTGCCTGGGGGCTCCTCACTCCACCCCCATTGCATCCTTGGATCAGGAACCTGCGGGGTGGGGGTGGAGGCGGCCAGCAGGTGACAGCGGACAGCACTGGGCAAACCTCGCACCAGCCTCTCGCCAGTGTTCTGGCACAGAGGGCAGTTGCCACCTGTGGGCGCTGGTTCAAGTCCCAGCTGCTCCACTTCCAGTCCCGCTCCCTACTGCACCCAGGCGGCAGCAGGTGCTGGCCCAAGTGCTTCAGTCCCTGCACGACGTGGGACGCCTGGATGGAGCTCCTGGTCCAGCCCTGGCTGTTGTGGGCATTTGGGGCGTGAACCAGCGGCTAGAGGATCAGTATCTCTTTCCCTCTCTTTCTGCTCTCACTCTGATTTTCAAGTAAATAAATCTTTAAAAAATAAAATAAATTGCCTTTAAAAAGGCCTAAAAGTGGGGCCGGCACCGTGGCTCACTTGGTTAATCCTCCGCCTGCAGCGCCGGCATCCCTTATGGGTGCCAGGTTCTAGTCCTGGTTGCTCCTCTTCCAGTCCAGCTCGCTGCTGTGGCCTGGGAAAGCAGCAGAAGATAGCCCAAGTGCTTGGGCCCCTGCACCCCATGGGAGACCTGGAAGAAGCTCCTGGCTCCTGGCTTTGGATCAGTGTAGCTCTGGCCGTGGCGGTCATTTGGGGGGGTGAACCAACGGAAGGAAGACCTTTCTCTCTGACTCTAACTCTATCTGTCAAATTAAAAAAAAAAAAAGGCCTAAAAGCTGCACTGCATCGTTTCGGCGAGGTGACTGCTGGTGCTTCATGCCCGTGTGGCACGGCACAGCCACGCAGGGACACCCCTCGGCCCACGCTTTCCCAGAGACGCCTGTGAGGAAGCTCCCTGCAGCTGCCTCCTCACAGCCGACTGGGGACCACCCACGTGACCACCAGGAGACTGAACGAGCCAGCTGGCTACAGCCGGTCAAGGCCTGAGGGAGGGCAGCCAGGGCTGAGGTGGGGTCGCACAGACCCACCCGGGCACGACACGCAGGTGTCCACTCCAGCCACCTGGTGCCTTGGGAGAACAGGACAGCACATGGGGGCTCCACGGGGCCCTGCACCCCTCAAAGGTGGGAGACGATGCAGGCCAGGCCCCAGAGCGCGTCCCTGATAGTGGGGCAGTCCCAGGGGCCGGGAATGTTCCATCTGCTGAAACTGGGATACCTCCACCCCATATGGGCGCCGGTTCAAGTCCTGGCTGCTCCACTTCTGATCCTGCTCCCTGCCAGTGCACCTGGGAACAAGCAGATGGACCAAGTGCTTAAGTCTTTGCCACCCCACGTGGGAGACCTGGATGAAGCTTCTGGCTCCTGGCGTCAGCCCAGCCCAGCCCTGGCCATTTTAGCCATTTGGGAGGTGAAACAGTGGCGGGTGAGATCTGTGTCTCTGCCTTTCAACTGCATTTTCATTGTTAAAACACTCCAGGTTGGCGCCGCGGCTCACTAGGCTAATCCTCTGCTCTAGTCCCGGTTGGGGTGCCGGATTCTGTCCCGGTTGCTCCTCTTCCAGTCCAGCTCTCTGCTGTGGCCTGGGAAGGCAGCAGAGGGAGCCCAAGTGCTTGGGCCCTGCACCCACTTGGGAGACCAGGAGGAGGCACCTGGCTCCTGGCTTCGGATTGGCGCAGTGCGCCGGCCGTAACGGCCATTTGGGGGGTGAACCAACGGAAAGAAGACCTTTCTCTCTGTCTCTCTCTCACCATCTAACTCTGCCTGTCCAAAAAAAAAAAAAAAAAAATTTCCAGTTGGGGCAGGCAAGCAGGTGCGGCGACTAGGATTTCACTCCCATTCTGCAGCGTGGGCGCAAGCCCCGACTACGCCTCTGATCACCGCTTCCGGCCGACGGCGCCCTGAGAAGCAGCAAGGGTGGCTGCAGGCCGCGGTCCCCGACACCCACACGGGAGACCCTCATGGAGTTCCAGGCTCCTGGGCATTTGGGAGTGAGCCAACAGACAGAAGCTGTCTCTTAAGTAACAATAATACAAAATAAATAAAAAGTAATAATAAGAAAAAAATTCCAGGGGCCGGCACTTTGGCACAGTGGGTTAAAGCCCCGGCCTGCAGTGTTCAAGTCCCAGCTGCCCCTCTTCCAGTCCAGCTCTCTGCTGTGGCCTGGGAAAGCAGTGGAGGATGGACCAAGTGCTTGGGCCCTGCACCCCATGGGAGACCCGGAAGAACCTCCTGGCTCCTGGCTTCGGATCAGCCCAGCTCCGGCCACTGCGGCCATTTGAGGAATGAACCAGCAGATGGAAGACCTCTCTGCCTCTTTAACTCTGCCTTTCAAATAAATAAAAATAAATTAAAGATCACAGTTGCGTTCACATACAGAGGACAGCGCCCTCAGATCTCACTCCTGGGCTTCACTCCTGCAAAACCTTTTCACCCGTTTATTTGAGAAGCAGAGAATTTGCTGGCTCACTCCCAAGTGGCCACGCCGGAGGGGCCGATCACGGACTCACAGCCAGGTCAGCAGGAAGCTGGAGCCAGCCACCCCGTTTGGGCTGCAGGCAGCGTGACCAGGGCCGGGCCCCTACTGACCAGGGGCCTCCCCAGCCTCCTCAGGGCCCCCAGGGTGCTGAGGCCACAGCCCTCGCGTGACTGCCCTGTCTCAGAGGTGCACTCTGAGTTAGAAGGTCATGGCCTCTGCTTCCCCAGGGAGCTCTGGGGACAGAGCAGGGGCCCCTGCTGGAGGGCTGGGCATGCCGAGCACTTGTGTCCAGGGCCCAAATGCCCACAGGAAACACCCAGCATGTTTCCTCCTATAAATAGAACGAGAATAAAAAAAATCCCCTCCGTGAGATGTGATAAATCTTTAATGAAAACAAGACGGCCTCCAGACAGGTCACGGAGGGCGTCCCCTGCGCCAGCCCACACCCTCGCCTCCAGGCACAGCCACCAGCAGAGGCAGCTCGGTTGCCTTGGCAACCCCAGGGACAACAGGCTGGGACAGACGTGCACAGCCCAGAGCCCTTGTTGGATTCTGAAGCCACCTTCTGTCCAGAGCAGCCTTTAAACCACTCAGCCCACGGGCAGGCACGTGTTCCTCCTTACGCTGCTGTCCCCGGAAGGCGGCCCTCTGAGCCCGCCACCACCCGGCTGCTGCTGCTCGGGCCTATCAGAGCAGGCAGGGGCAACCCGCCGGCCAGCAGGAAAGGGGGAAACTTCCTGAAACCTAAACTCCGTGGTTGGGGGCTGCCCAAGGGACACATGGCACGGTCTGGTGACATTTTTGGTTGTCACAACTTGGGGGCACCGGCGAACTTGTACTGAGAATGGAGGTGGGAAGGAGGGCTACAATGTATCCCAGGAAAGCTCCAGGCCTCAAAGCAGGGTCCTGGGGGAGGGGAGCCGTCACTAGCTGCGCGGTGTGTCTCCAGTGTGCGTCGCTAGCTGGGCGGTGTGTCTCCAGTGTGCGTCGCTAGCTGGGCGGTGTGTGTCTCCAGTGTGCGTCACTAGCTGGGCTGTGTGTGTCGCTAGCTGGGCGGTGTGTGTCTCCAGTGTGCGTCGCTAGCTGGGCGGTGTGTCTCCAGTGTATGTCGCTAGCTGCGCGGTGTGTGTCTCCAGTGTGCGTCGCTAGCTGCGCGGTGTGTCTCCAGTGTGTGTCGCTAGCTGGGCGGTGTGTGTCTCCAGTGTGCGTCGCTAGCTGGGCGGTGTGTCTCCAGTGTGTGTCGCTAGCTGGGCGGTGTGTGTCTCCAGTGTGCGTCGCTAGCTGCGCGGTGTGTGTCTCCAGTGTGCGTCGCTAGCTGGGCGGTGTGTCTCCAGTGTATGTCGCTAGCTGGGCGGTGTGTCTCCAGTGTGCGTCGCTAGCTGGGCGGTGTGTGTCTCCAGTGTGCGTCGCTAGCTGCGCGGTGTGTGTCTCCAGTGTGCGTCGCTAGCTGGGCGGTGTGTGTCTCCAGTGTGTGTGTCACTAGCTGGGCGGTGTGTGTCTCCAGGAGGAAAACCTGCTGTGATGAGAGCGATGCATCCGATGCCTGTGGACAAGGCAATTCAGTGCTTAAAATGGTACAGCTGGGGCCACTGCAGTGCCCGCATCCCATACAGGCGCAGGCTGAATCCTGGCTGCTCCTCTTCTGATCCAGCTCCCTGCTGTGGCCTGGAAAAGCAGCGGATGATGGCCCAAGTGCTTGAGCCCCTGCACCCACATGGGAGACCCTGGCCCAGCCCCGGCCATGGTGGCCATTTGGGAAGTGAACCAGCAGATGGAAGATTGATCTGTCTCTCCTCTCTCTCTGACACCCTATTTATTTATTTGAAAGGTAGAGTTACACATAGTGAGAAGGAGAGGTGGGGGGGGTCTTCCATCTGCTAACATTTACTTTAAAAAATGCTAGGATGTTTTACCGCAAGAATAAAAGCCACACATACCAAGTTCTGGCTCTGCTCCACAGCACTAACCCGTACGGGACCCCCGCTGCTAGGCTCATCCCAGCTCCCAGACGAGGAGGGTGTAACCGGCCACCCACCCCCCCTGCCAAGAACCTTCTAGGCAGGGGTCTGAGCACAGGCGCCCCCAGGTTGCTGGCTCCTGGTTGTGCGGGTGGGGCCCCTGTGGGCAGGCAGCTCCCAGGAAGCACACAGGCCACAGCCCCAAGGTTGGGAGAAAGGCACCCACCCCTCACCGCCACCGTGAGCCCAGCAGGGGCAGCGCCGGCGGTCAGCTCACGGTCGCTGCGCGAGGAGCAGCTTCCAGGTGACAGCCCCTCGGCCCCTGAAGCTGACAGGCAGGACCCCCCCGGCCTGCGGTCAAACCCGGGGGATGCTCACCCCTGCCCCACAGGCTGCCTGACCGCAGCAGCCCCTAAAGTCAGACATGAACACGCCTGTGGACACGCACATGTCTACACAGACACACACATGTACAGACATGCCTATACACACGCACATGTAGACACACACGTCTACCCAGACACGCACATGTACAGACACAAACACGCCTACACAGACATGCACATGTAGACACACACATCTACCCGGACACGCACATGTACAGACACGCCTATACAGACACACATGTTGACACACACGTCTACCCAGACACACTCACATAGACACACACGTCTACAGACACACACATATACAGACGCACATGTCTACAGACACACACATGTACACACGCCTACACAGACATGCACATGTAGACACACACGTCTACCCAGACATGCACATGTACAGACACACACGTCTACACACACACACGTAGACACAAACATGCCTACACAGATACGCACATGCACAGACACAAACACGCCTACATAGACACGCACATGTAGACATACACATCTACCCAGACACGCACATGTACAGACGCACACGTCTACAGACACGCACATGTACACACGCCTACACAGACATGCACATGTAGACACACACGTCTATAGACACACACACGTAGACACACATGTCTACCCACACACATGTACACACGCCTACACAGACATGCACACCTACACAAAGACACGCACATGTATAGACACACATATACCTACAGACACGCACATGCCGACACACCTACACCCACAGCACATACATACACCTCTGCACTCACAGACACCACGCACACAGGACACCCACCTAAAACCCACACACACCCTCCACGCCAGAGGCACGGGCGACAGCTGCTCCAACCACTGTAGCACTCGTAGAAGACACAGATGCCACAGCGCTCAGCACCTGCTCCAGCTGCAGACCCCAGCCCACGCCCTCCCCACAGACCCCAGCCCACGCCCTCCCCGCAGACCCCAGCCCACGCCCCCTCCCCGCAGACCTCAGCCCATGCCCTCCCCACAGACCCCAGCCCACGCCCCCTCCCCGCAGACCCCAGCCCACGCCCTCCCCACAGACCTCAGCCCACGCCCTCCCCAGACCTCAGCCCATACCCCACAACCCCACAGACCCCAGCCCACACCCCTCCTCACAGATCCCAGCCCACACCTCGCCTACAGACCCCAGCCCATACCCCCCACCCCCGCAGACGCCAGCCCACACCCCCACCCCCGCAGACCCCAGCCCACATCCCCCCGGCCAGGGCAGGTCTGGCGGCCTCCTTGGGCAGGACACACAGATGCCTGGGGACTCTCATCCCTCACCCAGAGCGACAGGCAGCCGTGGCAGCCTGGGAGTGCCCCCCAGCCCCATAGACGCTTACTTGAGTCTCGGCTGCCGAACGGCCACCCCGAGGTGGGCAGGAAGGAGGGCAGCGGGGAGCCGGGCTGGCCGTCCTCCAAAGGCGGCGCGATGTGCCGCACGGTCTCCTTGTTCTTGCGGTTCTTCCTGCGGCCGGGGAAGGAGCCCGGTGTGCCGGCGCCCGGGTGCGGCGGGGACGCCCGCTCCTCCTTGACGCACAGAGGCCACAGGGGCCGCGGGGGGGCATCCTCGGGGCCCTCAGCCTTGGGCTCTGGGTCCTCCTTGCCGTAGCCGCCGCCTCCCTCGTGGCAGCTGGCGATGGCCGAGTCCCCGGAGGAGTTGGCGGGGCTCGTGTGCCGGGCCAGCCACGGCGAGATGCTCCTCCCGGCCATGACGGCCGAGATGAGGGCCTCCGTGCTGCCGCCCGCCGGGGCGCCCATCTCGAACTCGGAGAGCTCGTCCGAGGCGTCCGACTTGATGCTGATGTCCAGCGCGGCCTTGATGAAGTCGTGGCAGGCCTGCACGATGTCCGTCATCTGCAGGAAGCTGGCGGCCGACATGACCTCGATGACGTTCCTGCTGGTGAGCGCCAGGTGGGCCGAGTACATGAAGTCGATGATGGCGGTGAAGCCCTGGGCCGTGACGATGTCCAGGTGGGTGACGGTGGCCTGCTCGGCCGACTTCTGCATCTGGCAGTACAGTGTCTTGAAGTAGCGGCTGCTCCCCAGCAACACGTTCTTGTGCGCCTTGAAGACTTTGCCCTCGACCACGACGCACACGTCGCACAGGACCCCGTGCTGCCGCTGCTCGTTGAGCTCACGAAGCAGGTGTCGGTAGTGGGACGCGATTTCCATATCTTCCTCTCGGCTGTGCATCGGGAAGTCTCGGGGCTGCCTCCTCTACAGGGCCTGCGGGTGAGAACCAGGGCGTCACACGCGCGCCAGGGGAGGGCAAGCGGGGCGCAGCGGGGCCGTGCTGGCCACGGGGCAGGAGGAGAGCTCCAGGCTGGGCACAACCAACAAACAGCCCAGGAAAGCTGAACGCCCGGAGGGGCTGACCACATGGGCGGCGGGCAAAGCTGCGCCTGCGGCCCCGGCATCCCATGGGGACAGAGGTTCGAGTCCCAGCTGCTCCACTTCCAATCCAGCTCCGTGGTGACAGCCTGGGAAAGCAGCAGAAGACGGCCCAGGTGCCTGGGTCCCTGCACCCACATGGGAGACCAGATGGAACTCCTGGCTCCCGCCTGGCCCAGTGCTGGCCGTTGTGGCCGTTTGGGGAGTGAACCAGCCGATGGAAGACCTCTCTCTCTGCCTCTCCTCTCTCTCTCCTTTCCTCTTCGCAACTCTGCCTTTCAAACATGAGTAAGTCTTTAGAAAAAGAAACCAAAGCAGCAGCTCCTGCACAAGAGCCCACAGAGCAAGAACTTCAAGCAAACATTCACAGCCGTGACCCTAAAACCCTGAGCTCAAACCAACGGCGGGAGGGTCTGCCCCACACTGGGTCCTCCCCCTCCAGCCTTCACCCCGGGAGGGGACCGCAGGGGACAGGCGGCATGGGGCCGGACGAGTCCCTCATCTCCACGACAGGCGCTGCCCCACACCGGCCCCTACGCACCCCTGCCTCTGCCCTGCGTCAGCCCCGCTGTGGGGGTCACCGGCCACACCTGCTCGGCAACCAAGCGCCAACAACGGTCAGAAGAGGCCAGGGGAGCCTGGGGGCGGGTCTCCGTGCTGCTGTCCCCGGGCTGTGCCAGGCAGGCAGGCGTGGTTCAGTCTCTACCCGGGCTCCAGGGCACCGGCCACATGGGTAGCCCCAGAGGCTCCAGGTACGCTCGGCTTCACCACCTGAGATTGAAGTGAGACCGAAGCCCCTCACTCGTGGGAACACAGGAGCTTTGCGGGGCAGGGCCAGGAGAGGGGCAGGCAGCCTCATTTGGGAAGGGACAGCCACGCCCTCAGGGACCCTCTGCCCCAGGAATGTCCCAGACGCCTAGGAAGCTCCGGAAAATCCGACCTCGTGGCTCAGGTCTGAGAACCTCAGCCGCTGAAAGACGTCCGTGGGGGCCTAGGAGACCTCGCCCTGGTGGACCTGCAGCAGCAACCCCGAGATGGAAGCTTCCGGACAACACGCTGGCAGCGTGTTTTCCTCGAGGGAAACCTGCCCTGCCTGGCGGAGTCCACCCCTGCCCAGCATCCGGGCAGCACAATCCCGACAGAGAGCCACAGAGGGAGTCAGCTGACGCTGAGCCAGGAGGCCGAGTCACCCCACTAACGCCGAGTCGCCCCGCTAACGCCGAGGCGCCCGCTGATGCCGAGTGACCTCGCTGATGCCGAGTGACCTCGCTGATGCTGAGTGGCCTCGCGCACCTCACAGCTGTGCTCAAGAAAGCCGCACCCCACAAACCTCATCCACCAACGTCTGAGCTGGGGTCACTGCCAGGGAACGCTGGAGCCCCGGGCGGAAGGTGTGCTGAACATGCCCCCCCAGACTCTGAGGACGGCCAGGCCCCTCCCACTGGCTGCACCACACGCTCAGAGCAGACGGGCATCGTGGCGTGGGGGCAAAGCAGCCACAGGGACCCCTGTACCCCACACGGGAGCTGCTCACGGCTGGGGAGCGCCAGCTTCGAGCCAGCTTCCGGGGAACAGGCCGTGGGAAGCAGGGGGCGGCAAGTACTGGGTCCCCGCCACCCCCGCGGGAGACCTGGTGGAGCCTGGCTCCGGCTGTGGGGAGGCGGGTGGAGGACCTGTACCGTTGCTTTCCCTGTGTGGGTGTCACTTTGCCTTTCAAGTGAATAAAAATGAGTAATTTTTTCTGAAAACATGCTTCACCGACTTGTTCTCTGCAAATGTGAAATAGTGGATGTGGCTGAGCCCTCCTCTCCATCCACGCAGCTGTGGGCACCTGGGTCGCCAGGCAGGGACAGAGCCTTGGCGCCCCCTGCTGGCCGGGTGATGGAACCCCAGCATTGCCGTTAACTTCGGCACAGGCTATTTCACCTCCGACAAAGTTTGTAAACGTTTTACTTTTTATTTATGTGAAAGGCAGAGCTACAGAGGGAGGGAGATCTTCCACCTGCTGGCTGGGGCTGAGCCAGGCCGAAACCAGGGAGCCGGATCAGAAGTGGAGCAGGCAGGACTAGAACCGACACTCACTGGGATGCTGGTGCTGCAGGTGGCGTGTTAATCCGGCCCCGTAAACATTTTCTTCCCAACTCTGCTTGGAGAGAAGGTGTTGGGTGCAGTGAGTAAGACGCCAGGGGGGCCGTGTGGTGGCCCAGCAGGCTAAGCCGCTGCCTGCACCCACACCAGAGCACCTGCCCAGGTCCCAGCTGCTCCACTTCCAACCCGGCTCCCTAATGCACCTGGGAAGCAGATGACACTCAGTACGTGAGTTCCCGCCCCTCCTGTGGGAAACCTGGGTGGAGCTCCTGGGTCCTGGGTCTAGCCTGACCCGGCCCCGGCTGTCGTCGGCATTTGGGAAGTAAACCAGCGGATAGAAGGCACCTCTCTCTCTTTGAAATAAAAATAAATAAATCTTAAAAAACAAAGCACCACTCAGAACACACGTCTCATGTCAGAGGGTCTGGGGTGGAGTCCAGCTGCCTGCTAATGCTCACCCAGGAGGCAGCAGGGGTGGCTCAAGTCCACGGCCCTGCCCCGCCCCCCGGAAACAGCCAACGTGCACCACAGGCAGACAGACGAGGACACGGGCCGTATCCCAGTGTAGACGCAGGTAACTCACCCAATTACACTCTCCAGGGAGGTACAGTTTGCTGTGTGGAAGTGGATTAGGATCTATTTTCATGAAAATACTCTTGTTTATCCACCCCAACAACCAAGGTCCTGGGCAGGGGCGAGCGCTGATTCCCTCAAGGCGAGGTCGTGGGGGGGGGCCTCTAAGCCAGGGCCGGCGCCGGGGGGGGGGGGGGGGGACCAGCCATGCCCCTTCTGGGACTCCAGGCTCAGAGCCCAGGGCGGGAGTTCCTGCTTCGCATCGGGCAGCCCCTGGGCACCGCCCGGAGGAGGCTGCCGGCCCGGGCAGGCTGTTCTGCTGCACGGGCAGCCACCAGGCAGCCCACAACACACCACCCCGGTGGTTACTTCCCTCTGAAAACCTGGATGAGACGAGGTCCCCGGGGGAACCATCCACACGGCCTGAGCCCCTGACCGCACAGCACACCTCAGCAGCGTGGCCAGCGTGGCCCTGGACCACCAGACAAGTCACTGTGGCAAAGGCTGGCACAGCACCTGCCACAAAGCCCCAGGTCCTCACGCCGGCTGCCCCGCCTGGGCCCTGGCCCTGGGCCGGGGGCTGCGGCCAGGCCCCTCCCCTCCCCCCGCCCTTTTCAGTTCCTCCCTCCCCCTCCCCCTCCCCAACTCTGCATGCCAGAGCTGCCTGAGCCACTTCCCTCTGCCTGACGCACCCCCAGACCACACGGGCACTTCCTCTTTCCAGACCCCCCTGCACCCTTGGAGAGACCCTTCCTCTCCCACGCCCAGCAGCAGCGAGGCCTGGGGCCCCCCACCCCCGCTCCCAGAGAGCAGGGCGGGGTTCACGGAGCTGTGAGGGTATGGGGCGGGCAGCTGCCCTCGGGAGGAGGCCCAGGGCCAGCACCAAGGACTCCTGGCCTTGGACGGCCCTCCCATGCCAGCCCTGGCCTGCGACCGTGGCAAGAACTGGACAATTCCAGCCTGAGTTCTCGCCAGACCCTCGCAGGGGCAGTGGCTCCTCGGAGGAAGCCCAGCTCTGGAGCTGGACGTGTGGGGACAGGAAGTCCCAGACCGGTGTCAGGCCTCACGGAGGCCACCCTGGCCCGCACCACAGCCCTGGCTGTGTCCCTCGGGGTGGAAGAGCCGCACTGGGGAGCCCAGACGGCTTGGAACCTCCAGAGGCTGGTTGGAGACACGGTGGCCAAGAGCTCAGCTCTAACGAGAAGCCTGGCCATGGAGTGGGCAGAGAGACCTGGTGACCAGGATGCCTGAGGGCAAGCAGCCACAGGACAGTGTCCAGACCCCTCGGGGGCTGGGGCTCCTGCGGCCACGGCTGCAGGGGCAGGCGTGCTCGTGTGGGCAGCCACCGGCCAGGGGCCCACACAGCAGCCCCCGGAGCTGGCACACGGGAAGACCCAGGGTCCCAGAAAAAGATCTCAGGTACACAAGAGAAAAAGCAGCCGAGCGCGGCCGGCGAGGTCCGGCCCCGGGGCCGCCGAGGTCCGATCCCTGGGGCCGGCGAGGTCTGATCCCCGGGGCCGCGTCCCAGGAAGTGGCCTGGGGTGGGGAAACGGTGGGGAGAGGCACCTGCTCCCGGCCGCCCCCAGCCAGGAATCTGGTAGGAGTGGGAGCAGCGTGGGAGGGGCTGTGCCACCTGGAGGGGAGGGGGAGGCAGGGAGCCCTGCGGCCGCCAGCACTGAGGACTTGCCCAGGCCGCTCCCCACGCAGCTGCACAACTTTCTAGCAAATCATCAGCTTAGCAGGAAAACGCACTCGCAGTCTGAGACCCACCGCGCCGCGAGCTGTCAGCAGAGAGGGCAACAGCACAACCCATGAGGCCTGCTGTGGACACGCACACGCGTGGGCACACGTGGGCGATGCACACAAGGACATGTGTGGCCTGCAACATGACACAGGTGGACATGCACGTGTGTGGGCGGTGCACACATGGGGACGGCCACAGATGAGAGCTGTGTTCTGTAGTGGGCGTCCTCTGACAAGTCCTCAGTGTCCACACAGCACAGACAACGACACGGTCACGCCAGCTCCCAGGTGTCCCCAACACTGAGAGGGGAGAGTGGCAGGGGCCAGGGCCACGGCACGGGGCTTCAGGGTGACCTGGGACTGCATAGCAAGGCGTCAGACGTCACCCAGACCTACGAGGAGCTGGACTGGGGTCAGCTGAGTGGCCGCAGGGCGCAGGCCAGGTGAGGCCGGTCCTCCTGCAGCTCCCGGGGGAGGCTGCCCTCTGTGAGCACCAGGCTGGGCTGCCGAACCCCAAGGGCAGGGCTTGGCCAAACTGGTCAGATGCCCCACAGAGAGGCTCCTGGCTCGGCTCCTGTTCCCTGCCACCCACGTGGGAGACCTGGATGGAGTCCCCAGCTCCGTTTCAGCGCTGGCCCAGCCCCAGCCATGTGGGCACTTGGAAAATGAACTAGCAGATGGATGCTGCTCGCTCTCACTCTCTCAAATAAATGCATTTTTCTTAGAAATAAAAATGGAAGAGAGAGAAGGCCATGATTCATGAGAAAGGCAGGGACCAGCAGGCGCCTCGGGAGCCGGGAAAGACACTGGAGGCTCTGGGCGGGGAGGGGGGGCTCCACGTCTGAGTGCCTGTGGCAGCACAAGAAGCACAGGCCGGGGCTGCGTGGTGGCACCGCGGGTTAAGCTGTGGTTTGAGAAGCCAGCAGTCCATGCCGAGTCTGGCTGGAGCCCTGGCTGCTCCACTTTGGACCCAGCTTCCTTCCAAAGCACCTGGGAGGCAACAGGTGACGGCTCAGGTACGTGGGTCCCTGATACCCACGTGGGAGACCTGGGCGATCTTGGCTTTGGCCTGGCCCAGCCCCGGCTGCTGTAGGCATTGGCGAGTGAACCGGCAGATGGAAGACCTCCTCCTCTCTCCACTGCTCTTTGATACACACACACACACACACACGTAACCTATTTATACTTCCAACATACCTGCACAGGCTCAGTCCCGGCCAGAGGCACCCACCCTGGCCGCCTGGACCTTCACTGTCACTTGGAACCGGGGGTTGCGTGGCTTGGGGACACTGCTGGGGCACTGGCCCCACGTCCCCTTCAGGCTCACGTGGGGGGGGGGTCTGGCAACCCCAGCCTCCTCTCCTCTGACTGCCAGCTCAGCTTAGCCTAACAGCAGAACTGGGCACGAAGGAACCACGGGAGGGGCGCTGGTTCCTGAGCAAAGATTTCCAAGAGAGCCCCGCGCCCCAAAGCCAGCACTGATCAGGCAGAGCCATGGCGGCCGAGGCTGGTGGGGCTCCCGGCCCGAGCTGGCTGCGCCAGGAATGCAAGTCCTGCCTCGGACCCCAGCCGGCTCTGGGCCTGCACGGCTGCACTGGACAGCAAAGGGTCGAAAGAGCCCACCCGACGGGCAGCTAGGAGAGGGCTGCAGAAGCCCAGGAGCAGAGCCGAGGAGACCGGCACGGGAGGCGCCGGCGCTCGGAGGCAACGGGCACACGGGCTCAGGCGCCGCCTGGGATGCCGGTGCCCCTGCCAGCAGCGCGCGCCTGGGGGGCAGCAGACGGCGGTGCAGGCACTCAGGTCCCTGCCACCGGTGTGGAGGCCAGGAGGGTGGGGCTCTGGGCCGTGCCTGGCCCAGCCCGGGCTGCGGCGGGCATCTGAGGAGTGACCGGTCCTCCCCTCCGCTCCCTGGCCCCTCCTTCCTCCACCTCTCTGCCTTTCAAATAAATGAATTCAAGAATATTTTAAAATGAAATTCTGGGCGGAAACGAAAAGAAGCAGGCCCCGACAGCATCTCAGCGATGCGGAGCTGACCCCTCCCCTCCCTTTCCAGGCCCACCAGGCCTGCACCGGGCGGGCAATGCACGGGGAAGCAAGGCCCAGGGACACAGAGGAGGCTGCACTTGTCCCCTCCCTACCCCAGGAGCCCACACCCAGGGGGCCAGGGCCCCGCATTCCTCTCCCACCCCCACCTGCCAGCACCACAGGCGGCGGCTCCACCTACTGTCCACCAAGCCACAATCCCACAATCGCAGCCTCCCGCGGACCCACCTGGGAGAGAGCAGGTGATGGCCCTGCCACCCACACAGGAGACCTGGGTGGAGCTCCCGGCTCCTGGCTTTGGCCTGGCCCAGCCCCAGCCACTGTGGGCTTTGGGGAGGGAACCAGCAGACGGACAGCTCTGCCTGTTTGTCTCTCTCTGTCTCTCAAATAAAAGTAAAATGTTCAAGAAGTAGTCAAAAGAAATGATCTTCCAAATATCAAGACAGGGTTTCAGTACAGCCGACCAAAGTAGCACAAACTCTCACTAATACGGAAACCTCGGTTCAGGTGAGGTACACACTGCTTTCCCACCAGAAATGAAAGAGAAGCAAAGGTCATCTAGTTTGTAAAAACAGTGAGAATCGACTACATTCAGCGACTTGAGACATTTCTCTTGGGTCAAAAAAATTTCTTGGGGGCTGGTGCCTCCACCCGCAGCACTGGCAAATCACAGAAGCACTGGGTGAGTCCCGGCTGCTCTGCTTCCGATCCGGCTCCCTGCTGTGCCCTGGGAAGGCGGCAGAAGACGGCACGTGCTTGGGCCCCTGCACCCACGTGGGAGACCCGGATGGAGCCCCTGGCTGTGGCCGGGCCCAGCCCCAGCTGTTGCAGTCATCTGGGGAGTGAACCAGCAGGTGGAAGATCTCTCTCTCTGCTTCTCCATCTCTGTAACTCTGCCTTTGAAATACATAAATAAATCTTTTAAAATAAAAATTTTTTTAAATTTAATTATTTGAAAAGAGTGACAGCACAATCTCCCATCTGCTGGTTCACTCCCCAAATGCCCACAACAGCCAGGGCCAGGTCAGGCCAGAGCCAGGAGCCAGAGACTCCATCCAGGCCTCCTACGCAGGCGCAGGGGTACAAGCACCCAGGCCACTTTCTGCTGCTCCCAGGCCATTAGCAGGGAGCTGGATCAGAGGCAGAGCAGCCAGGACTCAAACAGGTGCTCCAACCCGGGATGCCAGCATCACAGGTGGTGGCTGAACCTGCTGTGCCACAATGCTGGCCCCAAAATGTTTTAAAAACAGAATTATGTTCTGTAAAAGGGCATGGCTTTTACAAAATCAAGAAAATGTGTAATTAAGAGATGGAGACACCAGGGGAGGGGCGCGCACAGACCACGGCTCCCAGGCCGGGCCTGGAGGGGCTGCCTTCAGAGTGGGCCCCCCAGCGGGCGCAGCCTAGGCCTCAGCAGTGGGCGAGGACGCGACGTCTGCGACCCTCGGGGGTCCTGGGCCTCAGCAGTGGGCGAGGACGCGACGTCTGCGACCCTCGGGGGCCCTGGGCCTCAGCAGTGGGCGAGGACGCGACGTCTGCGACCCTCGGGGGCCCTGGGCCTCAGCAGTGGGCGAGGACGCGACGTCTGCGACCCTCGGGGGTCCTGGGCCTCAGCAGTGGGCGAGGACGCGACGTCTGAGACCCTCGGGGGTCCTGGGCCTCAGCAGTGGGCGAGGACGCGACGTCTGCGACCCTCGGGGGTCCTGAGCCCCGCCGCACCTCTCAGGCTAGGGGGACGAGCAGCAGTGCCACCAAGCCCCACAGGCCGCAGCTCCGAATTTAACAAGCTAGCGGGTTTTTTTTGTTTGTTTGTTTTTGTTTTTTTAAAGATTTATTTATTGGGGCCAACGCTGCGACATAGCAGGTAAAGCCACCGCCAGAAGTGCTGGCATCCCATATGGATACCGGTTTGAGCCCCAGCTGCTCCACTTCTGATCCAGCTCTCTGCTATAGCCTGGGGAAGAAACAGAAGATGGCCCAAGCCCTTGGACCCCCGCATGAGAGATGTGAAAGAAGTTTCTGGCTCCTGGCTTTGGATTGGCTCAGCTCCGGCTGTTGCGGCCAATTGGGGAGCAGATGGAGACCTCCCTCCCTCTCCCTCCCTCCTTCTTTCCCTCCCTCCCTCCCTCCCTCCCTCCCTCTCTCTCTCTCTCTCTCTCTGCCTCTCCTTCTTTCAAATAAATAAATAAATCTTAAAAAAAGAAAAAAAGATTGCTTTATTTGAAAGTCAGAGTTACAGAGAGAGAGAGAGAGAGAAAGAGAGAGAGGTCTCCATCCACTGGTTCACTCCCCATTTGGCCACAGCACCTGGAGCTGAGCCAATCCGAAGCCAGGAGCCAGGATCTTCTTCCGGGTGCAGGGGCCCAAGGACTGGGTCATCTTCCACTGCTTTCCCAGGCCATAGCGGAGAGCTGGATCAGAGGTGGAGCAGCCGGGTCTCAAACCAGCATGCATATGGAATGCCGGCACTGCAGGCAGTGGCTTTATCCGCTATGCCACAGTGCTGGCCCCCAGACAGCTTTCCTTCATGGAGACAGAGCTCACGCACCCCGGTCCACTCGTCACACACCCAGATGGCCAGGCTTCGGCCGGGGACACGACCCAGTCCTCCCATGTGGTGCGGGTTCACAGGCAGCGAGAGCCGGCGCCCAGGCAGGGGCTCCCTAGGCAGACTTGGCTGCTGTGCAATCGCCAGCCCCAAGGCCTGGGCACCGCTCAGGGCCTGGTGTCCCCGCTGTCATCAGTTCCCACTGTTGCTGTTTTGCTTCTGTTTCTGAAGATCTGCTTGTTTGTTTGTTTGAAAGGCAAAGGGACAGGGAGAGAGGGAGACACAAAGGGGTCTTCCACCCACTGGTGCACTCCCCAGACGCCTACAGCAGCCAGGGGCCAGGGACTCCGCCCAGGTCCCGTGTGACCACTCGGGCCATCACCCACTGTCTCCTAGATGCAGGAACAGGGAGCTGGACGGGAAGCGAGCAACTCAGGTTCACCTGTGCTCAGAGCCACGCTGGGCCAGGCCCCCTCTGGGAGCCAGGAGCTGCTTCCAGTGCTCCCACATCGGCGGCAGGGACAAGTGCACACAGCAGGAATCTCAAGTCAGGAGCAGGAGCCGGGAATCAAACCCAGGCCCCCCGTGTGGGACACGGGCATCTAAGCTGCAGGTTCACAGCTGCACCACACACCACCTGGGAACTGAGCCGGTGGCCACTGGCCCCAGCTTCCCCATGACCCTACCAGGTGCCTGGAATGCTGTTGTGTGAAGAAGCTCCCTCGCTGCCGTGGACAGAGTTAAGGCTGAGACCCCAGGTGTGACCCTGGGGCAGAAGCCACAGTACTGCCTGCCCAGGTGCTGACCACTGGACAGGAGCGCTGCTGGCCACAGACACGCTGGTTGGACGACTGGTCATCACCGTCCAGGCCCCAGTGGCCAGGAGAGGTGACAGCAGGCATGCACCGAGGCAGGTACGGGGACCCGTCTGTGGGCGTCCTAACCCCGCACCTGCCAACGGGGCCTCAGCGGGACACAAGGACAAAAGGAAGCGACTACCGGCAGCACAGCGTATGCCCCTCCCCCACGCAGACCCTGACCCCACACCCCGGGCATTAGAGATCTCAGCACCTGTGGCTTCAGCTCTGCTCCATCCCTGGCTGGGCCTCTCCCAGCCACGAAGCCTCAGAGACCAGAGCCGCCCATCTTCCTCCACACCGGGCAGAAACAGCCACGGGACGGCCAGCGGGTGAAGCCTCCCCCTGCAGCACCGGCACCCCACGTGGGCACAGCTTCAAGCCCCGGCTGCCCCACATCCGATCCAGCTCCCTGCTAATGTGCCTGGGAGGGCAGCAGAAGATGGTCCCAGGGCTTGGGCCCCCACTCCCATTTGGGGACTGGATGCAGCTCCTGGCTTTGGAAAGGCCCAGGCCTGGCTGTTGCAGCCATTTGGAGAATGAACTAGGGGATGGAAGATCTCTCTGTCTCTTTTTCTCTATCTGTCTCTCCGTAACTCTGCCTCTCAAATAAATAAAATAAATCATTCTAAAAAAGTAATAGGGCAGTTATCATGGCACAGCAGGTTCAGGCGCCTCCGGGGACACCAGTGTCTGGTGTCCCGGCCTGGTTCTGGTGCCAGCTGCTCAGCTTCTGGCTGGTGAGCATCCTGGGAGGCAGCAGGTGACACTTGGAGTATTTGAGTCCCTGCCACTCACACACAGAGGAGCCTCATGGAATTCAGCCTGGCCCAGCTCCAGCTACTGCAGGCAACTGGGGGTGAACCAGTGGGTGGAAGATTTCGGTCTCTGCTTGCCTCTCTCCTCGTTGCTGTGCCTCTGAAAGTCAGAGGACAGAGAGGGGGCGACAGAGAGGTCTTCCATCCACACTCCCCAGATGGCCACAGCAGCCAGGGCTGGGTCAGGAAGAGGCCAGGAGCTCCATCCGAGTCTCCCATATGGGTGCAGGGGCCCAAGCACTTGAGCCGTCTGCTACTACTTCCCCAGATGCATTAGCAGGGAGCTGGATCAGGAGCAGAGCCAGCACCCAAACCCAGGACACAGGTGTCCCGACACCCACCCCAAGCGTGGCCTCGGTCTCCTGCACACACCCTGTCGGCAAACAGCAAGGCTCCGCAGGTTCTATGGAGCAGGTGGGGAGAGAGACGAAGAGGTAAGGGAGCCGCGAAACCAACCTGAGCCCATGCAGGCAGGGCCTCTGACCCTGAGTGCGGGGACAGCGGGTTCAGGGCCTGTCTGCCTGGCCACAGGCTCTCCCAGGAGGCCCTGCGAGGTCTTTCTGCCCAGACCGACTCACAGGCCAACACCACTTTCCCACACTTTCTGAGGCAGCCTTGGGCATGGTCTTTTGCATCTCTGGTGCCGAGGCCACCAGCTCCCACGGCTGGAAGAGGAAGCAGGGCAGATCCAGGACCCCAGGGGCACCTTGGCAAGGCAGGGGGTGGGGCTTCTCCACAAAGACAGCAGGTGGTCTTCGAGCGTGGACGCCCAAGAGGGGTTGCGAGCCCAGAAACGACGCTGCAGAGGCCAGGCCGGAGCACGAAGCCCATCTCACACCTCTCCATGCTGGCCGGAAGCTGCCCTGCAGTCTGCTCTACACCCCTGGGCAACCCCCTGCAGCACGCGGCCAGCTGCCCCATGGAGCCCTCAGGCCACCCATGGGCTCTCGGAGGCCCCTCCCTGCCCAGGGTCCTCACACTGCTCCGAGTTCTTGGGTGCACGTCTGACCACCTCTGCCTTCCCGTGGGCCACAGGGGACCCACCCTCTTCAGGACCTGTGCTGATCCCAGCAGCACCCAGGACCCACCACAGGTAAGAGACACAGGAAGCCCAGGATGTCCTTCTACCGAGGCCAAGAGCCGGCCTGGGGGATGTCCACAGCATCTCTCACCACTGTCCAGGACACACAGGCTGGTCATTCCTGACCCAAGCCACGCTGCTCCCAGACGACCGTGATTTTAACCCCTCAACCAGACCACGGCACCGGCTGTTCTGGCTCCATCTGCGGAAAGCACCACGGGGCGACCCCCAGCTGAGCGCCCAGACAAGAGGGCACGGGAACGACTCCCTGGAGCGCGCCCCATGGTCCCGGCACCCTGCCCAAGTCCACTGTCAGAGCACAGGAGGCCACAGCTCGGGTCAGAAGTCCTGCATCCCAGGGACAGGGAACAGCGTCGGGGACCCCTGAGCCTGCACTGCCACTCAGGAGCCTGCATGGTGACACGTGTTACAGTCGGAGCCGGATGTGAGTCAGGTCAGGCACGGCCAGGGAGCCCCCCCAATGGCCACGATTGGGAGGGACAGCGGCTTCCATAACTCCCCACTCCCCCCACCCCGCCGGGTAACCCAGCAGCCAGGAATTAGCTCAAGTTCATCAGCGAACCTCTAAGTGGGTCTCGGCGGCCCTCAGAGGCCGGTCTGCGGCCTCGGGTGGAGAACAGAGCCCGAGACCCAGGCGACTGCCCCAGAAACACAGGCCGTGGGGACACGCTGGCCCAATTCGCGCCCGCGGGAGCCGGCCTCGACCGCCAAACCGGCTCCCCACCGCGGGGCGCCCCTCTTGGTGCAGAGACAGACAGGCAGAGACCCCCCACACACCTGCCAGCGGAGGCGGGGCGGGCACTCGACCAAGGCCTGGGACAACCTGAGCAGGCTCCGCGACGGCGGGACCGAGTGCGGAGCCACAGGTGGGAACCTGGCTCCAGGTGCCCGAGCGCGGGCTGCAGGCGCCTCACCTAAGCCGAGCCCAGCGCCCGCTCCGGGGCTTCTGCCTTGCCGCGAGCCGAGCGGGGCCCAGGGCGTGCGCGGGGCCCTGCGAGGCGGGGAGAGCGGCCGAGGTCCGAGAGCGAACGCGGCGGCGACGCACAGAAACGCTCGCAGCCGCGCGGCACGCAAATACGCCCGCGACAGCCTCGGCGAGGGGCGGCACTGAGCCGGCCCCGCACCGGACTGAAGCTCCAGACCCCACGGCGCGCGCTCACCCTCGCACCTGGCGACGGCTCCCGCGACCCCCGGTCCCGTCCCCGCCAGGGCTCCCGGGGCGCGGCCAGAGGCCCCAAAGTTCGCCGTCCCGAGAATCGGATGCAGGGGCCGGTCCCACGCGCGGCGGGAGCGCACAGGTGTCGGCGCCCCGCCGCGCTCCCCTGGAACAATGCGGGGAACAGCGTCGCGCGAGCTGCCGAGGCTGTGGTGCGGGGGCACGGCCGGGGAAGCCGCCGAGCACCGCAAACTTTCTTTTGTTTCTATTTCTGCGCTGCGCGCAGCCGGCCGCTCCCTGTGCCCGGCCCGGCGCCGGGACCCTGGGAGCCGGCCCCGCCGCGCGCGGGGAGCCCCTCGCCACCGGGACGGGGCTGTCGGAGCCGGCCGCGCCGCCCGGGGTCTCGGACGCGTCGGTTCGCCAGGAACAAAGACGCGGCCCGCAGGGGAGCGGACTCGGGGCCGGCGCCGGCTCCCGGGGAGACAATGACCCGGCCGCGGGGCGCCCCCGCCTGCAGCGCCCGCTCCGGGCAAAGTCGGCGCGGACGCGTCCGGGCGCGGCGCGGGCGGGGGGCTCCGGACGCCCCCGGCCGCCTCCCGGCGCCGGGCGTTGACGCAGCAGAAATTCCCAGCCGGAAAATTCCCCGCGCCCAGGGCACGGGGGAGGGACCGCGGCCGCGCGGGAGGTGCCGTGGCCGGGGCCCCCCGCCGCCGCCGCCGCCGCCCCGCCCCGCGCCTCCGGGGCTGGGCGACGGGGCCGGGCCGGGGTCGCGGCAGCCGCCTCCCGGAGGGCGCCCTCCAGGGCCGGGGCGG
The DNA here is from genome assembly GCF_033115175.1 of Lepus europaeus. Lineage (NCBI taxonomy): Eukaryota > Metazoa > Chordata > Mammalia > Lagomorpha > Leporidae > Lepus > Lepus europaeus. Next base: position 125,385,714 of record NC_084836.1, read on the forward strand.
GGGCGCGCCCGGTGGGCGGCGGCCCCGGCCCCTCCGGCCGCGCCGCGGGCCGCGCGGACAATGAGCGGCGCCGCTTACCTGGGACCCCATGGGGCGCGGGCAGCGAGCGCCGCGGCCGCCGCACCGGCGCGGGGGTGGCCGCGGCCGCTGGGCGAGCGCTGCGTCCGGCGGGTCCGAGCTGCGCCGCGCCTCGCCGCCCCCGCGCGTCCGTCCGTCCGTCCGTCAGGCCGGCGCGCGCCCCCGCGCCCGCTCCAACCCCGGCCCCGCGCGCGCGCCCCGCCCGCGGACCCCGACCCCGCCCCCGGCGCGCGCCCGGCCGCCGCTGATTGGCCCGCGCCGCCCCCGGCCGCGGCCGCCGCCCCGGCCCCGCCCCCGCGGCCCGGCTCGGCGCGGCGAGTGCGGGAGGGGCCGCGCGGCGGCGGCGGCGGCGCTCGCCCCCCCGGCCGGACAGCGGAAGTGCGGGCCGCGCTCGCGGCGCATTGTGGGAAGCCCCCCTCCCCCGGCCGGCGCGCGGTGCCGCGGGCGGTGGTCCGGGCTGCACGCTCCGGGTGGCGGGGCGCCCCGACGGGAGGGGCATCGGCCGGACCCTCCACGCGCGGCGCCGCGCCCACTGCCTCCCGCCGACGGCCCCGCGCCCGCAGCGCCGATTTGCTGTGCGCGCCCCGCAAACTTCGCCACTTCGCGTCTAGCCCGGGACGCGCTGCGCGGGCGCCCGTGCCGTCGGGCCGGGGCGCTGGGCTGAGCGGCGCCTGCTGGGCGGGCGGCGCGGCCGTGAGGGGCTCGGGCCGGGCGGGTCCGCGCTCCCGGCTGCTCCTCGCCCGCCCGGTGCGCCCGCCCTCGCCCCTTGCGCGCCCCTGACCTGGGCTCTGGCGCGCCTGCAGAGGGAGGGGAGCGCGCAGTCGGCCCAGCGACCTGGGGGTCCCTGTGCTGGGGAGGCGTTCGTGGCCCCGGGGGGAGGCGGCGAGGTCACCAAAACTGCACCGCCCGGGCTTCCTTTCTCCCCTGCGGTGCGCACCTCTCCCCAGAGGTGCGGGGCCGGGCACAGCCACGCCTAAAAGCGCCGATGGGGCCTCTCCCTTGGAAGGGACATCGGCGTTGTCTGCTGAATCCCGCTGCCCGGTGGTGCATCCAGCCACGGGGAGCAAGACCGGAGCCCCCCGGAATGGCTGGGCCCACAGACACCCTCAAAGAACAGAACAGCACTGGGAAGGTGCCTCCCCACGGTCTGCAGCCGTGGTGCCCAGGTGCTGCCAAGACCCCTCCCCCTGCCGGACTGCAGCACGGGTGGTGGGGTGGAGAGGCCCTGACCAGCTCACACACCATCGCGGGCTCCCCTGGCACTGCCAGGCTGTGGTCAAGCACGGAGAGGGAGGCCAGTCCACGGGATCCCCCACACCACTGCCCTGGGGGCTAATAACCCCTTTACCATTTAACAGCAGCCTTCCAGCTGACCTGGGGGAGGAGGGGGCTGGGCCCTGGACCCCTGGACCCCGCCGCCGCCTTCGGCTGTCCGACTGGCTGCCATGTCAGCACCCGCAGGAGCACAGACTTGCCGTGCAGATGGGGTCTGAATGCCTGCGCCCGGGCGTCCCCCTGAACCCACGGACAACCAAGCAGCTCCCCAGGGGCTCGTCTGCCCCAGGCGAGGGTGGACCCGAGGGGCACGCTTATCCATGTTGCCTGGTGTGAGCACCCTGGGAATTTAACCCCAGCTGCCTGTGTGAGCTTGTGTGGCGCTGGCCAGGGAACACCCTGAGGCCTGCAAGGGAAATGAGCCCAGGAATTTCGGGGGAGGGGAGGGCCAGGGGCCCAGGTGCAGAACCCGCCTGGGCCAGGGATATGCTTTCTGGTGGCAGCCCCTCAGAGGGTGCCCCCACCCCAGCCCCGGGGACGACAGCTAAACCCACAGCTTCTGCTCACCTGCCCTGCCCCCCACCATGGCTTCAGGGGACAGAGGGACTGGGAAGGACCAGGTCCCCACCCAAGCTCTGACCTGCCCAGTCCTTAGGCTGTGCTTTTGTGAGCGACCGCCTGGGAGGAGCCATGGGAAGAAAATTAAAGACAAACAACAAATACCTCTTCTGTCTTCCTTCCTTCCTCCCGCGCATCCCCGGGAAGCCCTCCCCCCACCTCCCCCCCGCCTCGGCCACCCCGGCTCCCTCAGCTCCCTCGAAGGCAGCCTCTCCCCATCCACCCCCGGCTGGGTTCTCCCGAGCTGGTCTTTGTCTCAGTCACTGGCCAGGGAGCCTGCCTGTTTATTCTCCAGCCAGTGGTGTTGCTTGGTCGTCCCCATGGCAACAGCCCTCAGAGTCCAGCCCCCTCCCAAGGAGCGGCCCAGCGCCTGTCCCTGCCCTCTGCAGGCCTCTGCTGGAAGCCCAGACCGGGAGAGCAGAGGGCAGCGCAGGCTCGGGACGCCAGGCTGCCGGGGAGCCACCCACCGAGAGTCATCCTGGGTCCTTTGGGGACTGGGGGCCGGCCTGGGGCTGCAGCAGAGAGCCTCACCCGGGGCAGTGCACTGGGTGGGCCTCCTGGGCACAGCTTGGCTGGGGACAGGGCCAGCTGGCCCCGCCCCACTGCCCAGGCCGCCCCAAGACCACCCTCTAGACCTGCTCCAGGGCCAGGGGCTTCCTGCCAACCCCATGGCTGCCCCACCCCGACTGTCCTCCAGCCCTGTGCCCCTGCCAAGCCCCAACTGCCGCTCCAGCTGCCACAGCCAACTGTCGCCCGTCTCCATTCCAAGTGCTCACTCACCCCCAACCATCCTCCCAAACACCACTGCCAACTGCCGACCCTTCCTTCCTAAGCCCAGGCCAGGGCACGAGAGGCTGCGTTCCTCCCTCACTGGCTTTGCTACCAGGAGGAGGGCCTGGCCACACCTGCTGTGTGCCTGGCGGGGGGTGGGGGGGAGCTCTGAGGGCCCAGCACTGAGGACAGCAGGTGTCAGAGGGCAGGGAGGGGGACAGGCAGTGGGGGGAGCCACCAACTTCCTGTGGCCTTGCCCCCAAGGGCCTTTTAAAAGCTCAGTCTGACCATGGGTGCTGGGAGGGGCCAAGCCAAGGTCAGCAGGGCACCTGGCCCCCTCCCCACTCTCTCCAGGGATCCTCCTGCCCTCCGCAGCCATGGGTGAGTCCAAGTCTGGTGACGCTCCCCAGCCTACTCTGCACGGAGCCCCCATAGCCCACAGGGTCTGTCCCCAGCTCCAGGTGGCCCTGGGCACATACCAGGTGCCAGCGGGTCTGTCCTTGCCGAAGGCTGTAATTCCATCTCGGCCGGCACAGAGCAGCGTCACGACCGGGGACTCCTGCTCCCCGGGGGCCCACAGCCTCCCAGGGCTCACGTTGCAGGTGGCTCTCCCCGGTGGAGGTGGCAGTGGAGCTGCATCAGCCTTTGGGGTCTGGCTGGCGCCAGGGGAAGGGGGGAGGCGGGGCAGGCTTGCTGAGTCCCTGCTACACTCCAGGAGCCCCCCGGGGGAGCAGGCGGGGAACATGCTGCCCGCCCCGCCTCCCGTGCCAGTGTGTGGGATGGGGAGTGACGCTGTGACCGCCGGCGGGATGGGGTCCCGCGGTGGGAGTGCAGAGCCCCAGCCCCACGCTTTGCCAGCCAAGTCCACCCTTGCTCGCTCCTTGCTTGGACATCTGCATTCCGGATCAGAGTGCCCATGGCAGACAGCTCCAGCCCCGACGCCAGCTTCCTGGAGCTCTCTAGGGGACACCAGTGACAGCTCCACTAATTGTACTCCTGCCACTCACGGGGAACTCCTGGCGTGGAGCTCCCAGCGCCCAGCTTTGCCTGGCCCAGGCCTGGCTCTCGCTAGCACCTGGAGAGTGACCCGGTGAGTGGATGAGAGCTCTCTCTGCCTCCCAAATAATTGACAGAGAGAGAGGAAGTGAAAGAGTGACAGGTGCACAGGGTCGCCCTGCCCTTTGCAACTTTTCTGAATCTAAAATTATTCCAAAATAAAGAGTGTATTTTTTTCTTTTTCTTTTTTGTTTCTTCTTCTTTTTTTTTTTTTTTTTTTTTTTGACAGGCAGAGTGGACAGTGAGAGAGAGAGAGAGAAAGATCTTCCTTTTGCTGTTGGTTCACCCCCCCAATGGCTGCTGTGGCCGCTGTGGCTGGCGCACTGTGCTGATCCGAAGCCAGAAGCCAGGTGCTTCTCCTGGTCTCCCATGAGGTGCAGGGCCCAAGGACTTGGGCCATCCGCCACTGCACTCCCAGGCCACAGCAGAGAGCTGGACTGGAAGAGGATTAACCGGGACAGAATCCGGCGCCCCGACCGGGACTAGAACCCAGGGTGCTTGCGCTGCAGGCAGAGGATTAGCCTATTGAGCCGTGGCGCCAATCAAGAGTCTATTTTTTTTAAAGATTTATTTATTTATTTGAAAGGCAGAGTTACAGAGAGACGGAGGCAGAGAAAGTTCTCCCATCCGTTGGTTCACTCCCCAGATAGCCAGAACGGCCAGAGCTCTGCCGATCCAAAGCCAGGAACCAGGAGCTTCTTCTGGGTCTCCCATGCAGGTACAGGGGCCCAAAGACTTGGGCCATCTTCTACTGCTTTCCAGGCCATGTAGAGAGCTGGATTGGAAGTGGAGCAGCCAGACTTGACCCGGCAATCATATGGGATGCCTGCACTGCAGGTGGCAGCTTTACCTGCTACACCACAGCGCCAGCCCCAAGGATGTATTTTCAGAAGGAAAAATGCAGAATGAAACAACCCTTATGCCAGGGGTCAGGGAGCTGGGCAGCCAGGTCCAGCCCAGGCTCTCAGGTTCTGTTTCAGGGTCTGGGGATTCGGGTCCCGAGGCTCTGCCCAGCGCTGAGCTGTGGCCCAGGGCGAAGGCGCTGCCTGTGTGTTGTGGACCTGTGTGCTCAGGGGCTGGCTGGCCCCATCTGCCCCGGCCTGTGTGTCCTGGCCTGTGTGTCGTGGCCTGTGTGTCATGGCCTGCATCCCCATCTTTCCCAGCCTGTGTGTCGTGGCCTGGGAGTCGTGGGCCGGCAATGAGAGGTCTTGCTGGGTGCCATTGAGGTTCACACACTTCAGCCTGGCGTTGCCTGCCGTGACCACAGCCCCAGTTACACTGCCAAAGATTGCTCTGACCCAGCCTGTGCTGTCAAACCACTCGTCTTTCGTCACCCCTTCTGGAACTTTCCATCTCCCCATCGCCCCATTACTGTGCCTCCTGTTCTCAGTGGAGCCCCCATTTCAAAGCTTCAGGCGGGGTGGGTTTGGGGCACAGCAGGCTGAGCCCACAACACCCACGTCCCATGGCAGGGGGCCACTTCCCTCCCACCACCCACGGGGAGACCTGGCTTCCCCCGGCCCAGCCCCAGCCATTGTGGGCATTTAGAGGGTGAACCAGTGGACGGAAGATGTCCCTGTCTCTCTGCCTTTCAAGTAGATGAAGACAAATAAACATTTGAAATACAAAAACCTGAGTCAAAAATTTTAAAAACTGGAAAACGAACGAACACAAAGCTCGTCAGACTCCGCGGCCTGTCAACCGAGCTCCTCCCTGCCCTCTCTCACGACAGCGTCCGTGAGCCTTCGCCCGGGCGCTCACACAGTCCGTGTTCTTGTTCATGTGTGTGTGACTGCGTCCACGTGAGCCCGTGTGTGCCACATGTGGGTGGGTGATCGTTCATGCGTGTGCTGTGCGCACTTGAGTTCACTTCCCTCTCCCCCACACGCCCAGTGCTGTCCGTGGGAGCCAGGCCCGGCTCTGGACCCTGGGTACAACCCCATCCGGCCCTAGAGGGGGCTCCATCCTGGGGATGGAGTGTACAGCCGGGTCTCAGGACGGGAGGCTCAGGGCAGCTTCCAGGGGGCCGTGGCCGTGTGATGGCCAAGGGCAGGGAGTGCCTCCCGTGGACTCTGCCCAGGCGTGTGTGTTGGGGCCCATGTGGACAAAGCAGCCTCTGACAGCCATGTTGGGCTCCTGGGCTTCTCACCTGGCCTTTGAGACAGTGGCACCCTCACTCCAACCAGGGCAGGTGGAGACGCCCGGGCACCGAGCAGAGAGGGGAAACCAAGGCAAAGCCAGAGGCCGGTGCCACCTTTCCACTGGGCAGTGGGTGATGGGTGAGGCACAGGTGCGGGGCCACACAGGTGCCCAGCTGCCCAGGGAAGGACGGGCTCCTCGTGGGCCAGGGGAGGGCTGGGGAGCAGCCAGGAGCAGCCATATGGTGAGGGTCCCCGGGAGGCCCTGGGGTGCCTCTCCCCCTTCCCAGTGTCCTCAGGACACCTGGCCCCCAGTGGGTCTTCACGAGCTGCTCCCGGAGGCTGGAATCCCAGTGACACAGGCCCAGGACGCTCTCCCCATCTCACCTGAGGGTTGGGGCACCAGGGTCTGCTCTGGGGGCCCTGGGTCCCCATTGAGATGGGGCAGGCGAGTCCAGCCCTGGCCAGGCAGGACCAGCCCCTCCTGCTCTTGCTGGTAATGCCCCCTCCCTGGAGCCCCACACAGCTCAACTCCACACCCCCCAACCCGCTCGGCCAGCACCGGCCGAAGGGGGACGGGAGCATCTGAAGATGGAGGACCACCCCCGTCCTTGGGTCCAGCAGCCCTGTGCCCTGCCCCAGTGGCCCCACCACCCGTCCTCGGAGCCGCACCTGCTGCCACTCTTGTAGAGCACGCGCCCCATGCCTGCCCCTCCCTCTGCTCAGGGCCTCGGCACCGCTGTTCCCCCAACCCGGAATGCTTCCCCACTCCCGTCTGCCTGGTGCTTCCCAGCCTTCCCGGAAGGCTCACCGAAGCCCCACTCCAACAAGAAGCAGCCCCACCCCCGGCTCAGGGCCCCACGGGCCCAGACGCAGCCCCTGGCCTGAGCCTCCCCTTCCCCCGCTCGCCATCCTCTGTGCTCCCAAGCACAAGGCCCGGGGGCCGTGCTGACCAGCACTGGCCGCACCACCAGCCACCTTGGGGGGCGGGTCCCCCGCTTCCCCGGCTGTCTGAGCCTGAGGACTTCCCAGAGCCGGAGCCCAGGAATCTTCGTGGGCGTCACCGTCATGCAGAACCCAGCGCCGGTGTGGGAGGGGCTGCGGTGAGGAACCGGGAGCCTCTGAGCTTCCGCCGTGATTTGTTTCTGTGAGGGCCGCGGCCTTCCTGCTGGGGCTGGGTTGGGGGGCTCAGGGAGGCCGTGCTGGAGGAGAGGGTCAGCTCCTGGGCTCAGTGCCACGTGGGGCAGTGGTGGATCTGAGGCGTCCATCGCCCCCAGGGTCCACCCCAGCAGAGCACAGGGACCTCGGCCCAGGCCGACAGTGGGAGGACACCGTGCCCACGGCCGGGGCCGCCGGCAGGACCCCTCCCCACCTGGGCACGCCTGCTGCAGCTCAGGGCATGGGGTGCATGAGTCCAGGACCCCGACCCCAGCTGCGTGCTGCTCCCCTGGGGCCGTGCTGCTCCCGGGTGGTTTTGAAGACCAGAGGCTGCAGGCCTTATCAGGCCCCAGGTTTTCCTGAGGAAGGAAGGCTGGGCGTGGGTCTGCGGCCCTGGGCGCCTCCTCTGGGCACGCCTGGCTCTGCGGGGCGTGTGTGTGTATGTGTGCACAGGCCCCCTGCCCCTCCTCGCAGGGGACCCCAGCCCAAGGCCCAGAAGCTGGGGAGCTCAGTGTGGAAGGAACTGGGATCAGGGTCCTGGGGGACCCACAGCCTCCTGCATGGGCGCCTGCCAGCGTGTGGGACCTGTGTGAGGCACCCCCCGCGAGGCCTGGGGGCTCTGCATCTCCACCCCTAGGGGTGTGGCCCCTGAAGGTCTGTGCTCGGCCCCCTGGAAAACACCCCCAAACATGGCCGCCGTGGGCACGTGGGGAGCCAGCAGCAGACCGGGCCTCGCTCGCTCTCTCCCCCTCTCAAGCTGATTGATCCGTTTGTGTTGTAGAAACCTGGGAGAAGGGAGAGGGCAGTGAGCATGCAACAGCTGCCGTGGTGACACCCACGACACCCACGGCAGCCCCGGGTGACGCTGACCGGCCAGGGCTGCCTCGCAGAGGTCAAGTTCAGGAGTAGCAGGGGCCCCTGGGGTGCTGGTGATGTCGTGTCGTCAAGACGTGTCCCTGTGTGGTGCGTGGACGAGAAGTCAGGCAGAAAGTGCGGCCTGGCCTCCCTGGAAGTGCTCCGACCCACAAGGGCGGGGGTGCCAGGGGCCCCCGGGGGAGGTGCTCGGGGGTCTTGGGGGAGGGCCTGTGGCCTGGAGCTGCACAGGTGGGGCTGGCAGAGGTGGGGCCCACCCTGCTGGAGCCGTACAGCTGGCCACGGAGCCCTGGCGTGGGGCTCAGGCCGCTGCCTGCCGGGTGCCTCCCGCCCTCCTGCCTCGACCCTTCCGCTCCCAGAGGCCCCAGAGCTATTTTTAACCTGGCTGAGCTGCTGGAGCTGAAGGTGGACAGAGCCCTCAGCTGCTGCCCTCCCCACCCGGCCCAGAGTCCGGGCTTCTGGGGAGGACTGGTCATTCTGGATCTCAGAGGAGAAACGGTGCCCGCACAGGAAGCTCCCACAGCCATCCTGGGAGTCAAATACATATGCATGTAGTGCCGTCAGAGCGTCACACAGACACATGCGGGCACACACAGGCACAGACATAGACACACGCAGACACACACAGGCACACGCACACACATGCACACAGAGACACACACAGGCACATGCAGACACACACAGACACAGACGTAGACACGCGCAGACACACACAGATACAGGCAAACACAGACACACACATGCACAGACATAGACACACGCAGACACACAAACACAGATACATAGACACATGCAGACATGCAAACACATACAGACACACACAGGCACATAGACACACACACAGAGATACATGCAGACACAGACAGACACACACAGAAAGCAGACACACAGAGACACAGACACATGTAGACACACACATGCAGATATACACATACAGACACACGCAGTCACATGCACAGAAACAGATACATGCTGATACACATGCAGACATACACAGACACACAGACACATGCGAGCACACACAAATGCAAACACACACACAGCTACAAGCACAGATACAGAGACACATGCAGGCACACACATGGACACATGGAAACACACAAACACACAGACACACAGACACATGCAGGCACACACATGGACACATGGAAACTCACACAAACACACAGACACATGCAGGCACACACACAAATACAGGCACACACACCGACACATACATGCACACACAGAGACACATGCAAACACATGGTGGCACACACACACTCACATGCACACACGCTGACACATACAGATATGTATACACACAGAAACATACAAACACCCAGAGACACACAGACATGCAGACATACACATAGACATGTGGAAACTCACACAAACACACGCAGACACATACATGCACACGAAAACACACACAGACACACACAGACACACACACTCTCCCCAGGAATGGGCTAAGGAAGTGCTGGGTGTTCAGGGATGAACAAATGTGCGCCCAGACACACCCAGCGTTCCCCAGACACCCAGAGACACCCCAGTCTGGAACATGCACACACACCACACACACTGGCACGCATGTGCAGGGACCACCAGCTATGCGGGAGCAGCCTGGGGACACACCCAGGGACGAGCCGAGGAGGGTCTGTGGACGGGCGCCCCCGAGGACCCAGACCCCTGGGCCTCACAGCCGTGCACCAGCCAAGTTCCCCCACACGCTGCCCCTGTGCCCAGCACAGGAGACCCTTGGGAGGGATGGAGGCCCTGCGGGCGCCCTTCCAGTTCCTGCCCCTGCCCCTGCCCCTGCTGGGGGAGTGGGATCCGTCCTGGAGCAGCCTGGGTGCTGGGCTGCAGCCTCATGGCCACCCCACACCCCCACGCTACCCCCGAGGCCGCAGGGCAGCTCCTGGGAGGGGTAGGGACAGGACATCCTCTTGGCAGGACACGGGGCGCCAGGCCGGAGGTTCCCAGCCCTCGTCAAGGCCACGGGAGGGAAAGGTCACTGGGGCCTGGGGCTCCCTGGTTCCAAGGCAGGCGGGCGGTGCTGCGCTGGCCAGCGGCTCAGACCCCAGGGGGCTCGGGGACTGCTCAGATTCCCAGCCCAGGGTGGCAGGGAGTCCCAGAGGAGTGGGCGGCTCTGCTGCTCCCTGCTGCCCTGGGAGTCCGCTCACGAAGCCCAGGCGCCATCCAGGGCTGGGGAAGATCTGGGGCACTGCTCTTGCTCCCCTCTCAGGCCTGACTTAGAGCTTCACGGCCGCCAGGCACTGGTGACACTGCCCAGGAGAGTGACTGACACCAGACAAGGGCTTCCTGCGGTCACCGGCGGGGACAGGGAGGCCCTGCCCTTGTGGGAGGCCTGCAGGGTCCCATCCCTCGTTCCTGTCAGTGTCCACACCAGGGCGCTCTGGCCGCCGATGGACGCTTCTGCATCTGCTCTGGTCTCCCGGGCAGGGGCTGGTGTTGTGCTCCCAAGGCAACCTGCACAAGCGTGGCCTCCCTGGGGTCACAGCCCCGGAGCAGGTGACTGACGGCCCCAGCGGGGGGTCCCTGCCACCCCTGTGAGTGACCCGGATTGAGTTCTCGGTTCCTGGCTGTGGCCTGGCCCAGCCCTAGCTGTCAATCACAGGCACACACGGAAAGCTGCAGGGGCAGGCAGTTAGCCCAGGCTTCCCGTATCCCACGCTGGTCGCCTGGCTTTGATTCCTGCATTTGGCTCCTGCAGGTGCAGCCCTGGGAGGCAGTGCTGATGGCTCAGGTAGTTGCTTTCCTGCCTCCCAGTTGGGAGACCTGGACTGAGTCCCCAGAGCCTGGCTTGAGCCGGCCCAGTCCTACCTGTTGTGTGCCTTTGAGGGCTCAGCCAGCAACTGGGACTCTCTCTGTCTCTCAAGTCAAAATTAATAAATAAATAAGCAGGCCCGAGTGGAGCATAAGTAGTACCCACCAATTTCATTATTTTTCAGTTCATTTATTTGAAAGGCAGAGTGAGAGAGAGAGAGAGAGAGAGAGAGAGAGAGAGAGAGAGATGGGGGGGGCGCTGTGGCTTGGCGGGTAAAGCCTCTGCCTGCAGTGCCAGCATCCCATATGGGAGCCAGATCGAGACCCAGCTGCTCCACTTCCCATCCAGCTCTCTGCTATGGCCTGGGAAAGCAGTGGAAGATGGCCCAAGTCCATCTTCCAAGAAGAAGCTCCTGGTTCCTGGTTTCGGATCGGCGCAGCTCCTGCCATTTTGGCCAATTGGGGAGTGAACCAGCACACAGAAGACCTCTCTCTCTCTCTCTGCCTCTCCTTCTCTCTCTGTATAACTCTTTTTTTTTCCTGACAGAGTGGACAGTGAGAGAGAGAGAGAGACAGAGAGAAAGGTCTTCCTTTGCCGTTGGTTCACCCTCCAATGGCCGCTGCGGCCGGCGCGCTGCAGCCGGCACACCACGCTGATCCAAAAGCAGGAGCCAGGTGCTTCTCCTGGTCTCCCATGAGGATGCAGGGCCCAAGCACTTGGGCCATCCTCCACTGCACTCCCGGGCCACAGCAGAGAGCTGGCCTGGAAGAGGGGCAGCCGGGACAGAATCCGGCGCCCCGACTGGGACTAGAACCCGGTGTGCCGGCGCCGCAGGCAGAAGATTAGCCTATTGAGCCGTGGCGCCAGCCCCACACCTTTTCCTTGTGTGGCTAATGAGGCCGCTACTGCCCCATGGCAGACTGTTGGACAGCACAGCCTCTGCCATGGACAATGAACTGAGGGGCCCTCGTGTGCAGTTTTCATTTCTGTCGAATCAATAAAAACCGTGTCGCTGTGGTGCTGTGTCATTCCATGTCTTGGTCCTGTTTTCTAAATCTTGTTAAAAACCATTTAGGTATTTATCTGAAAGGCAGAGTGATGGATAGAGAGAGAGAGAGAGATGGGGAAGAGAGGTCTTCCATCCATGGGTCACTCTTCAAATGGCCACAACAGCCGGGCCTGGGCCAGGCTGAAGCCAGGAGCCAGGAGCTCCATCGGGGTCACACAAGGGGTGGGGGGGCCCTTGGGGAGGACACTTTGGCAGCCGTCACCCTCGTCTCAGGCCACCGGCAGTGGCTGGGACATGAGTGGACCCCCCCGTGTGCACTGTGGGGTCTCCAGCAGCCGCTTAGCTGCACCACAGCAGCCCTTGCCTTGTGAGGTTCCCTGTGCCCCCCAAGGGTGGGGACCGCACCTCTGCTGCTCTCTGCCATGATCAGAGCCCGGCGCAACTCCCACCTGAGAGGACGTTCAGCGACACTGTGGTGCCGGACAGGGGCTGAGGCTGTGCTGAGCATGGGAGGGAGGGTGACGGCTGTGGGAGCGGCACCGGCCCCACGCTGGCCGAGGGCACCTCGGCCGCCTCCCCCTGCTGCCTACTCTCTGGCCACTCCCTGGATCTGCGGCCACACAGACCCATGTGCACTGGAACCGCTTATTTCCAGCACCCCCGCCAACCCCCCCTCCACTGTCAGTGGAGAGCCTCTCTCTGCCCAGTGCCATCTGGATATTTACAGCATTGTTTGCAGGCCATACAAAATTATCAGCTTAAAAATCCACCTGCTGATGGGGCTGGCGCCGTAGTGCAGCAGGTTAAAGCCCCAGTCTGCAGCACCAGCGTCCAATATGGGTGCTGGTTCGAGTCCTGGCTGCTCCACTTCTGATCCAGCTCTCTGCTGTGGCCTGGGAAAGGCCTTGGTCCCCTACACCCACGTGGGAGACCCGGAAGAAGCTCCTGGCTCCTGGCTTTGGATTGGCCCAGCCCTGGCTGTTGCAGGCATTTGAGGAGTGAACTAATGGATGGAAGACCTCTCTGTTTCTCCCTCTCTCTGTAACTCTGTTTTTCAAGTAAATAAAAATAAATCTTTTTCAAAAATAATTCCCCTGCTGTAGATTTACTGACTTCCGAGTTGGCAGGGCCAGCCCGGACGATGATGTCACCGCTGGCCGTGCCTCACCCTGTCCTGGATGGTCACGCGGTCAGCACCTCTTGCTCGGCCCTATTTCAGGGCCAGCTCTCTCTCCTCTCTCTCTCCCTCTCTCCTTACCCAGCTTGGAGTCGCCCTGAGCACATCTGAGCTGCTGGGATGTCCGTCTGAGAGCCACAGCCGCCCCCTTGCTCCTGCCCCGCCCGGGCCACTGCTCAGGGCCGGGAGGATCAGAGCAGGAAGGCCAGGGCCGTGCAGCCTCCGGGAGCCATGTCCAGGACACTGCAGCATCCCTGGGTGGCCCAGCGTGGCCCCGCTGCCTTCCCCAAGCACATGGGCAGTGCCTCTCCCTACCTCTTGCCCCGTGCCCTGCAGCCTCCACACCATGCAGGCCACGGCCCCTCAGTGTCCCCAGGACTCCATGAGGACACCAGATTCCAAGGATGCTCAAGTCTCATATAAAATGGCTTAGTTTTTTTCTATTTTTCTATTTTTTATGATTTTAAAGATTTATCTTTATTATTTATTTGAAAGGCAGAGTTGCAGAAAGAGGGAGTGACAGAGACAGAGAACTTCCATCTGTTGGTTCACTCCCCAGATGGCCGCAACGGCCAGGGCTGGGCCAGGCCAAAGCCAGGAGCCAGGAGCTTCTTCCAGGCCTCCCATGAGGGCACAGGGGCCCAAGGACTTGGGTCATCCTCCACTGCTTTCCCAGGTGCATTAGCAGGGAGCTGGATGGGAAATGGAGCAGCCGGGACTTGAACCAGCACCCATATGGGATGCTGGCGCTGCAGGCCGTGGCTTAACCTGCTGCACCACAGCGCCGGCCTGGTAAGCCGCACGCATCATCCCCTACGCTCTACCATCTTTGCAATTTCTATTTTTCTTTGTGTGTTTGAAAGATGCCAGCCAGACGAGCTTTCATCCGCTGCCTCATACCCCAGACGCCCACAATGGCTAGAACTGGGCCAGGCTGAAGCCAGGGGCCCGGAACTCCACCCCGCTCTCCCCCAGGGGGCAGGGACCCAGGCTCTGGAGCCACACCGGCTGCCTCCCCGGTGTACATCAGCAGAAAGCTGGAACTGAGAGTGCAGCCGGGGCTGGAACCCGAGGACTGTCGGCAGGGCTGTGGCATCCCCGGCAGTGTGCTAACCGGTACAAAGCTTAACACCTTACACCTACCGCGTGCATGCGTGTGACACAGGCGGCTGTCCCCCTGGGTGGTGGGGACCAGGGCTCAGGCACACTGAGCACAGATGAGATGCGGTGCTCGCTCTAGGCAGCCGGGCTGCTCCCCTCTGTGAGGCAAGCAGGGCTCCGGCACCTTGGGAGCTTTCCGGCTGAGGATGGCTTCCTTCCCCACAAAGCCCCCTCACCGCTGCCCGTCCATGGGGCTCGGGCACACCAGCCTCACTCACATCCCCTTCTGTCTTGGGGCCTCCCCTGGGGGGCCCACTCCACCCCCGCTGCCGGGCACAGCCCAGGCTGGCACCGCTGGTGTTTGCTTGCTGCAAACCCTCCTTGGCCGAAACGCTTCCTTGTGGCGGTGGTGGGGGTGGGGGGCAGGTCATCACCAGGTGTGCAGGCAGCAAACAGCACCTGCCTCCTGCCCTCCTGGCCACCCGGCCCAGGAGGGCCTCAGCACGGAAGACGACCAGCTGGGCATCTGAGGGCCAGCCCGAGAGCCCTCCTGGCCGTACCCAGTCCCCACACAGGCCCCCAGGCGCTGTCTGGGGCTTTCCAGAGCCCCCGCCTCTGGCCCCAGACCAGGAGCCCTTGCTGGGGCGGGCCCGCGGGCCTCCCTCCCTGCTGCCCCAGCTCCTCCTCGCCCGGGGCTTCCCGCAAAGCCTGAGGGGCTATTTTTAGCTGAGGGAGAGGGGCCAATTCCTGGCCCCATGGCCACTCCTGCAGGAGCCTGGGCAGAGCTGAGGCTGGGGTTTGGTCCTGGGTGGGGGCAGGGGCCCTGGGACAGGACAGCCTCTCCCTTCCCCCAGTCCCCACTGCCCAGACAGCCTGGGCGGCCAACAGTGGCCCTGCCCTCCAGGGTTGGGCTTCCAGCCCCAGGGCAGGCGGAGGCAGGCCATGGATGGCCCTGTGGAGGGTGGGCTCAGGGCCTGGGTGGGCTACCGCCCACTTCCTGTGGCCCCGCCCCAGCTCTTCAAAGGCCACTGGCTGCCCCGCGGTCACTCTGGGCTCCCACGCAGCTGGAGGGGCTGGGCGGGCACAGGCAGCTGGCCCAGCTCAGGGCAGCTTCAAAGCAGCGGGGGTGGACAGCTCTGCGGTTAGCGCCTGTCCCTTGTCCGGGGCGGGGGGTGGGGGGTAGCTGGGCTCCTGCAGCCTCCGTGGCCGCTCTCTCCCTGGGTGGGCTCAGGGCAAAGGCCCTAAGATCCGGGCCTGGACAGAGGGGGGCCTGGCCTGTGGGCCTGCGGGTGGCTGGGGGTCTCTCTAGGACCCCTGGGGCTGTCTCTCGGCCTCCACCACTCACCACCCCCCCAGCACTGTACTGCCCGGGAGGACACGCCCGCCTGCCTGGGCCACGGGGAACTGTGCCGCGGAGCAGGGAGACTGCTGCTGTGAGGAGAGTCCCCTGGAGTCAGCGCTGGGACAGTCGTGGCTTTTAATCTGCAGCAGGTGTCTTCCAAGGAGCCGCGGGGGCTCAGCGGCCGCGGGGGTGGGGCCGCGCTGGCCGCTCACGCCCCTACGTGCTCGAGAGGATTGGGGCCAGGCCCATCAGTGCTCTAGGGTCCTGAGAAGCGCCCCAGCTCCCGGCACACGGCACACGCCTGACCCGGCCCCCTACCAGGGCAGGTGTGAGCCAAGAACCTCCAGGACAGGCAGGCGGGGAGGGGATGGGGGGGTGGGGGGTGGGGGGCGGGGCCTTTTGGCCCCGCCTCTGGCTCCCCTGACCCCGGACCTGGCTGTCACCTTTGGCTGCCCGGGACCAGCCAGGCCCTGTGCACGCACCCTGCCCCTCCCCCTCTCAGAGCGCAGGGCAGTAACTGTTCCCAGGAGGTCCAGGGGGAACCCTTCATAGCCCCCACCCCCACCCCCGCAACAGGGAAGAAAAGAGTGAGGCCCTGGGGCAGGGGCTCCAGGTCACTCTATTCTGGCCCCAGAGCCTTGGCTGAACAGGGAGGGCAGGGGACTGTCCACACACAGGAGTCCACACCTAACGTGGTCTTCCATCACCCTTGGAGCACCTGGGAAAGGGGCGACCCCTGGGCCCTCCGGGATCTTGGTGGGTCCTGGTGAAGGCTGTGATGGGCTGGGACCCTCGGGGCTGAGCCCATTTTTTACTGCCCCAGCTGGGACCTCCACCCACTCCCAGAATCAGGGATAGGTGTGTGAGGTGCAGCCCTGTGTCTCACAATGTCACAAGGCAGGTGGCCCAGGCAGGTGGCCGGGTCCTGAACTCCCTCAGGTGAGGGGTCCCTGAGGGACAGCAGGCCAAACAGGCGGACTGGACTGCCTGTTGGGGTGGAGTGGCTGGTGTGGACAGAGGTCAGGGTCAGCGGGTGCTCCTTAGGCTGACACACACAGAGATGGACAGGTTTCAAGGACAGCTGCCCTGTGAGCTCCTTTGCAGAACTCCCAGGCCTCCTCCTCCAGAGAGGCAAAGTGGACAGGTCAGTCATTGCTAAGAACCCCCCCTTGAACTCTGTAATGTTGGCCGCTTGTGCAGAGAATGTTCTGGAAAAAACCTGGCGTCCACCAGCTAAGGGACACAGGGGCACTGGTTCCTGCGTGTGCCTCTGAGGGACTGCACAGAGCAGCTAGCCCTTGACAGAGATACTCCGGCTGGGGACCCTGCACCTGGCCTCGGAATGCGTGGTCAGGCCGGTGGTGGCTCGGGACGGACACGGAACCTTCTGCTGTCCTTGTCTCGCTGGTGGCAGAGAGCGTTGCTGTTCTCGGTTATTTGGGACCGACAAGCGCTCCGTCGCGTCCTCTATGCAGCAGCTGGGATGGGGTCAGGCCGGAGCTGGGAGCTGCACCTGGGTTTAGCTGTGGGGACTCCGCTGCCCAGGCCATCGACGCTGTCTCCCAGGTGTGCGTGAGCAGGAAGCTGGAACTGGACTCAGACCCAGGGCTGCGACGGGACAGCGGCGAACGGCTGCCCCAAAGGCCTGCCCCGGGGATCTGCACCAGAACACGCTCCCCAGATCGGAGGCAGTTCTAAGCCAGGGGTGAGACCGAGCCCCTCAACATGTGGTCTGCAGCCCCAGGGAACAGCTGGGAGCAGGGTGTAGCCCGAACCTCCCCGGGGACTGCAGCAGCCTGAAGAAACCGTCTAGGAGGCTGGTGCTGAAGCCCGAGACAGGCCCGCAAGGCTCTGGATCTCGACCCAGACCTTGCCCAGGTGTGGGAGCAGTGTGGCTCTTCCCGCCGGCACCTAGGGGCTGTGTCAAGGACTGGAGAGGGATGCTGGCCCACACCCGTGGATGGAAGCCGGTCAGGGTGGGAGTCACACCCGGCCTGGGGTCACCAGAGGCTGGACAAGGAGGACGGTGACCGCTGCCCATGCTGGGCGCTGGCTCTTGGGGCCTCCTCTCCACACGCTGGCAGTCACCTGAAGCGTGTGCGTCAGGATTCATGGGGGACGGATCTATGGCTTCTTCACCCCTGGGATGGGTTGGGGGGCTCTCTGGAGAGGGGCTGCCTAGCAGTGTCCTCCATCAGCAGCAGGGGACAGACAGTGGACGGCCCCCTGCCAGCCCGCTGTCCTTGAGGTCGCTGGGTAATTAATTCACTGGGCTCCAGATGTTCAGCAGCTGTCCTGGCCATTTCCGCCCCTTCCCTCGACCCTGCATCCGCCAGGAAGCGTCCCCTTGTGTCCTCGGGCTCCCAGCCACCCCCACCTGCCCTGCACCCCACTTCCTGAGCAGAGGCACTTGCCAGGGCGGCTTCCGCCCTCCTGAGGTCAGTGAGGCTGGGCCATGGCCTCTGCCGGGGGCACTGATGCTGGCTCCTGCCCCTTGGGCCTCTGGGACTGGTTTTCCTTCTTTCCTGCTCCCAGGCATAAATCAGGGGCCTCCAGGGAGGCCCTGCCTGGTGGGGGTGGGGTGGGGGTGGGGCGCAGGCTCAGATGTCTGCCTGGGGGGGTGAGGAGGGAGTGGGCTTCCAAACAGGGACACCTCCCTGAGCAGATGGCAGGGGAGCAGGCGAGGTCGCGGGGCTGCAGCTGGCCCACGCTGGGGTCTCTTCCACAGGGGGATAGGGACGGCCCACTTCCTGTCACATGCTCTCCAGTCTCTGGGGCTCCCATGGGCTGGCAGGGTCAGGGGCCAGGCCCGATGCAGACGAAGGCATGAGGCCCCTGGGGACCAGGGGCTCTAGCCGGCTGACCTCTGCCCCTCCTCTTCCTCCTCACCCTTCCAGCTTCCTGTGCTTTGCGGGGGAAGGTGGGCCTGGCCTGGTTGAAAACAGCCAGGAGTCTCAGGGCCTCAGGGGGACCAAGCTGGGGGATTGGTGGCTTCTAGCAGTCTCTGCGGCGTCCATGGGATTCAGGCCAGCCCACGCCCGGGCCTGGGGTCAGATCTGCCACGGTGGGGTAGAACGCATGGTTCTTGGGGAGTAAATGCCCCTCCCTCTGGTTTCCAACTCCACCCCTGACCACATGGCCCCTTTCACAGGTCTGAGTGGACATTTCAGGAGGGCGAGGCCCCCAACCCCCACAGGAAGCCCTGGTCATCCCTCAGGCTCCGAGGGCAGGGCTCCCGCTTCCCGGCTGCTGCATGGGACCCAGAGTGGGGCCAGGTGACCACAGGACAGAGGTACCCTGGCCCTCGGGACCGGAGCACGGAGCAGAGCAGCCGTCTGGGATGCACCTGGACATCAGAGAAATCTGGGTCTTCATCACTGGGGGCAGCCATGTTGGTTATTCACTTACATGTGAATTTATTCAGATATTCTTTTGTTTTGAGGTAGAGAGTAAGAGAGAGAGAGATCCCATCTGCTGGTTCACTCCCAAACCAAGCGCCTGCAAGCCAGGATCGCAAACCAGGCTCCCACGTGGGTGCAGGAACGGCAGGAACGGCACTCCTCCAGCCATCAGCACTGCCTCCCAGGATCCGAACAGCAGGAAATGGGATCAGGGGCCCTGGAGGGGGGGTGCTGGAACCCGGGCACTCGGCATCTCAACTGCTGGGCCAAATGCCCTCCTGGTGTCAGTGACACACGACAGGTGCCATCCAAACCCAGGGCAGACCAAACGTCAGCTGACCAGCCCAATCCGTGCAACTTACTGAACCCTTACTGACAGTGAGAAACAGAAGGGTACTTTAAAGAAAATTTTTATTTATTTGAAAGTCAGTTACATAGAGAGGGACACTGATCGTTGATCTGCTGGTTCACTCCCCAGGTGGCCACAACAGCCAGAGATGGGCGAGGCTGGAGCCAGGAGCTTCATCTGGGTCTCCCACATGGGTGCAAGGGCCAAATATCTGGGCCATCTTCAGCTGTTTTCCCAGGCCATTGGCAGGGAGCTGGATTGGAAGTGGAGCAGTCGGGACACAAACCAGTGCCCATATGGGATGCTGGTGTCGCAGGCGGTGGCTTTACCCACTGTGCCACAGCACCGGCCCCGAGTGGCACTTCCGCACCACCATGAACTGAAGAAACCTAAGTCAATTGTCAGCTGGGAGCCGGCTGTGTGAGTGTTTCCCATGCGGTCACTGAGACACACGCTCAGAACTGTGTGCTGCCTACTTGAAATTCAAGTGTGACCGCGTGTTGGGGAGATCAGTCTTTCCCAGCGCTTGGGCTTTGTCCCATTTGCTACCCTGGAGGCTGTAGCAACATCCAGCTGATTCCCAAAACTGGTGGGGGCCGTCAGGGCCAGACAGGGCCCCAACTCAGAACACGGCAGACATGCACATGCCTTGCTGGGGCCTGGAACCTCCCCTTCCCCGAGCAGCTCAGGGTCTGGGGCAGGCCTGGCATTTGGTCTCAGTGGTGCTGGGTTCAATCCACTCCCTGGTTGTAGCACTTCTGTAATACTCTCCTCCTTTCATACGGAGAGATCTTACCTGTGGGTTCGTGCACCAAATGCTCCCAAAGCGCACCTGCAGCAGCCCGGCCAGGGCTCAGTGCAGCCCCCCAAGGGCAGGAACCCCACCACTGCGCCATCTCCATTGCCCTCAGCAGGAAGCTGGGCGTCCGACACGGGCAGCACGTGTCCGGCTGCTTCCAGTGCTTTTCCGTCCCAGACCCAGGCAGCTGCTGAATGACCCCCAAGGGCCCCCCATCCCGGTCCTGGGGCCCTGCCCCCTTGGCCGTCAGCAACTCCAGTGTGACAGGAAAAGGGGAACTCACCCCAGCTTCTCAGAAGAGGAAGGTGCAGCTCGCAGGGGTGGTCTGGGGGTGAGGGGGCTGAGCCAAGGGCTGAGAAAGAGGAACCCCAGCCAGGCAGGACCCACCTGGAGAAGGTCTGGGCTGTGGCCGGTGCCAACGGAAAGAGGATGTCTAAGGCAGTGGTTTCTAGTCTGCGCCTGGGGGAAAGTACGCGGGGGCAGGGCCACGCCGCGGAGTGAGGTGAGGTCTGAGGCCTGCACCGGCCCTCCTCTCCCTGCGGCTCAACGCAGGGGACCCCCCCCCCCGGCCTGCGTGCGCCCCTCGCCCCCAGCAACAGCGAATCATAAAGCCGGCGGCCCCAGGTCACAATGGCCACGGCGGAGGGGGGGCCGCGGCCCAGAGGCCCCGGGCCAGCCTCAGGTGCGAGGGCTGGCGCCCACCGCCCGCGCCCATGTGCGTCATCTGCTTCGTGAAGGCCCTGGTGCACGTGTTCAAGATCTACCTGACCGCCAACTACACCTACAACTTCCGCAGCTGGCCCGTGGACTTCCGCTGGGATGACGTGCGCGCGGCCAGCGGGGGCGGCAGTGGCCACCGCGCGCTCACGTGCGCGGCGGCGGCGGCGGGCGTGTGGCTGCTGCGTGACGCGGCGCTGGGAGGGGACGCGCCGGGACGGCCGCCGCGTGGGGCGCGCAGCCAGGCGCAGTGCCTGCTGCAGCAGATCCGCGAGCTGCCGGGCCAGCTGGCCAGCTACGCGCTGGCGCACTCGCTGGGCCGCTGGCTCGTGTACCCTGGCTCCATGTCCCTGATGACGCGCGCGCTGCTGCCCCTGCTGCAGCAGGGCCAGGAGCGCCTGGTGGAGCGCTACCGCGGTCGGCGCGCCAAGCTGGTGGCCTGCGACGGGAACGAGATCGACACCATGTTCATGGACCGCCGCCAGGACCCGGGCAGCGAGGGCCGCGGCCTGCGCCTGGTCATCTGCTGCGAAGGCAACGCCGGCTTCTACGAGATGGGCTGCCTCTTGGCGCCCCTGGAGGCCGGCTACTCGGTGCTGGGCTGGAACCACCCCGGCTTCGGGGGCAGCACGGGCGCGCCCTTCCCGCAGCACGACGCCAACGCCATGGACGTGGTGGTCAAGTACGCGCTGCACCGCCTGCAATTCCCGGCCGCCCACGTGGTGGTCTACGGCTGGTCCATCGGCGGTTTCACGGCCACCTGGGCCACCATGACCTACCCGGAGCTGGGCGCGCTGGTGCTGGACGCCACCTTCGACGACCTGGTGCCGCTGGCGCTCAAGGTCATGCCGCACAGCTGGAAGGGGCTGGTGGTGCGCACGGTGCGCGAGCACTTCAACCTCAATGTGGCCGAGCAGCTGTGCTGCTACCCGGGGCCCGTGCTGCTGCTGCGGCGCACGCAGGACGACGTGGTCAGCACCTCGGGCCGCCTGCCGCCGCCGCCAGCGCCCGGCGACGTGCAGGGCAACCGCGGCAACGAGCTACTGCTCCGGCTGCTGCAGCACCGCTACCCGGCCGTGATGGCGCGCGAGGGCCGCGCGGCTGTGACCCGCTGGCTGCGCGTGGGCAGCCTGGCCCAGGAGGCGGCCTTCTACGCGCGCTACCGCGTGGACGAGGACTGGTGCCTGGCGCTGCTGCGCGCCTACCGCGCTCGCTGCCACGAGGAACTCGCAGACGGCGAGGCCTGGGGGCCGCACGGGCCCGCCTTCCCGTGGCTCGTGGGCCAGGGCCTGAGCCCGCGGCGGCGCCGGCAGCTGGCGCTCTTCCTGGCGCGCCAGCACCTCAAGAACGTGGAGGCGACTCACTGCAGCCCGCTGGAGCCCGAGGAGTTCCAGATGCCCTGGGGGCTGTAGCCCGGCCCCGCGAGACCCCGCAGCGGACAGAGAACGCGCGTGCCCCAGGCCTGGGGGCCCCTGGACCCCCGTCCCCGCCCCTCCCCTCTCCTCCCCCTGCGCGCGCTTTTGGAAGCCCGCGCCCAGCTAAGATGACCCTGATGAGGTCTATGGCAGAGCTGTGTGATTGCTGCTTCTCGCCCCACGGGAAGGTGAGGGCGTGGGTGTGGCAGGGTTCTAGGGGCGCACTGGAGGGGGTGCTGTCCTGGGGGCTCCTTCCCCGCCACACTCCGGGCTGCTGTGGGAGGGGGCCCTGGGAGTCCTCCGCAGCTCCTGGAGCCAGGCTCCGGGACGCGGCCCGGTCACTGCGGGCAGGCGGGGCTGCTGGCCAGGGCTGGCCAGGCCACGACACCGCGCCCCGGGGAGGCGGCGAGCCAGGTGGAGGCGTCGGTCGGGGCCGGCAGGTGGCCCGGAGGCTTGGACGCTGCGCGCGGCTTCCCTTGCGGGGTGGACCGGACCCAGTCGGGCCCGTTCCCGGCCCAGAGGCCCCCGGGAGCCCCTGCGCTCGCCGAGCGGCTCAGCCAGGGTCCCTTGGCTGCGGACCCGGGCGGAAGCCGTGGGCACGAGACGAGCGCGGGGGGCACCCCGACAGGCGATGCGCAACTCCCACGCGAGACTGTCCCCGCGAGCGGACAAGGACTTACGGGGCGGGCAGGCCGCCGCCCGCGGTCGGAGGACGGGGTCGGAGGGTCCCACGAGCTCCGGCCTCACCCCGCCGAGGGTCACGGCACCGCGTGGGGCGGCCCTGCCACCTCCGCGGGCCCGCGTTACCTGCGCCTCAGACATTTCTACCTGCCAGTCTCGCCGCCGCAGCCAACCCGGAGGGAGTCCCTCAGAGCCCCACCTCCATTTTAGGCGGTGCCTGCAGCCTTGGCCTATCAGGATGCGGAGGAAAAAAAAACCGCCGGCCTCTGGGCCAAGGGGCGCTCTCATTGGGTGCCGTTCGTGGAGGCGGGACGGAGGCGGGGCTTGTGCCCCGAGAGGAAACGGGCTGTCGCGCCCCTGATTGCGTAATACGCAGTGGCCGAGGTGGTTCCGCTGGCTGCTGGGTACGCGGCGAGAGACTCCCCGGCTTGACCGCTCGGCCTGACTGCTCGGCTCGGGCTGCCTGCGAGCTCGGCCGCCGCCGACATGGACTCCGCCGGCCAAGGTAGCCGCAGGGCCCGGCCCCTCCGCCGCAGACGGGTCCGGGCCGCGCGGTGTCGCCTCTCGGCCTCCGTCCCCTCGGTCTTTTGCGCGCCCCGCGGCTCCTCTCCGGCCCCTCTCCGGGTCCAGGGCCCCTGGCCTCGGAGCCTCCGCGCGGGGCCCCCGGGACTCCCCGCCTGGCCCTGGACCGCGCCCGGTCGCGCGGGGCGGGGTGGCGGCGCGGCGCGCGGTGGGGCGCGGAGTCCCCGGCGTGGCAACGCCGCGTGGAGCCCAGCGCGCCCCGGGCTGCTCATGGGGAGCAGGCGGAGCCAGCGGGGCACACCCAGCGCGCGGGCCAGGCTCCAGGGCGGCCGCGCCCCAGGCCTTCCCTGCTGCTGCCCGCGCGCCCACGCACGCGAACCAGCGTCAGGATCCTGGGTGCTGGTGTTTGGATGGCGGCGGGGGCTGCAGGCTGCAGTGGCCTCGCTCGCCTCTGCCTGGGTGGGCAACGTCACAGTTGCGGCCGTAAGAATGACCTGGATCAGCGGGCGCTTGCCGCGGCCGGACAGCGTCGACCGCTCCTCGGGGGGCTTTTTTAGATTTTCTGGTGATCTTTCTGTGAAGCGTTCAGGTTTTCCTTTTTTATCTTTATTTTTTAAGATTTACTTATTTATTTGAAAGGCAGAGTTAGCAGAGAGGCAGAGGCAGAGAGAGGTCCTCTGCCCACTGGTTCACTCCCCAAATGGCTGCAAAGACCGGAACTGGACCGATACGAAGCCACTGCCAGGAGCCTCTACCGGGTCTCCCACGTAGGTGCGGGGGCCCAGGCTCCTGGACCATTTTCCGCTGCTTTCCCAGGCCATAGCAGAGAGCTGGATTGGAAATGGAGCAGCCGGGACTGGAACTGGGGCCCATATGGGTGCAGGTGGTGGCTTTACCTGGTAATCCACAGCGCTGGCCCCTACGACTTCTTTTAAAAAAAAATTTTTTTTTTTTTAAATTTGAATGCACAGTGACAGAAAGATGTCCTCGTCTATTAGGTCACTCTGCAGACACCCACAGCAGCTGGGGCTGGGCAGGCTGGTCCAGGTGGGTGCAGGGCCTCTCAGTCCCGTTAGGGAGCTGGGCCTGAAGCAGAGTGCCCTGGACTGGAGTGAGGGTCTCCTCCCACGCAGGATGTGTGGTGCTCAGGGGTGGGGCGGGGCCTCTTCCCTCCCTCGGGGCGCTTTCCAGGGAGCCCTGGCGCTTGGGCCTCACCTGTGGCTGCAGCCCCACGCCTGCTCCCTGAGGGGGCTGTCCCTGGGTGACTGCCATGGAGTCTGGTTCTGCTCTCTAGGCAGAAACTGCCCAAGAGCCTTCGCCTAGAGAGAGGCAGCAGAGGAGGCTCAGCCCAGCGGTGCGGATGCCCGGTGACCCATGCAGCCCGGTGACCGGCGAGGGTCAGCCCGGTGGCGGGAGCGAGACGTCGCCGGCCGCTGGGGAGGAGTTGGACCCAGGCGTCCAGCTTGCCTGTTGTGGGCTCTTTAAGACGTGCCCAGTGGGAGCAGGCATCCCCTTACACACACATGCACACTCACACGGTGCTGACTGCCGGAACGACCGGCCGGCAGCCAAGTGCTGGGGTTAGAGTGAACCAGAGGAGACCGTTTCCTGCCTTGGTGTCTGGGAGACTTAGTGCAGGCAAGGAGACCCCGTGCTGCACGCAGAATGAGTGGGTCTGAGGCCTGAGGCACTGCTGGGCCCCTGCCCCTCAGCCTGTGGCCATGGCCAGGCTCAGCCGTGCTTGCCACACACACACGCACGTGTACACACACGCACGCACACCCGACCCCAGCCTGCAGCCGTGACCAGGCTCAGCCATGCCCCCCCCCCCCCCCCCGCTCTCAGCCTGTGGCCATGGCCTGGCTGCTCCTGGGGGGATTTGTGTGTCACTGATGCTGGTGTGGGGGGGATGACTGCACAGGTTCCCTGTCTGTCATTTTCGTCCCTGGCAGATAAGTTGAGGGGACTGTGTTTGCCCCCGGTTAAGTCACTCTAAAAATGGGGCTCCAACAGGTGGGTGCTTTGCAGCCGGAGTCTCTGAGCCCCGTGTTCCTACAGGAGGGCAGGGGTCCCTACCTCAGCCCAGTGTGCCCACAGGGAGGGCAGGGGTCTCTACCTCAGCCCAGTGTGCCCACGGGGAGGGCAGGGGTCTCTACCTCAGAGCTCAGTGTGGGCACGGGGAGGGCAGGGGTCCCTACCTCAGCCCAGTGTGCCCACAGGGAGGGCAGGGGTCCCTACCTCAGCCCAGTGTGCCCACGGGGAGGGCAGGGGTCTCTACTTCAGCCCAGTGTGCCCACGGGGAGGGCAGGGGTCTCTACCTCAGAGCTCAGTGTGGGCACGGGGAGGGCAGGGGTCTCTACCTCAGAGCTCAGTGTGGGCACGGGGAGGGCAGGGGTCTCCACCTCAGCCCAATGTGCCCACGGGGAGGGCAGGGGTCTCTACCTCAGAGCTCAGTGTGGGCACGGGGAGGGCAGGGGTCTCTACCTCAGAGCTCAGTGTGGGCACGGGGAGGGCAGGGGTCTCCACCTCAGCCCAATGTGCCCACGGGGAGGGCAGGGGTCTCTACCTCAGAGCTCAGTGTGGGCACGGGGAGGGCAGGGGTCCCTACCTCAGCCCAGTGTGCCCACGGGGAGGGCAGGGGTCTCTACTTCAGCCCAATGTGCCCACGGGGAGGGCAGGGGTCTCTACCTCAGAGCTCAGTGTGGGCACGGGGAGGGCAGGGGTCTCTACCTCAGAGCTCAGTGTGGGCACGGGGAGGGCAGGGGTCTCCACCTCAGCCCAATGTGCCCACGGGGAGGGCAGGGGTCTCTACCTCAGAGCTCAGTGTGGGCACGGGGAGGGCAGGGGTCTCTACCTCAGAGCTCAGTGTGGGCACGGGGAGGGCAGGGGTCTCTACCTCAGAGCTCAGTGTGCCCAGGGAGGGCAGGGGTCTCTACCTCAGCCCAGTGTGGGCACGGGGAGGGCAGGGGTCCCTACCTCAGCCCAGTGTGCCCACGGGGAGGGCAGGGGTCTCTACCTCAGCCCAGTGTGCCCACGGGGAGGGCAAGGGTCTCTACCTCAGCCCAATGTGCCCACGGGGAGGGCAGGGGTCTCCACCTCAGCCCAATGTGCCCACGGGGAGGGCAGGGGTCTCTACCTCAGAGCTCAGTGTGGGCACGGGGAGGGCAGGGGTCTCTACCTCAGAGCTCAGTGTGCCCACGGGGAGGGCAGGGGTCTCTGCCTCAGAGCTCAGTGTGGGCACGGGGAGGGCAGGGGTCTCCACCTCAGCCCAATGTGCCCACGGGGAGGGCAGGGGTCTCCACCTCAGCCCAATGTGCCCACGGGGAGGGCAGGGGTCTCTACCTCAGAGCTCAGTGTGGGCACGGGGAGGGCAGGGGTCTCCACCTCAGAGCTCAGTGTGCCCACGGGGAGGGCAGGGGTCTCCACCTCAGCCCAATGTGCCCACGGGGAGGGCAGGGGTCTCCACCTCAGCCCAATGTGCCCACGGGGAGGGCAGGGGTCTCTACCTCAGAGCTCAGTGTGCCCACGGGGAGGGCAGGGGTCTCTGCCTCAGAGCTCAGTGTGGGCACGGGGAGGGCAGGGGTCTCCACCTCAGCCCAATGTGCCCACGGGGAGGGCAGGGGTCTCCACCTCAGCCCAATGTGCCCACGGGGAGGGCAGGGGTCTCTACCTCAGAGCTCAGTGTGGGCACGGGGAGGGCAGGGGTCTCTACCTCAGAGCTCAGTGTGGGCACGGGGAGGGCAGGGGTCTCTACCTCAGCCCAGTGTGCCCACGGGGAGGGCAGGGGTCTCTACCTCAGAGCTCAGTGTGGGCACGGGGAGGGCAGGGGTCTCTACCTCAGAGCTCAGTGTGGGCACGGGGAGGGCAGGGGTCTCTACCTCAGAGCTCAGTGTGGGCACGGGGAGGGCAGGGGTCTCTACCTCAGAGCTCAGTGTGCCCAGGGAGGGCAGGGGTCTCTACCTCAGAGCTCAGTGTGCCCACGGGGAGGGCAGGGGTCTCTACCTCAGAGCTCAGTGTGGGCACGGGGAGGGCAGGGGTCTCTGCCTCAGAGCTCAGTGTGGGCACGGGGAGGGCAGGGGTCTCCACCTCAGCCCAGTGTGGGCACGGGGAGGGCAGGGGTCTCTACCTCAGAGCTCAGTGTGGGCACGGGGAGGGCAGGGGTCTCTACCTCAGAGCCCAGTGTGGGCACGGGGAGGGCAGGGGTCTCCACCTCAGCCCAGTGTGGGCACGGGGAGGGCAGGGGTCTCTACCTCAGAGCCCAGTGTGGGCACGGGGAGGGCAGGGGTCTCTACCTCAGAGCTCAGTGTGGGCACGGGGAGGGCAGGGGTCTCTACCTCAGAGCTCAGTGTGCCCACGGGGAGGGCAGGGGTCTCTGCCTCAGAGCTCAGTGTGGGCACGGGGAGGGCAGGGGTCTCTACCTCAGAGCTCAGTGTGGGCACGGGGAGGGCAGGGGTCTCTACCTCAGAGCTCAGTGTGGGCACGGGGAGGGCAGGGGTCTCTACCTCAGAGCTCAGCGTGGGCACGGGGAGGGCAGGGGTCTCTACCTCAGAGCTCAGCGTGGGCACGGGGAGGGCAGGGGTCTCTACCTCAGCCCAATGTGCCCACGGGGAGGGCAGGGGTCTCTACCTCAGAGCTCAGTGTGGGCACGGGGAGGGCAGGGGTCTCTACCTCAGCCCAATGTGCCCACGGGGAGGGCAGGGGTCTCTGCCTCAGCCCAGTGTGCCCACGGGGAGGGCAGGGGTCTCTACCTCAGCCCAGCGTGCCCACGGGGAGGGCAGGGGTCTCTACCTCAGAGCTCAGTGTGGGCACGGGGAGGGCAGGGGTCTCTACCTCAGAGCTCAGTGTGGGCACGGGGAGGGCAGGGGTCTCTACCTCAGAGCTCAGTGTGCCCAGGGAGGGCAGGGGTCTCTACCTCAGAGCTCAGGGTTCCCGTGGGGGAGGCAGGGCTGGGCATGGCTGCCTTGCACTGCGGTCTCTGCTGTGGCAGAGCCGCCGAATGACGCTGGGTCTGGGCCTGCGTGGCCAAAGCGTGGCTGCCTGCCGTCCGACTGCACAGACTCCCATGTGCTCTCCCCTCCCCCGGCTCGCCCCTGCCCCTCCCCCTCCCCTGCCCCCCCTGCCCCCCCCCCAGCCTCCCTCCGTCTCTGACCTGGCTCTGTTTCTGGCAGATATCAACCTGAATTCCCCCAGCAGAGTGCTGCTCTCTGACTTCGTCTCGGAGGCGCCCGTCAGCCCAGGTGTGGGCGCGCAGACCCCGGCCGTGCAGGCCCTGACCGCGGCAGAGGAGGAGGAGCTCAGGGCCGAGCTCGTCAAGGTACTGTGGCTGGCCGCGGGTCCGAGGGACAGAGCAGCACTCTGCTTTACAGGGGTTGCCCACTTGCTGAAGCTCCCACTGGACGGGCCCAGCTCTGTGCTGACAGTGGAGGCAGGGCCCGGCCTTGTCTTCCCACCTCTGCCCCATGAGGGTGGTGTGCACGTGTGTGCCCTGTGAGGATGGTGTGCGTGTGTGTGCCCTGTGAGGGTGGTGTGCACACCGTGTGTGCCCTGTGAGGGTGGTGTGCACGCCGTGTGTGCCCTGTGAGGGTGGTGTGTGCCCTGTGAGGATGGTGTGCGTGTGTGTGCCCAGTGAGGGTGGTGTGCACCCCGTGTGTGCCCTGTGAGGGTGGTGTGCACCCCGTGTGTGCCCTGTGAGGGTGGTGTGTGCCCTGTGAGGGTGGTGTGCATGCCGTGTGTGCACTGTGAGGGTGGTGTGCACGTGTGTGCCCTGTGAGGGTGGCGTGCGTGTGTGTGCCCTGTGAGGGTGGTGTGCACCCCGTGTGTGCCCTGTGAGGGTGGTGTGCATGCCGTGTGTGCCCTGTGAGGGTGGTGTGTGCCCTGTGAGGGTGGTGTGCATGCCGTGTGTGCCCTGTGAGGGTGGCGTGCACACTGTGTGTGCCCTGTGAGGGTGGTGTGCATGCCGTGTGTGCCCTGTGAGGGTGGTGTGCACGTGTGTGCCCTGTGAGGGTGGTGTGCATGCCGTGTGTGCCCTGTGAGGGTGGCGTGCACGCCGTGTGTGCCCTGTGAGGGTGGTGTGTGCCCTGTGAGGGTGGTGTGCACGCCGTGTGTGCCCTGTGAGGGTGGTGTACACCTGTGTGCCCTGTGAGGGTGGTGTGCACGTGTGTGCCCTGTGAGAACGGTGTGCACACCGTGTGTGCCCTGTGAGGGTGGTGTGCGTGTGTGTGCCCTGTGAGGGTGGTGTGCACGCCGTGTGTGCCCTGTGAGGGTGGTGTGTGCCCTGTGAGGGTGGTGTGCACGCCGTGTGTGCCCTGTGAGGGTGGTGTACACCTGTGTGCCCTGTGAGGGTGGTGTGCACGTGTGTGCCCTGTGAGGGTGGTGTGCACGCCGTGTGTGCCCTGTGAGGGTGGTGTGCACGTGTGTGCCCTGTGAGGGTGGTGTGCACGCCGTGTGTGCCCTGTGAGGGTGGTGTGCACGTGTGTGCCCTGTGAGGGTGGTGTGCACGTGTGTGCCCTGAGGGTGGTGTGCACGTATGTGCCCTGTGAGGGTGGTGTGCACGCCGTGTGTGCCCTGTGAGAACGGTGTGCTCCTGTGTGCCCTGTGAGGGTGGCGCGTATGCCTGTGTGTGCACAGGGAGGTGGCCCCTCGGGTTAGCAGTCTGCTGGGAGAGTCCCTGCGGGGATCACACATCAGTGTGAGGACCCTGTACATCTTACTTGTTTAAAAACGCTGCTTTTGTGAAACGTGCTTTGTGTGATTTTGGTGATCCTCTGCGAGATGATGGCTGCAGGGCGAGATGGGTGAGGGGCAGAGGCCTCCCAGTGTTGTTTGTTTTTCACACCGACCACCGAGTTTCTTGAGTTTCTTTTTACTCTGGGACACAGAGTTTAATAGTGGCCTTTAAAAAAAAAAGATTTATTTTTTTGAGAGGAAGAGTTGCAGACAGAGAGAGGGACAGACAGAGAGGTCCTCCATCTGGTGGTTCACTCCCCAGAAGGCTGCAATGGCCGGAGCTGGGCCGATCAGGAGCCAGAAGCTTCTTCTGGGTCTCCTATGCAGGTGCAGGGGCACAAGGACTTGGGCCGTCTTCCACTGCTTTCCCAGGCCACAGCAGGGAGCTGGATCGGAAGAGGAGCAGCCGGGTCTCGTACTGGCGCCCATATGGGATGCAGGTGCTGTAGGCGGAGGCTTAACCTGCCACAGCGCCTCCTGTCACCGTGGCTTGATTCAGATGCCGGAACTTGCTGAGTACCTGGCTGCAGCCCCCAGCCAGAGAGAAGCCGAAGCACCAGGAGCCCCACCCTGCTGTCTGAGGTCCGACAGGGACTGGGCTCCGGAGCGCAGTGGACGGCACCCGGCTGTGTCTGTTCAGAGGAGGACAGAGGGCTAGCAAGGCCCTGGAGACCTGGCTTTGCGTCTCCTTCCACCGTGTGTTGGTTTAGTAACTTTACCCGTAGGGTCTTTGGGGTGATGGTTTCTGTTTTTGTCTTTTTGAGCGACAGAAGAGAGCGTGAGCGCCCGTCTGCTGGTTGACTCCTCAGAGGCCTGCAGCAGCCAGCACTGGGCCCGGCCACGGCCCGAGTGAGAGCTCAACCCAGACCCCCTGTGGGTGGCAGGAACCCAGTTACTTGAGCAGGAAGCTGGAGTCGGCAGCCAGGTATCAAACCCAGGAACTCCTGTGTGGGGTGTGGGCCTCCTAACCCGAGGCTAAACGCTGGCCCCCACAGGAGAGCTGCAAGGAGAGGCTGACGCCCTGTTGCTGGCTGGCTGCTGCCCAAGGCACGGGTGCACGTCCATGGGATGAGCTGGCCGCTGTGGGTGTTTGGTCTTGGGTGAGCCTGTGTTTCTAGAAGGGACTCCTCGGGGTGAGCTCTGGCCTGGACATTGAGGTGCGGGTGGGTGGCCTGCACTGGGACCTCAGACCCCAGGAGGCAGCAGCGATGGCTTGCGGAACTGGGTCCCTGCCACCCACATGGAGACCTGGGTTTGGTTCTGGGCTCCTGGCTTTGGACCAGCCCACCCCCAGCTGCTGTGGGCATTAGGGGACGTGGGCTCTCTCTCGCTCTCCATGCCTCTAAAATAAACAAGTTTTAAGAAAATAAGTAAGAATTACTTCATGTTAGATTTATTTTCTAAAATGAAACCTAGTAGTAAGCTATTTTTTAGTGCCTTGATCCAAGTCACTCTTTTGGGAAAGGGGCCTCTCTTTCCACAGCTGAGGTGAGAGACGTCCAAGTGCCGCAGCTTTACAGGATGGTGGTCTGAGAAGTCTCTTTTGTTTCAAGTTTAAGATCTGGGCAAGGGCTGGCGCTGTGGCTCAATAGGCTAATCCTCTGCCTTGCAGCGCCGGCACACCGGGTTCTAGTCCCAGTCGGGGCGCCGGATTCTGTCCCGGTTGCTCCTCTTCCAGGCCAGCTCTCTGCTGTGGCCCGGGAGTGCAGTGGAGGATGGCCCAAGTGCTTGGGTCCTGCACCCAATGGGAGACCAGAAGCACCTGGTTCCTGCCTTTGGATCAGCACGGTGTGCCGGCTGCAGCACGCTGGCCGCGGCGGCCATTGGAGGGTTAACCAACAGCAAAAGGAAGACCTTTCTCTCTGTCTCTCTCTCTCACTGTCCACTCTGCCTGTCAAAAAAAAAAAAAAAGATCTGGGCAAGTTCAGGTCTTCATTATTTGGGGTTTTTCTGCTACCCAGCCCAAACTACCTTAAGCACAAAAGAGAATTCAGGTTTCGCTTTGGCTGAGACTTGGAGCTGAGCCCAGCAGCACGGGTGTGGCCAGGCCGCGTCTGTCCCCTGGGCTGCTCCTGCTGTGGGCTCCCGAGGGAGCAGTGAGGCGCAGCTCGGGAGTTGGGGAGTTCTCCAGGCGTCGGGGTGCTGGATGAAAACAGGTGTCAGCTGTGGACGCTGTTCCGAGACGAGCTGTGTGTAAGGACGCTGGTCGCCTGCAGTCATGGTGGCCGTCATTGTCCACTGTGTGCCTTGCAGGTGGAAGAAGAGATTGTGACCCTGCGCCAGGTGCTGGCGGCCAAGGAGAGGCACTGCGGAGAGCTGAAGAGGAGGCTGGGCCTGTCCGCCCTGGAGGGGCTGAAGCAGAACCTGTCCCGGAGTTGGCACGACGTGCAAGTCTCTAACGCGTAGGTGCTGGCTGCAGTGTCCCCCACCTGTCCCCTGCCCGGAGGACGTAGAGACGGGGCTGGGTCACAGTTCCTTGCCACAGGGTGGGGTCCAGTGAGGCTGAGTCCTTGACCTGGGAACTGTGCCTCTGTTTATTCCTTAGAAGGCACGTGGGCACCCCAGCCGGCTGTCCGGGCAGAGGCTGACAGGCGCGGGGTTCAGGGCCCTCAGCAAGTGCGTGCTCGGTGGCCATCCCAGCTGTGTCTGCTGAAATGCACTGTGACCCCGCCAGGACGGAGTTTGGGCATGGCCTCGGGGTTCCCCTGAGCTGGGCAGTGTCTCCCGGAGGCCGGGTCTGCGCACAGATGGATTGGTCACCGTCCGCCAACCCATCAGCCTCAGCAGTGGACAGCTCTGTGTTTCTTCTCGGGTGTGGTACTCGAGTCCCAGAGTCTGTCACAGGGTGTGGTGGCCGTGTAGGCTGTGTCCTGTGGCTGGCCCTGCAGCGCTGTTCCCAGAGCTGCTTCCAGCAGAGGCATCGCCCTGGGTCCTGCGGGGGTGCTGCAGGTGGCAGGCGCTGTTCTCGGGCGGGCTGGGCGCTGGGACTTGGGGCCCTGGGGCGCTGGGGAGCTGGGAGCTGGGCCCTGGGGAGCTCAGGCCCTGCCAGCTGACCTGTCTCCCTGGAGTCTCACCTGCAGTTTGAAGCCTTGGTTGAAATTTTTCTTCTAAATAACTGACCACGGACTTTCTGTTTGTAGCTATGTGAAAACGTCTGAGAAGCTTGGGGAGTGGAATGACAGAGTGACCCAGTCTGGCCTGTGAGTGCTCGCCCGGCTGCTGCCGCTTGCTCTGCCTCTGGCTCGCTGTGGCACAGCACAGAGCTCGCCTGGTGTGTGCTGCCCCTTTCTCACTGTACGTGCTGGAGGGGCAGGCAGTGACAGGGGACACCGCCCGGCCCCCAGACCGCAGTGCGTCCCTGACGGAGCCCCGAGGGCCGCGGGCACAGTGGTCAGCACCTCCCGGCCTGATCTTGGTGGCTGTGTTGGTTTTTGCTCTTCCTCTGCAGACGTGGCCCCGGCTGGCAGGGTCTCAGCTGTGCTCGTACCTGGGGGGCATGTGCATGGGGCGCGGTGTGTATCAGCCAGCTGTCATCTGGGCATGCTGGGAGCATTGTTGGACAGCGTCGGGGGCCTTGAAGAAGTCCCGGTGGTCTGGGAGCCACTGTCCTGCCTCACGTGGCGTGTTGGCACAGCATGTGTGAGGGCACCGCCCTCGGTGTCAGTGTCGGCACAGCACAGTGAGGGCACCGTCCTCAGTGTCGGCACAGCACGGTGAGGGCTCCGCCCTGCCTCACGTGTCGGCACAGCACAGTGGCTTGGTGTAGCTCAGGGTCGCAGTGGCCCAGGCTGACTCCTGTGTCGCAGACACTTAAACCAGGTAGTGCAGTCACGGTCAGTGTCCAGTCAGGGTAACTAGAACTGGTGTGGGTGTTTAAAGATAGCCTTGTGGGTTTTTCCCATCTCCCATGTGGCAGGAAGTGCTGCATGGGTGCCACGGGGCGTGGGCAGGAGTGGCTGCTGCCGAGCTTGTCTCGGAGGAGCTGGGGGCGAGCTGGCTCTCTGCACCTGCACCTTCTGCCAGGTGAGGGCTCCGGGCACAGCGGCCAGCCCTGGACGTGAAGGAGCCCCGGTGGGCTGTGTCTGAAGAGCTGCAGTGGACAGCAGCTCCACAGGGAGCCAGTGTTCCTCAGGTCGAGGCACGGCTGTCCCGTGGGCAGCGTGAGCACCAGGCAGACTCAGGGTTGGGAGACTGCACCCATGCTGCTCGGCCCGTGTGCTGTGACGCTGCTCCCTGCTGCGTTCATTGTAGGGGGAGCTGATTGAGAGCCCAGGTGGGGGTGTGTGGTGGCTGTGTGTGGCTGAGAGCCCAGGTGGGGGTGTGGCTGAGAGCCCAGGTGGGGGTGTGGCTGGGTGTGGCTGAGAGCCCAGGTGTGGGGGTGTGTGTGGTGGCTGTGTGTGGCTGAGAGCCCAGGTGTGGGGGTGTGGCTGAGAGCCCAGGTGGGGGTGTGTGTGTGGCTGAGAGCCCAGGTGTGGGGGTGTGGCTGTGTGTGGCTGAGCGCCCAGGTGTGGGGGTGTGGCTGAGAGCCCAGGTGGGGGGGTGTGTGTGGTGGCTGTGTGTGGCTGAGCGCCCAGGTGTGGGGGTGTGGCTGAGAGCCCAGGTGGGGGTGTGTGGTGGCTGTGTGTGGCTGAGAGCCCAGGTGGGGGTGTGGCTGAGCGCCCAGGTGGGGGTGTGTGTGTGGCTGTGTGTGGCTGAGAGCCCAGGTGTGGGGGTGTGGCTGAGAGCCCAGGTGTGGGTGTGTGTGTGTGGCTGGGTGTGGCTGAGCGCCCAGGTAGGGGTGTGTGTGTGGCTGGGTGTGTGTGGTGGCTGTGTGTGGCTGAGAGCCCAGGTGTGTGTGGTGGCTGTGTGTGGCTGAGAGCCCAGGTGTGGGGGTGTGGCTGAGAGCCCAGGTGTGGGGGTGTGTGGTGGCTGTGTGTGGCTGAGAGCCCAGGTGTGGGGGTGTGGCTGAGAGCCCAGGTGGGGGAGTGTGTGTGGCTGTGTGTGGCTGAGAGCCCAGGTGTGGGGGTGTGGCTGAGCGCCCAGGTGGGGGTGTGTGTGTGGCTGTGTGTGGCTGAGAGCCCAGATGGGGGTGTGTGTGTGGCTGTGTGTGGCTGAGCGCCCAGGTGTGGGGGTGTGGCTGAGAGCCCAGGTGGGGGTGTGTGTGTGGCTGTGTGTGGCTGAGCGCCCAGGTGGGGGGGTGTGGCTGAGAGCCCAGGTGGGGAGTGTGTGTGGCTGTGTGTGGCTGAGCGCCCAGGTGTGGGGGTGTGTGTGTGGCTGTGTGTGGCTGAGCGCCCAGGTGTGGGGGTGTGGCTGAGAGCCCAGGTGGGGGTGTGTGTGTGGCTGTGTGTGGCTGAGAGCCCAGGTAGGGGTAGCCCCACAGGTCCCTGCCGTTACTCCATAGTTCACCTGGAGTCCTTTAGACACAAGTGGCAAAAGGCACAGCTAAGTAGTGAGAGCCAAGGAAGGAGCAGGGGGCTCACCATGCTCACCACGGGGAAGCCCCCGCTCCCAGCTCTGCAGCCCAGCAGCAGGTGGCCGGCTGGGGCCTTGCGAGCCGGGTCTGGTCACTTGCCCAGCCCACGTCGGGGGAGGCAGCCCTGGAGAGGACTCAGGAGAAGGAATGTCTCCCAGATGCCACGGGGGCGGAGCTGCTGTCTGTCCCCGAGGTCTGAGCAGTTCCCAAAGGTGCTGGCCAGGGCGCAGCCCTGTCACCTCCCTGTCGGTGCCGTGGCCCTCAGAGTGGGCCTGCAGCACAGCGAGCCCTGGAGGGGGTGACCTCAGGCTGGTTGAGACAGGGCCTGTGAGCGCCCTGCTGGACTTGGCTGTGCATGGGCGCCCACTGTGTCTGGGGCAGGTCCCTGTTTCTGAGGAGGTCTCATGACCCCTGTTCACACCCTGTGAGTCCTGGGGGGCCCGTGGGTGCTCCCGGCCCCAGCTCAGCCTGCTTCTGCCCTCCCCATGCGGAGCGCAGAGGGGCTCAGGCCCTCCGCTACATACCTTTCACTCCCGCAGCCCCCAGAGTGGGTGTGGTGCCTCCTGCTCTGCTTGCAGGGCAGTGGAGGTGGACGGTGTCCCCTGAAGCTGTGTTCCTGGGTGCCGAGTGCTCTTGGGATCCTGTGTGGGCGGCTGCGAAACCTGTCCCTTTCCTGTGTCGCCTGCCGCCATCTTGTTAGCCCGTGGAGGGCACAGGGCCTCGTGGGGCCGTGGCAGAGGCCCGTTGCTGCCTCTGCTGAGGGGGGCCTGTCTCGAGCTGTGACTGCCTCAGGGCTCAGCCTGGTGATGCTGAGGTGGGCGAGGAGGCCCCCGACCTTCGCTGTGGCCCAGGGACTGTGCAGCGTGCTGTGCTGTGGACTTTGCCGTGACGCAGGCTGTCGTGGGTTTTGTTTGTGGTGGCAGCTGGACCAGGGCTGGCAGCCTCGGGTGCCGACTCTTGCTGGGTCCCTGGGCCTGCGTGCGGACGCTCAGGTCACGGAGCTGTGACTCGGAGCAGGTGGACCGGCGCCAGCCCCTGCCGTGTGGAGAGCTGAGGGGCTCCCAGGCTGGGGCAGGTCACAGACTGCGCTGGTTGGAACAGCACGTTCCTGGGCTGCTGCCCAGTGTGCAGCTCGGTCCTGTGGTGTCTCCCAGGTAGTCAGGGCCTGTGAGAAGGCAGGAAAATGGGGGGAGCAAGTTCAGGTGTCCCGGCAGGCGGGAAGCCCTGGGGCCTCCCTCATAGCCGCCCAGGGAGCGGCTCCGCCCCTTCCCCCCAGGCCCTGCCCCGCCCCTTCCCCCAGGCCCTGCCCCGCCCCTTCCCCCAGGGCCTGCAGGTCCTTGGGGTTTGGCCTCTGGGCTGTGGTGCCCTCGGGCTGGCTTGGCTTGGCTGACTGGCTGTGTCTTCCTCCCAGCTACAAGAAGACTCAGGAAACTCTCTCACAGGCGGGGCAGAAGACGTCAGCTGCCCTGTCCACCGTGGGCTCTGCCATCAGCAGGAAGCTCGGGGACATGAGGTGAGATCCCCACCACACACAGTGCCCCAGGCCTGCTCAGGGCCGGGCAGGGGTGAGGTGCTGTAGGGGCGTGGCATCAGCCTCCAGCCTAGGGTTCAGGTGCAGGGCCCTGTCTGCACAGACTCTTGTTTGGGGGGTGGGGGTTCATCTGCTGTCACTTCTGTTTTCCTGGGGTGGACGGTCACACGTGCCCCACGTCTCGTGCTTGGGGTCGCTGAGACGGTTCTGCTCCTGGAAGCTGCACTGAGGGTGCCCACTTCACCTGTGGGTCTGGGCAGGCCCCAGCTGTCCCCGGGGTTAGGCTTTGGCCTGCTGTCCCCTCTGCATTTTGCCTGGCCCAGGCTCCAGGGAGTGCAGTCACAGGCCAGGAGGTCGTGACCCTCTTGGCCCCACAGCCCTCACGTTGCACAGTGCACGCGGGGCCTGTGTCCCACAGCTGAGCCGGGGCCCGTGATGGGAGCCCCGA
This sequence comes from Lepus europaeus, assembly GCF_033115175.1. Lineage (NCBI taxonomy): Eukaryota > Metazoa > Chordata > Mammalia > Lagomorpha > Leporidae > Lepus > Lepus europaeus. Next base: position 125,423,121 of record NC_084836.1, read on the forward strand.
GCTGCAGCCGAGCGGGCAGTGGCAGGGGTTGGCTGTGACTCCCCGGGAGGCTCCCTGGGACACTGCCGCCCGAGTGCACGGTGCTCAGCCTGGTGGTGGTGGCTGCTCCCAGGAGCTTCAGGTGCACCTGGTCCTTCCTGGAGATGCCAGCCCCACCACAGGGCTTTTTAAAGAAGCATTTAGTGTTTGCTGCGCCTAAAGGCACATAGCATCCTCCACGGGGGTGTCCTCTCACTTTGGGGTCACATGCTCTTTTTTGTTTGTTTGCTTTAAGATTTATTTGCTTATTTGAGAGGCAGAGTTACAGACAGAGGGAGAGACACTCCCCAAAATGGCCGCAATGGGTGGAGCTGGGCTGATCCAGAGCCAGGAGCCAGGAGCCAGGAGCTTCTTCTGGGTCTCCTTTGTGGGTGCAAGGGCCCAAGGACTTGGGCCATCTTCCACTTTCTCAGGCCATAAGCAGGGAGCTGGATTGGAAGTGGAGCAGCTGGGACTCGAACCGGCGCTGGTGTGGGGTGCCTGTGCTGCAGGCACTGGCATCCACCTGGTCGTTTTCAGTACTCAGTCCCATCTGAGGTGGTTCAGGGTCCTAGATGGAGACCTGACGGCAGTGGAGGCCTTGGGACGCTGGGAATGGCCCAGGGCCAGTGGTCCTGTCTCCCTCAGGGCCGCTCCTCTCCAGAGCTCCTCTCTTCCTTGATGAGGAGTGAAGTGGCCGCCATCTCCCGACACCGTGGACTGGCCACCAACCTCGTGATGCAGCCTCAGGGGTGCGGGACGGCTGTGCCTATGCTGGCTGTGCCTGTGCCGCCGGGTGTGATGTCTGACTCTCCCCGCAGGTGTGTGGCCTCCAGGATGGTACCACAGCAGCTAGGCCTCTCCCATTGGCTGGCTGTGTCCAGGGTGCCTGACGGGTGGCCTGTGTGTAGCCATCCTGGGTGTGGGTTGCCAGGGAGGCCCCTCCCCTGACGTCCTCGTCACTGCTTCCTGCACGTGGGATTCGGGTCGAGGGGGCTTCACATCCAGACTCCAGGGCGGACGATCCCCAGGGGGTCCCCAACCCTGGGGTCCGGGTCCGTGGTGGGCTTGTCCGTGGCAGCCTGGCCTAAGGCCTTGTTGTGCTCTGGGGCAGAGGGGACCGTATTTGGCTCAGGTTGCCATCTGGCCTGGTGACCTTGGACAAGGGACCGGCCCTCTGAGGAGAGCACCTGTGGGGTGGAGGGTGTGTCCGGTCCTCGCGCCCCCCGCCCAGATTGGGAACGGCTGCCTGTTTTGGTTTCGTGTGTGAGAGGCAGTGGCCCAGCTGCGTGGTAGAGGAGCGACTGCTGTGTCTCACCTGTGCCGGCAGCTGCCTGTGTGGTGATGGCACGGAGGAGCAGGCTTGGTGTGGCTGAGCCTGGCCAGCGGGCGGCGGCCTCTTCATGCCTGCGCTGGGTCTGCTCTGTACTCAGGCCTTCTCCCTTCTAACCTCCAGACCGGTCTGCCCATGGCCACGCCCAGGAGGCTGCACCAGGGCTGTGCAGGTGCTGCCTGTGGAGTGGGGGCCTAGGGAGATGGGGGACGGGGCCACACCCTGCGTGGCCTTTGGGAGCCGGGGCTCCTGGGGGACGGTCGTGGGTGGGCCCTGGCTGCCCACCCCTAACGCTGCTCTCTGCTTTCTCCTGCTGCTGCTCTGTCTGCAGGGCTCACCCGTTCTCACACTCCTTTAGGTAAGATGCACCTGGACGCACCTGGAGAGACTCTCGGGGTCAGGCAGGGTGGACTGGGGAGACCCACGGGGCTGGGCGGAGAGTGGACGCCCCTCGAGGACAGCAGTGTGGGGCAGTGCAGAGATGGGGCGTCCCTGGCCTCAGTGTGCCCGTGTCCCCACTGAGAGTGTCGCCCCTGGGCCGGTGAGTGGCCGCCCCAGCCTTTCACTGCAGGTGTTCTGAGCGTCACACCTGACAGCCGGGGAAGCGTCCGGTCTGTGCGTCCGCTGTCCCTGTCCACACTGTCCTCCAGCAGGGTCTCTTCTTTCTGGGGCACTTTGGGGGGCCAGACGCTCGTCCAGCTGTGGTGGGAGCGGGGCTCCTGCCTGTCCCCTCCTGGCGGTCAGGGTTACCTGTGCGCCGGGCTGCCGCGCGCCTGCAAGTGTTGTCCTCCTCGCTAACCCCTGCTTCTCTGCTCCTCACGCCTGCCGGCAGCAGCCACTCCATCCGCCACTCGATAAGCATGCCGGCCATGAGGTAACGGTGCCTGTGCCCCACTGCTCAGTGGGGCGTCTGGGCGGGGGCGGGGGCTCACAGCCCGCACTTCCTCTCAAGTCAGGGTCTGTTCCGCTGGCAGCTAAGGGTTGGGAAGGACCTTCCAGGCTGCGGGAGGCTGGGACGGGGAGGGGTCTGTGCACCTGCCGAGGCCTGCACTGGAGACCAAGTCCTGGTCTGTGTGAGGAGGGGCTGGAGGCCTCCACACCGCTGACCCCAGCTGTGCAGGCCCCCTGCTGTGTGGGGGCGGGACCTCGGGCAGCAAGGCCGCCTGCCCGTCTGCTCCTCCCAGCTCTGCTGTCCTGGAGTTGTCCTGGGTGTCATCGCAGGTCCCTCCCCTCTGTGGGAAGGCTTTTCCATGGCCCAGAACAAGGGGCCAGAGGTGCGAGCTGGGGCTGTGTGACCTCTGGCCTGGCCCTGTGGCGTTGCTGAGTCGGTTCTGACCTGAGGAGCCCCTGGCGTGGCCTTGGCTGGGCTCTCTGGGGGTGTCATTGCAGGGAGATTTTGGGGTGCTGAGAGTCCTGCTGGAGGCTGTCCCCCGAGGCTCTTACAACCTGAGTGGGGGTGGGCGTCGCCCTTCATCCGGCCTCTCTGCTCTCTCTCAGGAACTCTGCAGCCTTCAAGTCCTTCGAAGACCGCGTCGGGACCATCAAGGTAATTGTGCTGCTGTCCAGCGCCTCCGGGTGACCGGTCACACTGTCACCCCGGCACGTCACTTAGCTGTGTGCAGCGTCCTCGGGGCGACCTGTCACCCCTGCACGTCACTTAGCTGTGTCCAGTGTCCTCGGGGCGACCTGTCACCCCAACACCTCACTTAGCTATCTCCAGCGTCCTCGGGGTGACCTGTCACCCTGGCACGTCACTTAGCTGTGTCCAGCGTCCTCGGGGCGACCTGTCACCCTGGCACGTCACTTGGCTGTGTCCAGCGTCCTCGGGGCGACCTGTCACCCCAACACGTCACTTGGCTGTGTCCAGCATCCTCGGGGCGACCTGTCACCCCAACACCTCACTTGGCTGTGTCCAGCATCCTCGGGGCGACCTGTCACCCCGGCAGGTCACTTAGCTGTGTCCAGCGTCCTCGGGGCGACCTGTCACCCCGGCAGGTCACTTGGCTGTGTCCAGCGTCCTCGGGGCGACCTGTCACATGACAGGTCACTTAGTTGCAGACTCACTTGAGATTGTGTCCCAGAGAGGACTTTGTGCAGAGACCCCACCCCCTCTTGTGGCCACGCCCATCTTTCTCCTGCCCCTGCACCAGCAACTCTTATTTTTATTTAAAAAAAATTTTTTTTATTTGACAGGCAGAGTTAGATAGATAGAGAGAGAAAGGTCTTCCTTCCGCTGGTTCACCCCGCACATGGCCAGGAGCCAGATGCTTCCTCCTGGTCTCCCATGCGGGTGCAGGGCCCAAGCAGTTGGGCCATCCTCCACTGCCTTCCCGGGCCACGGCAGAGAGCTGGACTGGAAGAGGAGCAACCGGGATTAGAACCCAGCCCCCATATGGGATGCCGGCGCCGCAGGCAGAGGATTAACCGAGTGAGCCAGGGCGCCGGCCCCTGGCACCAGCAACTCTTAGTGCGTGCTCTCCTTCGATGGTTCTGTCACTTCAGCAGCGTCCCTTCGGTGGGGTCCTAGACTGCAGCCCTGTGGGGCTGAGCTCGTGGCCTGGTTCCCCAGACGGCTGTGCCGGGCATCAGCCATGTGGGTTGGCCCGGGCCGTGGCCCGCTGGGTCCGTGCCGCGTCCCAGGCTCTGTTTCTTGCTCTTGTCCCTCCTGCAGTCGAAGGTCGCGGGTGGCGGAGAGAACGGAGGCGACCACCTTGCCGCCTCGGCCGCGGGCAGCGCCCAGCCCCTGCCGGAGCATGCGCCTTTCTAGTCTCGCCGCGCCCTCCCTGCCGGCCAGCGAAGCACGGAGCCGCGCCGGCCGCCTGCAGTGGGCGTGCGCAGATATGTCATGCGAAAGGTCACAGAGGTCACCGCGCTGCCCTTCCTGGGGGCAGGAAGTGGACAGGGTGGCTCCCTGGGGACGTCCGGAGCAGCCCCCCGCCTGTGGGGACACTCCCTGCCCTGCGACCCGGAAAGGAAACAGCAGCGCTCGCTGTCACACGGGTGACCTGGCTTCAACAAAGCAAATTCATTATTTTTTTAATGCAGTGGACTTTTCAAAAATTAAATTCAGGCAAGCAGCTTGGCCTCACCTTGCAGAACAGCGTTTCTTTGTGCTGAAATGCACTCCCTACGTCGCCTTAGGCTTTATTTATAATCTTTATACGGAGGGCTCCTTAGTGGGTTCTGAGCAGTGTCCAGAACTGCAGGCGCAGCGTGGGGCCTCCCCGGGTGGGCGGCGCCGAGTGCGGGGCCCCCAGGGGAGTGGCGGGGTGCAGTGCCGGCTCCGGCTTCCTGCCAAGGCACACCCCGCGAGGGAGTGGTGCTGGCGGAGTAGCTCGGCTCCTGCCGTGCGTGTGGGAGACCTGGGCTGAGTTCCCTGCTTCCACCCTCAGCCCCGGCTCAGCCCCGGCTCAGCCCCAGCTGTGTGGGTCTGGGCGAGCAGCCCCGCGGGTCAGCTGGGAGTGGACTCTGGTGGGAGCAGCCCCTCGGGTCAGCTGGGGGTGGGCTCTGGGGGTCAGCTGGGAGTGGGCTCTGGTGGGAGCAGCCCCTCGGGTCAGCTGCAGGGGATGGGCGAGCAGCCCCGCGGGTCAGCTGGGGGTGGGCTCTGTGGCGGGAGTAGCCCCGCGGGTCAGCTGGGGGTGGACTCTGGTGGGAGCAGCCCCTCCGGTCAGCTGGGGGTGGACTCTGGTGGGGGCAGCCCCTCCGGTCAGCTGGGGGTGGACTCTGGTGGGGGCAGCCCCTCCGGTCAGCTGGGGGTGGACTCTGGTGGGGGCAGCCCCTCCGGTCAGCTGGGGGTGGACTCTGGTGGGGGCAGCCCCTCCGGTCAGCTGGGGGTGGACTCTGGTGGGAGCAGCCCCTCGGGTCAGCTGGGGTGGGCTGGCGGGAGCAGCCCTTTGGGTCAGCTGGGGGTGGGCTCTGGTGGGATAAGCTCCTCGGGTCAGCTGCAGGGGATGGGCGAGCAGCCCCGCGGGTCAGCTGGGGGTGGGCTCTGTGGCGGGAGTAGCCCCGCAGGTCAGCTGGGGGTGGACTCTGGTGGGAGCAGCCCCTCGGGTCAGCTGCAGGGGATGGGCGAGCAGCCCCTCCGGTCAGCTGGGGGTGGACTCTGTGGCGGGAGTAGCCCCGCGGGTCAGCTGGGGGTGGACTCTGGTGGGGTCAGCTGGGGGTGGGCTGGCAGGAGCAGCCCTTTGGGTCAGCTGGGGGTGGGCTCTGGTGGGATAAGCCCCTCGGGTCAGCTGCAGGGGATGGGCGAGCAGCCCCACGGGTCAGCTGGGGGTGGGCTCTGTGGTGGGAGTAGCCCCGCGGGTCAGCTGGGGGTGGACTCTGGTGGGAGCAGCCCCTCCAGTCAGCTGGGGGTGGACTCTGGTGGGAGCAGCCCCTCCAGTCAGCTGGGGGTGGGCTGGCGGGAGCAGCCCCTCCAGTCAGCTGGGGGTGGACTCTGGTGGGAGCAGCCCCTCCAGTCAGCTGGGGGTGGGCTGGCGGGAGCAGCCCTTTGGGTCAGCTGGGGGTGGGCTGGCGGGAGCAGCCCCTCCGGTCAGCTGGGTGTGGGCTGCGGGAGCAGCCCTTTGGGTCAGCTGGGGGTGGACTCTGGTGGGAGCAGCCCCTCCAGTCAGCTGGGGGTGGGCTGGCGGGAGCAGCCCTTTGGGTCAGCTGGGTGTGGGCTGGCGGGAGCAGCCCTTTGGGTCAGCTGGGGGTGGGCTGGCGGGAGCAGCCCCTCCAGTCAGCTGGGGGTGGACTCTGGCGGGAGCAGCCCCTCCGGTCAGCTGGGGTGGGCTGGCGGGAGCAGCCCCTCCGGTCAGCTGGGGTGGGCTGGCGGGAGCAGCCCCTCCGGTCAGCTGGGTGTGGGCTGCGGGAGCAGCTGGGCTGTGGCCGCCTTCCCTGAGGAGCTGCCAGGAGCTCGCTCCTGCTGTTAAGCTGCCACAGCCTGGCAGCCTCCCTGGAGCCCTGTGGGGGGCGTGGCCAGAGGGCTCTGCCTTGGGGTCTGCACTGCCCACAGCACACCTGGGTGTGGCGGCTGGGCACGAGTGCCACTTGGTGTCCTTCCTCCAGAGCCAGAAGCTGTCCGGGCTGTGGGGAGCTGGCGAGGGCCCTGACGTGCAGCTTCGTGAACTGGATGATGGGCAGTTGTCAATAAAGCATCCCCTGGGGAGAACCCTCAGCCACTTGTTTGGTGTGTCTTTCAGGATGGGGACAGCACGGAAGAAGAAAAGGGCCTGCAGTCTTGGGGGTGGGGGCAGGAGCACAGCCAGGTGGTGGTCGGCAGGGAGGCACTGGGAGGTGTGGGGGGCTGTGTCGGCCCATGTTTGAGGGCCCTTCCGAGACAGCACCTCATGTTCCATGTGGGTTCACTTCATGGGCTCCACAGCAAGGTGGGTGTGCAGTGCTTGGCCAGGTGGGAGGAGGGGACGTGGCCAGGTCCTGGTGGCACTTCAGCCCCACCAGCTCCTGAGGGAGGCCTACAGCGCCACCCCCTGTGTGTTAGGTACTGGGAGCCGCTTTATCTGCAGGAAGGGATACAATGGCTCAGAGACACCTGTTTCTCCCTCCACAGTGACTTAAACGATTTCCATTTTCATTCACTTGCTTTGAGACTGACATCGGCATCCACTGCTTCACCCCAGACACCAGCAGCAGCCACACTAGGCTGGGCCAGGCTTCAGCCGGGTCCCCAGGACTTGACCATCAGTGCTGGGATTGGAAGCAGAGCCAGGGCTCTGATGAGGCGGGAGGGCGCCCCAGACGGCATCCCAGCCACTGCACCATGCACCCCACTCCTGTGACAAGTACGATCTTCCATCCACTGGGCCACTCCCCAAATGGCCACAACGGCCGAGGCTGGGACAGGCAGAAGCCAGGAGCTTCCTCCTGGTCTCCCACGTGGGCACAGGGGCCCAAGCTCTTGGGCCATCCTGCTTTAGCAGGGAGCTGGATCGGAGGTGGAGCAGTAGAGACACCATCGACATCCCTCTACGATGCTGGCTCTGCAAGAAGCTCTGGTTCTGGCCCAATGACTACGGACATTGTTTTCAGGTTATATTGGGCCTGTGCTGTGGTATAGTGGGTCAAGCCTGCAGTGCTGGCATCAGTTCAAGTCCCGGCTGCTCCATTTCCAATCCAGCTCCCTGCTATGGCCTGGGAAAGCAGTAGAAGATGACTCAAGTCCTTGGGCCCCTGAACCCACATGGGAGACCTGGAAGAAGCTCCTGGCTCCTGGCTTTGGACCAGTGCAGCTCTGGCGGACGCAGCCAATTGGGAAGTGAACCAGCGGATGGGAGACCTCTCTACCTCTCCTCTGTGTAACTCTTTCAAATAAATAAATAAATAAAAAGGTTTTTTTTATTTGAAAGAGTGAGAGACAGAAGAGAGAGAACTTCCATCTGGTTTGTCATTCGCTAAATGCCCACAACAGCCAGGGCTGGCCAGACGGAGCTGGGAGTCTGAAACTCCAGCTGCATCTCCCACGTGGGTGGCAGGGACCTGAGGACTTGGGGCGCCACCTACCTCCCAGCACATCAGCAGGGAGCTGGGTCAGAGTGGAGCAGCTGGGGCTTGTGTTGGGGTGTTCGCGGCAGCTCAGCCGCGTGTGCCACAAGGCCCACCCCCACCCCACGGTGATGTAAGCAAGTGTCTACACAGTCTCATTCTCTTCACTTCTTAATGTTTCTTGTATTTTTCATCCACTTGAAGGGCAGGGTTATGGAGAAAGGGAGAGATTTTCCATCCACTAGTTCAATCCCCAAATACCCACAACTGGGGCTTGGCTGGGCTGAAGTCCAGGCCCCCCCTGTGGGTGGCAGGGTCGCACCCACCGGAGCCATCAGGGCATGCATTTGCAGGAAGCTAGGCTCTGACAGCACGAGCCCCAAGTCTGGTGCCAGAGGGTGTGCAGGGCTGCGGCAGGTGGAGCCTGCACTCGGCCATCGCAGAACAGAGGCGGTGCTGGCCACGTCCCCCTTCTGAGGGCACTTAGCAAGCAGACGTGGACGTGCGGCTCCAGCCGGAGACACTGCCAGCACTTGCCAGCATGCTCTCCTCTGACTTCCCTGAAAAACATTTGTAGGGGTTGGTGCTGTGGCACAGTGGGTAAAGCCTCCGCCTGCAGTACCAGCATCCCATGCGGGCGAGGATTTGAGTCCCGGCTGCTTCACTTCTGATCCAGCTCTCTGCTGAGGCCTGGGAAAGCAGTAGAAGACGGCCCAAGTCCTTGGGCTCCAGGCACCTGCATGGGAGACCTGGAAGAAGTTCCTGGCTCCTGGCTTTGGATCAGCCCAGCTCTGGCCCTTGCAGCCATCTGGGGAGTGAACTAGCAGATGGGAGATCTCTCTGCAACTCTGACTTTCAAAAATATTTTTTTAAAGATTTATTTATTTGACAGAGTTACAGAGAGAGAGAAAGGTCTTCCTTTCCATTGGTTCACCCCCAAAATGTCCACTACGGCTGGCGCTGCGCCGATCCGAAGCCAGGAGCCAGGTGCTTCCTCCTGGTCTCCCATGCAGATGCAGGGCCCAAGCACCTGGGCCATCCTCCACTGCCTTCCCGGGACACAGCAGAGCTGGACTGGAAGAGAGGCAACCCGGACTAGAACCCGGCGCCCATATGGGATGCTGGTGCTGCAGGCGGAGGATGAACCAAGTGAGCCATGGCGCCGGGCCCATAAATAAATCTTAATAAAATAATCTGCGCAGCATCGGTATCTGTAGACAGACACACGTTGCCCCTGCAGGTTGTGCGCGAGCTGCTCTGCGCTCGTCCCCTGGGAGCCGCCGTCAGCACTCGGTGCTGGGGGACAGCGTGTCCGCTGCGTCCCTCGAGGGCCTGGCTCACGCCTGCAGCTCGGGCACAGGCTGCCCACAGCCGTCCGAAGTGGCGCCAGGTCCACCCTTCTCACGCCCCGGTTCTCACCCTGGTCCCTCTCGGCCGCCGGAGCGAGCAGTGTGGACGGGCACGGGAGCCTTGGGTGTCACCTGGCCCATGGTCTCTCTCGTTTAAACTGCGTGTTTCCGTGCTCGCCCCCACCGCGCACCTCCCGCCGCCCCAGGTGCGCGGTGGCACAAACGGGCAGGAGCCGCGCCCAGGCGCTCGCGTGCGGGATGCGGCCCGGCTCAGGAAGCTGACCACGGGGGCGGCCGGCAGGTGAGCGCTGGGCGGGGGCCGAGGGCAGCGCCCGCGTTCAGGGCGGGGCGCTGCGGGTCCGTCCCTGCCGCCTACGCCGTCGTCGGCGCTGACTGGGAGGCGTCCAGCCCGGCTGGGGCGGGGACGGCGTCTCCCCGGCCACTTCTTTGGGGACATTTTCTCTGACGCAAGGCGCTGGGCAGAGCGGCCGCAACACGCGGAGCTCGCCGGGTCCCGGGGGTCGCGGAACACCGCGCCCGGCACCGCCCCCCCGCCGAGGCTCCGCCCCCGTCGGGCGGGGCCTGCGGCGGCGCAGGCGCAGTCAGCCCCCGCCAGCCCCCGACCCGCCGGAGCCCACGTCCTTCCGGGGGCGCGCGCGCCGGTGCGGGTGCGTGCGTGAGCGTGCGCGTCCCCGCCGCCTCTGCCGGTGCTGCTCCCGCGCCCTCTGCTGCCGCCGCCGCCCGAGTCCCCGCTGAGGAGCGCGTCGGCCGGCGGCCCAGCAGCGCCGCGGAGCGGGAGCCGAGCCGCGAGCCGGCGGGCGGCGGGCGGGCACAGGTGAGTGCGGGGCGGGGGCGAGGGGCCGGCGACGCGGGCGGCGGGGCCGGCGCGCTGCGGCCGGGGCGGCGGCGGCCTGGGGGCCGGGGGCTGGCCGCGGCGTCGCGGGCTCGGGGCGCGGCCGGGGCGGCTCCGGGCCGGGGTCGGGCGCGCCCCGGGGGCCTCACCTGCTCCGCCGCGGCGCCGGCGGCGGCTCCCCCATTGGCCGCGGCGCCGCGCGTGGGGGCGGCGCTCGCGCGTGGGGGCGGGGCCGGGGCGGGGCCGCGCGCGCGCCCCCCGCCCCCCCGGGCCGCCCCCCGCTGCAGCCATGACGGCTCGCGGACCCGACTGGCCGGGGCCGCGCAGCCTCCGTGTTGCGACCCGGGACGCGTTCGCGGTGCGACAGAGCGATGCGGCGTCCCCGCGGGGCGGGACAGCCGAGGTCTGCGGCGTCCGCGCGGCGCCCGGCGCGGGCCGAAGTTCCCGCGTTGCCTTTGCGCCCAGGGTCGGGCCGAAGTCCTCAGCTGTCGTGGCTTCGCTGTGTTTGTGGCGCTGGACACTGCCCCCCACAGAGTCCACGGGTGCTGGACACTGCCCCCCCCCCGCTCTGAAGAGGTGCAGTGATGGACAGCCCGGGGCAGGCCCCCTGGTTGGATGCAGGTGGTGTGGGCAGTAGTCCTCCCTGTGGCAGAGCTGCAGGACGCGAGCTGGCCCGGGGGACCCCCGTGGGCCTCTGAGCGGGGTCCCGGTGCCCCTCCCCACTTCCTGCTCCGTGCTCACCCCACTCCTGTTTCTGCTTGGTTTTCCTGGTGCTGTCTGCAGTGCACTCACTGGTCCGTGTGGCGGAGAGAACGTCACAGGTGCATGTGTGCACATGTGTGAACATGTGTGTGCTGAGTGTTACAGATACACGTGTGAACATGTGTGTGCTGAGTGTTACAGATACACGTGTGTGCTGAGCCGTGTTACAGGTGCATGCGTGTGCCGGGTGAGTGGGGACAAGGCGTTCAGCAGAGGCTGTGGGAGACGCTGCCCCGTCACCAGCAGCCGTTGTGAGGGAGTGCAGGGACCCTGGGGAGTGCCTGAGTGGGGCCCCGGGACCCCTGCCCGTCAGTCGGGGCAGGAAGACCACCTAAGACCTCCTCCTAGGATGGCCCAAGTCCTTGGGCCCTCACCCGCATGGGAGGCCAGGAGAAGCACCTGGCTCCTGGCTTCGGATCAGCGCGGTGCGCCGGCCGCAGCATGGCAGTCACAGCGGCCGTTGGAGGGTGAACCAACAGTAAAGGAAGACCTTTCTCTCTGTCTCTCTCTCTATCCACTCTGCCTGTCCAAAAAAAAAAAAAAAAAAAAGACCTCCTCCTAGACCCTTTGAGCATTTAGCCTGTGATTGCTTTGTTTTAATGATTTATTATGTGAAAGCTGGGGAGGCGGGGAGGCAGGCAGGCAGACATTTCCCATCCACTGCTCATGCCCCAGATGATCACAGTGGCTGTGTCTGGCCCAGGCCACAGCCAGGAGCCAGGAGCTCCACCCTCGTCTTCCATGTGGGTGCAGGGGCCCAAGCACTTGGGTTATCTCATCCACTGCTTTCCCAGGCCATTAGGAGGGAGTTGGATCGGAAGCGGAGCAGCCAGGACTCCAGCTGGCACCCATATGGAATGCTGGCGTCGCAGGCAGTGGCTTTACCCGCTGCGCCACAGCGCCAGCCCCTGGAATGACTTTGAAGTTAAGATGTCTCAGAAATTGGAGTCCAGAGGTAGGCCCTGTGGCACAGTGGATTAAGCCGTCACCTGGGGGGCCCACACCCCGTGTTGGAGCACCAGTTCAAGTCCTGCTACTGTGCGTCTCATCCATTCTTGCTAATGCTCCTGGGAGGCACTGGATGGTGGCCCCAAAATCCTGGGGCTCCGCCACCCGTGTGGGAGGCCTGGGGGAGCTCCTGGCTCCTGGCTTAGGTCTGGCCCAGCCCTGGCCCAGCCGGGTTGTTGAGGCGTCTGGGGAGGAAGCCAGCGGAGGGAAGAGCTTCCTCTCTGTCCCTCTGTGAAAAACTGCAAACCTGCGGTGCTTAGAGGTTTGTCTTCGTCACCCAGGATGCCTCACCTGGAAACCCTCGGTTCTGGGTTTGATGTCTGGTGTTTGAGAAGAAGGGGGTCATCTGCCTGGCTCTTATGTGTTTATTTTTTACTGTTCCAAATGCAGAGTTACAGAGAGAGAGGGAAATGTACAGAGAGAGAGAGAGGTCTTCCATCCGTTGGTTCACTCCCTAAATGGCTGCTAAGGCCAAGGCTTGGCCATTCCAAAGCCAGGAGCCAGGAGCTGGGTGTCCCGCATGGGTACAGGGGCCCAAGCACTTGGGCCGTCTTGCGCTGCCTTCCCGGGTCATCAGCAGGGAGCTGGGTCAGAAGTGGAGCAGCTGGGTCTCCAGCCAGTACCCACGTGGGATGCTGGCATCTCAGGCTTCAGCTTTATCCACCGCGCCACAGCGCCAGCCCCTGCCTGGCTCTTAATGTAGAAGAGCTGCGTGAGCTGTCCGCGTGCCCTCAGCCGGGAGCCGTGGTTCTGTGGCAGAGCCTTGAGTAGAGGACTGGAGCCCTTTCCAGAACTTGGATCACATCGGCTGTGGCTCCGTGTGTGTGTGCTTGTGTTCTCTAACGGGTCGGGCCTTGGACAGGTCCTGGATGTTTCTGGTCACTTCTGCTCAGGAGTCACCTCCCCTCGCTGGTGGAAGCCAGTGGCACCGTGGCAGTGCCACACCAAGGGTCTCATTGGGGTGCTTGTCAGACGTGGGACTCGAGCCCACGCCTCCTGTGGCTGCCACGTCCTGGCCAAGCCCAGGCTGAGGTGTGCGGGAGGGGTCCTGGTGTGCTGGACCCTTCTCTGGGGTCAGGGGTGAGGGAGCAGAATCTGGGGTGTGTGGGGACCTGAGCTGCAGGTGTCCTGCAGATGCCCCGGGCCCCGTGCCCTGCTCTGGCTGCAACGCTGCATCTTGGTCTTGGGAGAGAATCCGGCTGTCAGTACCCGGTCAGCAGTCTGCCCGCAGCCTGCTCCCTGGGGGGGGGGGGGCCTCTGCCCGCAGCCTGCTCCCTGGGGGGGGGGGGCCTCTGCCCAGACCCCTGCTCCCTGGGAGGGGGGGCCTCTGCCCGCAGCCTGCTCCCTGGGGGGGGGCCTCTGCCCGCAGCCTGCTCCCTGGGGGGGGGGCCTCTGCCCGCAGCCTGCTCCCTGGGAGGGGGCCCTGCCCGCACCCCTGCTCCCTGGGAGGGGGGGCCTCTGCCCAGACCCCTGCTCCCTGGGAGGGGGGCCTCTGCCCGCGGCCTGCTCCCTGGGGGGGGGGCCTCTGCCCGCAGCCTGCTCCCTGGGAGGGGGGGGCCTCTGCCCAGACCCCTGCTCCCTGGGAGGGGGGGCCTCTGCCCGCAGCCTGCTCCCTGGGAGGGGGGGCCTCTGCCCGCAGCCTGCTCCCTGGGGGGGGGGCCTCTGCCCAGACCCCTGCTCCCTGGGGGGGGGGCCCTGCCCGCACCCCTGCTCCCTGGGAGGGGGGGCCTCTGCCCAGACCCCTGCTCCCTGGGAGGGGGGGCCTCTGCCCGCAGCCCTGCTCCCTGGGAGGGGGGCCTCTGCCCGCGGCCTGCTCCCTGGGGGGGGGGGGCCTCTGCCCGCAGCCTGCTCCCTGGGAGGGGGGCCTCTGCCCGCAGCCTGCTCCCTGGGGGGGGCCTCTGCCCGCAGCCTGCTCCCTGGGAGGGGGGCCTCTGCCGGCGGCCTGCTCCCTGGGAGGTGAGGGAGGTGGGGGCCTCTGCCCAGACCCCTGCTCCCTGGGAGGTGAGGGAGCTGGGGGCCTCTGCCCACAGCCTGCTCCCTAGGTGAGGGAGCTGGGGGCCTCTGCCCGCACCCCTGCTCCCTGGGAGGTGAGGGAGGTGGGGGCCTCTGCCCGCACCCCTGCTCCCTGGGAGGGGGGGCCTCTGCCCACAGCCTGCTCCCTGGGAGGTCAGGGAGGTGGGGGGCGCCTGCTCCCTGGGAGGTCAGGGAGGGGCCCCCTCCAGGAGGTGATGGGAAGGCAGCTCATCTGCTCCTCGCTGAGTAGAAGTGACAGTGGCTGCGGCTTATGTCTGGGCATCGGCTTGAGCCGTCCAGGGACGCTCTGCTGGGCCCCTCGGCCAGTGACTGCCCCAGCGAGGATTAGCCGCCCGTCCCTGAGCGGTCGCTCGTGGTGCAGCCTGCAGGGCTCAGGGATCAGGTTGCTGACGCCGGCCTGCGGTGTGGCCTCTGTGTCCCCTGAGTGCGCTGTGCTGATGAGCGAGTGAGTTTGCTGGGTTCTGGGTGCGATGTGTAGTAGCTGTTTGAGAGATGCAGGGCTTTAGAAATAAAAATTATTCTAAGTTGTGTTTCGAAAGGCAGAGTAAGAGAGAGAAGCAGACCCTCAGTCCACCCCACGGTAACTCTGACTGGCCGAGCCGGGCCAGGCCGGAGCCAGGAGCCAGGAGCTTCCTCCGGGTCTCCCATGCTGGTGCAGGGGCCCAAGCCTTTGGGCAGTTAGAGGGGAGCTGCATCGGAAGTGGAGCAGCCGGGACTTGAACTGGTGCGTGTGTGGGGTGCTGGCGCGTGTGCCGCCATGCCAGCCCCTCGTTGGAGAGCTCCGCTGACACCGAGGTTGCACATTCAGATTGCAGCAGGACTCGGGGTGCAGCGGGGCCCCCCGAGGGGAGCAGGACTCGGAGTGCAGCGGGGCCCCCTGAGGGGAGCAGGACTCGGGGTGCAGCAGGGCCCCCCTGAGGGGAGCAGGACTCGGGGTGCAGCAGGGCCCCCCTGAGGGGAGCAGGACTCGGGGTGCAGTGGGGCCCCCTGAGGGGAGCAGGACTCGGGGTGCAGCGGGGCCCCCCGAGGAGATCAGGACTCGGGGTGCAGCGGGACCTCCCCTGAGGGGAGCAGGACTCGGGGTGCAGCAGGGCCTCCCCTGAGGGGAGCAGGACTCGGGGTACAGCGGGGCCTCCCCTGAGGGGAGCAGGACTCGGGGTGCAGCGGGCCCCCCTGAGAGGAGCAGGACTCGGGGTGCAACGGGGCCCCGAGGGGAGTAGGACTCGGGGTGTAGCGGGGCCTCCCCTGAGAGGAGCAGGACTCGGGGTGCAACGGGGCCCCGAGGGGAGCAGGACTTGGGGTGCAGCGGGGCCCCCCGAGGGGAGCAGGACTCGGGGTGCAGCGGGGCCTCCCCTTGGTTTTGTGGCACAACTGAAATCCTCCACGGGTTCCTTCTGAGGCTGCTGTGTGCACACTGATGCTCCCTGCACCTCAGGGTCACTCCGCGTCTTCCGGGGATGGCTGCAACTCAGTAGTTAAGAGACAGAGGCACGCGTGCGTGCACACGCACACACATGCGTGCACACATGCACACGTAGACGGGGGGAGCTGGGCCACTTCCCATGAAACACCTGCTCCATGTAAATAGTTTCTTAAAATTCAGTTTTGTGGCAGAGAAATTTATCATTTCTTCCTAATACATATATTTTTAAAGATTTATGTATTTAGCTGAGAGGCGGAGTTAGAGAGGCAGAGACAGAGGCCTTCCATCCGCTGGTTCACTCCCCAGATGGCCACAATGGCCGGAGCTACACCGATCCGAAGCCAGGAGCCAGCAGCTTCTTCCCGGTCTCCCACTCAGGTGCAGGGGCCCAAGGACTGGGCCGTCTTCTACTGCTTTCCCAGGCACAGCACTTGTTTCGTCTTCCAGGCGCGTTAGCGGGGAGCTGGATCGCAAGTGGAGTGGCGGGATCTTGAGCTGGCGCTGCAGGCATCAGCTTAACCCGCTCTGCCGCAACGCCGGCCCAAACTTCGTATTTTTCGCCACATATTACCTGTCTGTATTTCCTTTGGCACATGGCTGTATTTTCCCCTTTACCTGCATAAGATTTTAATGTGTTTTCGTGGCCATTTAGCTACTGTCAAATGATTTGGTATTACAATCCGAGGGTGTTTTTGGCAGTAAATGTTGCTGGATTTTTCTCGCTGTGTCCTTTGACATAGGAAGGCTCTAGTTTTGAGTGCAGTCAGCATTGGGTTTCTGAGTTAACTGAGAGAGAAGTCTCGCTGCGGACAGCGCCTTGTAGTGCATGCTGGCAGGCACGGTCTCATCACGCGGAAGTTTTTTATTTAGGTCTTAAGGAAATGTAATGGTTGCATTTAGTTTTGAGGTGTCGCCGGAGTCTGTAGTTTAAGAATGACCTGGGAAGTGCAGTGTGGAATGTTGCTCCTTGTTGAAACAGTGTGTCTGCTTAGGGGGAGCAGAGCCTCTTCTCCTCTCCCTCTGGTCAGTAGTGAGCCTGGGCAGCCCCAGCTGTGGTCCTGCCTCCAGGCCATGGCTACTTAGTAGTTCTTAAGCCCTGACCTTAACACAGCCTTGGAGCTAACTGAACCAGGTTTTTTTTTTTTTTTTTTTTTTTAAGATTTATTTATTTTATTTGGAAGAGTTACACAGAGAAGGAGAGGCAGAGAGAGAGAGGACTTCCATCCACTGTGTGAACCAGTTCTGTAGAAGAGAAAGCACTCCCCTGTGTTAACAACATGCAAAGGGCCTGGTGCTACCATCCCAGATAGGCACTGGTTCGAGTCCCGGCTGCTCCTCTTCTGACCCAGCTCTTTACTATGGCCTGGGAGAGCAGTGGAAGAAGACCCAAGTCCTTGGGCCCCTGCACCCACTTGGGAGACTTGGAGGAAGCTCCTGCCTCCTGGCTTTGGATTGGTGCCGCTCTGGCCATTGTGGCCATTTGGGGAATGAACCAGCAGAAGGAAGATCTCTCTCTCTCTCTCTCTCTCTCTCTCTCTCTCTCTCTCTCTGTAACTCTACCTCTCGGGTAAATAAATAAAATCTGTTTTTAAAAAACAATATGTACAAATAGTGCCACATGTGTGTCGAAGTGTAGACACCACAGTCACAGGATCCAGTGCTGTCTCTCTTGGTACTGTTTTGTTTCTTCTTCCTCTTCTTCCTTTATTTCTTTATTTGAGGTAGAGTTAGAGCGAGAGAGGTGCCTCACAGCAGCCCATGGACTCTCCTGGCCCCGTCTGACCAAGAGGCTGCAGCTTGCCTGGGTCCCTGGGCGCTCTCGACTGGTAACCCAGCAGCTGCCGTCCGGCCACCAGACAGGCATCCGTCCCACAGGCCTCCCGGGGGTCAAGGGTGGTGGTCAGGATGCTGCCTGGGCTGCCCCCGCCCTGTGTCTGGGTGCCTGGGGTTTGAGTCCTGGCTGTGCTCTCAAAGTGGAGTGGCCAGAACACCATCACGGGCACTCTGACATGGGACGTGGACGTCCCAAGTGGTGGCATCACATGTGGTACACAGCGCCCGCCCCGTGCCTTCCTCGTGCTTGGTGTTCTGCTGAGGCCGCTTGCTGTGCACTCCAGGGAGCCTGGTAACACTGCTTCCCTGGCAGTGCCCGCAACACACAGGGCCCCGAACTTGGTCCGGGCCTCCCAGACAGGTGGCAGAGCCCCAGAATTGGAGCCAAGGTGTGCATCAGCAGGCAGCCACGTCAAGGGCAGAACTGGGCCCCAGACCCAGGCACTGCGGTTGGAATGCAGGTGTCGGAGCACTGCCGTCTCAGCCGAGAGCCGCAGCCGCCCTCTGTGGTGTGGCCTTGCCCTGGTTGGGTCTGGCCGTGACAGCCGAGGCGTCCCCAGTTTACGTGTCAGCTTCACGTCCATGCAGCTGATTCCCTGCTGCTGTCCAGGGTGAGCCCCACCGTGGACCTGATGCATCTTGGTCTGTTCAGGGCTGGAGCTGATTCTGGTTGTTGGGCGCTTTGGCCTTGGCCGTGGGAGATAACAGTCTTCAGGGGAAGCCATGCTGAGCCACAGCCGAGCAAGCACAGCCGCCGGCTGCCGGCAGAGGCCTCGTGGTGGCGGCCGAGGGGCAGCCAGGGGCCCGTGTCGCCCACATGTCTGCCCCGCTCCTGACCAGGGCCCAGCAGGACGCCCACCCACTCAGCTAGGGTCCCTTTGTAACACATCGCGGGGCACATAACTGCTCCAGTGGCGAGGGAGCCCACTGCGTCCAGTGCGGCGATGTCACATGAGCAGTTGCTCCAGCCACACAGGTGCTCCCTGAGACGCATGTCTGCCTCGGCGGCTGGCAGGCCAGGCGCTGGCTGCAGTGAGTGCGTTCTCGCTGTGTCCCTGGGGTCTGAGCTGACCCCCATCGGGAACACCACGGCGTTGGCATTAGTGGAACTGCTTCCTGGTCTCAGGGCATTAAGCTCACAAACCCAGCCATTGCTCTGGCTTCTTGCTGGAGTTGTCTGCAGACCCTGGCCCCAGGAACCTCCTGTGAGGAGAGGGGAGAGGGGAACAGGTGTTCGCGGTGGCAGAGAAGTCTGTGCCGTGACCCTGAAGTCGTCCACTCTGCCTCTAGGACCCTGTGTAGCTCCCAGGGCCTGCGGAGAGCTCGCCATGGCCCTTGAGTGAGGGTCAAGGGCCGTCTTTGTCTAGTGTCACTTCCAGAAGCCCCAGCCTCAGACCTGGACTGCGGTGGGTCTGGTTGTCTTCGCCGGTGGGTTGCATGGTGCTGCAGTTACCTGGTGGAAGCAGGGTTTGGTGTGTTGCATCGAGGCCTTGCACTAGTCATCGTGTCGGAGCTTACAGGCATGGGGCGTGCACCTCCTGTCTCCTAAAGGGTTGCTCTGGGTTCTCAAGTGGGAGGGGTGGATGGGCAGGGCATCGGGTCCGGGGCAGGGCAATGGGCCCAGGGCAGGGCAGCGGGTCCGGGGCAGGGTCCGGGGCAGGGCAGCGGGTCCAGGGCAGGGCAATGGGCCCAGGGCAGGGCAGCGGGTCCGGGGCAGGGTCCGGGGCAGGGCAGCGGGTCCGGGGCAGGGCATCGGGTCCGGGGCAGGGCCCAGGGCAGGGCAGCGGGTCCGGGGCAGGGTCCGGGGCAGGGCAATGGGCCCAGGGCAGGGCATCGGGTCCGGGGCAGGGTCCGGGGCAGGGCAGCAGGTCCGGGGCAAGGCAATGGGCCCAGGGCAGGGCAGCGGGTCCGGGGCAGGGTCCGGGGCAGGGCAGCGGGTCCAGGGCAGGGCAATGGGCCCAGGGCAGGGTAGCGGGTCCGGGGCAGGGTCCGGGGCAGGGCAGCGGGTCCGGGGCAGGGCAATGGGCCCAGGGCAGGGCAGCGGGTCCGGGGCAGGGTCCGGGGCAGGGCAGCGGGTCCGGGCAGGGCAGCTGGCATGGAACAGGGCAGCAGGTCCGGAGGCTTTGCCCAGTGCCACTGTGTTGTGGTGTCTGAACCGTTGGTCACCTGGTGTTGTGAAACGGGCAGCTGTTGCTGGTCTCTGAGAACGCAGCCCGCGGAAGCGGGTTTCCTCACCGCCTTGCCCCACGGCGCTGGCGCCCGCCTTCCTGCGCCCAGCCAGAACGCTCGCGACGGCGGCTGCGGAGGGAGAGCTGTCGGAGGGGACGTCCTATCACAAGCCAAACGCTGGTTAGGAAGCGCTGCAGCAGTCTGAGAACAGTCGCCGCTGACATCTCCACAGCTGGGCTGGTTTCTTTTTCTGTGACCAGTGGCACAGTGCGCAGCTTTTAACAGTGGGAGCTGGAAGCAGCCAGTGGCCGCCCAGGCCGTCCGCAGGTATGCACTTAGTGTGGACTGACGTCCTCTTACGTCCGTTTGTCTCCTCAATCCAGGTGCCTAGCAGTGTGTGTTCACAGGCCATCCTTGGGGCCCGCGCTGTGGTGTAGTGGGCTAAGCCTCCGCCTGCACTGCTGGCATCCCATGTGAGCACTGGTTCAAGTCCCAGCTGCTTCACTTCTGACCCAGCTCCCTGCCAATGCTCCTGGGAAAGCAGCCAAGGATGGCCCAAGGGCTTGGGCCTCTGCACCCATGAGGGAGACCTGGAAGAAGCTCCTGGCTTGAGTTTGGCCCAGTTCTGGCTGTTACGGCTAGAAGATCTCTCTCTCTCTCTCTCTCTCTCTCTCTCTGCCTCTCAAATAAATAAATAAATCTTTTAAAAAGATTTGACTTGGTTCAGTCCTACAGGGCTCGTTAACGTTGCCAAGTCCAACAATCTAAGTCATGGCTGACAGCAGGGAAACCTGCCGGGTCATTTTCTTGATAATTAATTAATTCTTGTTCTGCTTGTTGGTGGCTTAGCAGTTTTATGAACTAGTCAGTTTCTCCATTAGAATCTGGGAATTAAGCTCATCAGGAACCTGTACTTGGCACAGTTCTCTCCAGGAATCTCCTTGCAGACAGAGCTTATCGGCTTACGGCCGCCGGGGAGAGCCAGCTCCCGTCTGAGTGGCCACTCCTGCGCGGCTGTGTGGACGCTGAAGAGAGTTCCTCGTCACAGGGGAGTTTGGTTATTTCTGTCGCAAACAGCGCTCAAGGCGGCTGCAGCCACAGCTGGGAGTCCTGACGTCCGTGCAGCCACGGAGCTGATACTTCCCGCGCGGCTGAGCGCCTCGAGCCCGCCTGGGTAGCAGGTCGTCCCCATGAGGGCGGCCTTCCAGGTGTTCCCAGGGCCCAGCTTAACTCAGGGTGAGGAGGAGCCTTCACTTGGAAGGTGGTTTGGGGAGTTGGTGGCAGGCGTGGGATTTGAACACTTGATCAGAACGGGCTCATAGGTTGCTGTGAACGTCATTCGTTGAGCCAGAGAGCTTTCAAAGGCAGAGCTGTGTGTAGCTAGCTCCTTTAGTGAAGAGGGCCGGGTCTCCGGTGCTCACCGCACACACCCCCCCACCACGAGTTCTTGCTCTGCTGTGGGCCGGTGCTCCAGGAACCCTGCCGGAGCACAGGGACCAGGTCCCAGCTCTGACCATGTGGTTTGTGTGTGTGGTTTTTTTTTTTTAAAGACTTATTTATTTATTTGAAAGAGTTACACAGAGAGAGAAGGAGAGGCAGAGAGAGAGAGAGAGAGAGGGAGAGGTCTTCCATCTGCTAGTTCACTCACTAGTTGGCTGCGACAGCCAGAGCTGTGCCAATCCGAAGCCAGGAGCTTCTTCTGGGTCTCCCATGTGGGTGCAGGGGCCCAAGGACTTGGCCCATCTTCTTCTGCTTTCCTGGGCCATAGCAGAGAGCTGGATCGGAAGTGGAGCAGCTGGAACTAGAACCCGGTGCCTGTGTGGGCTGCTGACAGCTGTACACTAATACCCTTCTGAAACCGTTCTCACAGACTCCTCCATCAGCCTCGCAGGGCCTTCTCGTCCCTCAGTTCCGTCCTGTGTTGTCCTCTGCTCGTTTGGAGTAACTAGGCATCCTGCTCTTTCCCCTAAACAAAGCAGCCCACAGCCTGATGACTTCCCCGCCTCCTGTCCACTGTGCAGAGTGTTGGCCTTGTTGCTTCTGGACCTCTGGTTACCGGTATTCATTAGCGTTCCTTGCCCCTCGTGGCCCTGGGGCCCGTGGAACGCTGGGAAGCCGTGGTGAAGTGGCTGTGTCCTGAGCAGTTGTCACTGCTCTGGTCCAGTGGGGCTCCTGAGGTGTGCTTCTCCAGGCTCAGTTCCGGGCGTTCACTTTCTGGGAAATTGCTTGTGTGCTGAGTTACGGCCCTGTACTTCTGAAGAGATGGCTGCTCTCAGTGGACAGCCTGGAGGCACAGTGGGCGCAGTCTGGAAGTTTGCAGGTGCAGAGTTGTTCTCTGCAAGGAGCAGTGGGAAAGAGAGGCTCTGAAATGCCACAAGTGGTTGGGAGGCTTCCATCTCCAGTTTTACTAGTTTATTTTTGAGGCGGGTGCCGGAGAGAGCTTCCATCTGCTGGTTTGTCCCAGATGCCCCCAGGTGGTTGGGCTGGGCCACGCTGAAGCCAGGAGCCAGAACTCCATCTGCGTCTCCCCCGTGGGTGGCAGGGACCCAAGCTCTGGAGTCAGCATCTGCTGCCTACACATCAGCGGGAACTTGAACCCAGGCCCTCGTGGCTGCAGCGAGACGTCTGCTGTGGTGTGTGTCCCTCCCGTGGCGCTGGACGAACTCTGCAAAGATTCTTGATAGGAAGGAATGGAAAGTCGTTCACAGTTGAGGTCAGCAGCTTTACAAAGGGGCTGGCGCTGTGGCCTAGCGGGTGAAGCCACCGCCTGCAGTGCCAGCATCCCGGCTGCTCCACTTCCGATCCAGCTCCCTGCTGATGGCCTGGGAAAGCAGTGGAGGACGGCCCCGGTGCCTGGGCCCCTGCACTGACGGGGGTGACCCAGAAGCTCCTGGCTCCTGGCTCCTGGCTTTAGATCGGCGCAGCTCCAGCTGTTGCGGCCATCTGGGGAGTGAGCCAGCTGACGGAAGACCTCTCTTCTTCCCCCCCCCCCCCCCGCCCCGCCCCGTAACTCTGCCTTGCAAATAAAATAAATAAACCCTTAAAAAAAAAAAAACAAAATAACCTCTTTAAAAAAATATAAAAGCTTTATAAGCCACCTGACATGAAATCTTATTCTGTCGGCCAGAAAAATAATTTGGACTCAGATTTTTTTAATCTTTTTTTTGAGAGGCAGAGAGAGGTCGTCCATCCTTTGGTTCGCTCCCCGGACGCCCACAGTGGCCGAGGCTGAGACAGGCCTGAAACTCAGAGAGTGACAGGGCCCCCTCGGCCGAGCCCTCGCCTGCTGCCCCAGGCACTCTGACCAGTGGCACCATCCCCCCCCCCCCCCCCGGCAGGTTGCCGAGGGCCCCGGGGCTGTGCTTCAGACCCCACTTCTGATGCCACACTGTTAAAAAGGAAACGTTCGGCAGAGTAAATGCAGCCGTGTATTTGAACAAAGCCGTGACTCATGATCCGCACCCGGAATCAGCAGAAGCTGAGAGCTCCACCCAGCAGCTTTAGGGACGGGAAGAGGAAGTGTCCTGCAGACTTGGCCTGCTGCTCAGCGTCAGGCTGTCCACCTCACCTGGACGCGTCCGAGCCGCCTGCAGTCTGATTGGCTGAGACTGTGTTACTTGTCGATTAGGCTGTCATTTTTCTACAGATTAAATTAGGTTGGAGTTTCCTGTGTGTGGAGGTGGATTAAAGCCAGTTTTTTGTTGTTGTTGTTGTTGTTTTTTAAGACTCGTTTATTTATTTGAAAAGCAGAGTTACAGAACGAACTTTCCTTTGTTGGTTCACTCCCCAAATGGCAGTAATGGCCCCACACTGGGTCAGGCCAAAGCCAGGAGCCTGGAGCTTCTTCCAGGTCTCCCATGTGGGTGCAGGGGCCCAAGCACTTGGGTCATCTGCTGCTGCTTTCCCAGGCCATCAGCAGGGAGCTGGGTTGGAAGTAGAGCAGCCAGGACTGGACCTGGCGCCCACATGGGATGCAGCTTCACCCGCTACACCACAGCGCCGGCCCCATCCAGGCCAGATTTTAACAGTAGGGTGAAGTGCAGGGCCCTACGTGCCTGCCGTGGCGAAGGTTCCCTGAACTGCAGCAGGTACCCAAGGCTCTCTCACCACGGGGTCGGCCCCTGTCTTACGGCTTCTGATCGAGGTGTCGGAGGAGCACTTACTCTTGGCTACATAGCAGGTTTGATGCAATCTTTTTTTAAATTTTAATTATTTTCATTTTAAGGCAGAGGCAGATAACTTCCATTCACTGGTTCACTCCCCAGATGTCCCTAACAGCCAGGGCTGGGCCATGCTCCTGTGTGGGTAGCAGAGATCCAAGTACTGGAGCCACTACTGGCCACCTCGCAGTTAACAGGAAGGTTAGCAGGAAGCAGGATCAGAAGTGAGGAGCCAGGACACAAGGAGGCG
Organism: Lepus europaeus; assembly: GCF_033115175.1. Classification (NCBI taxonomy): domain Eukaryota; kingdom Metazoa; phylum Chordata; class Mammalia; order Lagomorpha; family Leporidae; genus Lepus; species Lepus europaeus. The sequence goes on from NC_084836.1 coordinate 125,446,793, forward strand.
CTGCAGTGTGGGCTATCCCAGGACACAAGGAGGCGCTGCAGTGTGGGCTATCCCAGGACACAAGGAGGAGCTCCAGTGTGGGCTATCCCAGGACACAAGGAGGAGCTGCAGTGTGGGCTATCCCAGGACACAAGGAGGCGCTGCAGTGTGGGCTATCCCAGGACACAAGGAGGCGCTGCAGTGTGGGCTACCCCAGGACACAAGGAGGAGCTGCAGTGTGGGCTATCCCAGGACACAAGGAGGAGCTGCAGTGTGGGCTACCCCAGGACACAAGGAGGAGCTGCAGTGTGGGCTATCCCAGGACACAAGGAGGAGCTCCAGTGTGGGCTACCCCAGGACACAAGGAGGAGCTGCAGTGTGGGCTATCCCAGGACACAAGGAGGAGCTGCAGTGTGGGCTACCCCAGGACACAAGGAGGCGCTGCAGTGTGGGCTATCCCAGGACACAAGGAGGAGCTGCAGTGTGGGCTACCCCAGGACACAAGGAGGAGCTCCAGTGTGGGCTACCCCAGGTGCACCTTGCACAGTCCCTGGAGGGGTCGTTTGATTTGTAATTCCAAAGGCTCCCATGTTGCTAACACTGAGCTCTCTGCAGGGCAGGCTTTTCCCAAGAGCCACTGGGAGGCGGTGCCGGGGGCTGGTGCTGGCCTTCCCAGTTGGCCATGCAGCAGATGCCAGCGCCTGGAGTGCCTGGGTTGGATGCCCGCCTCCCGGTAGCGCCTGGAGTGCCTGGGTTGGATGCCCGCCTCCCGGTAGCGCCTGGAGTGCCTGGGTTGGATGCCCGCCTCCCGGTAGCGCCTGGAGTGCCTGGGTTGGATGCCCGCCTCCCGGTGGCGCCTGGAGTGCCTGGGTTGGATGCCCGCCTCCCGGTGGCGCCTGGAGTGCCTGGGTTGGATGCCCGCCTCCCGGTGGCGCCTGGAGTGCCTGGGTTGGATGCCTGCCTCCTGGTGGCGCCTGGAGTGCCTGGGTTGGATGCCTGCCTCCCGGTGGCCAGACCCGCGGAGGCACCAGGTGGTGGCGGAGGATCTTGTTAACTGCAGGAGACTCACAGCACCCAAATCCTCAATTTCCAGTAACAAATTCATAAAAATGCATCCGACGGCCGTCCCACACCGTGTGGCTGAGCGTCCGCCTCTGCCTTTGCCCTGTTTCGTGACACTGACTGATGGGTGACACAGCTCGGCTGTGGCTCTGCCCCCTGCAGATGTCCTGTGAGCTCAGTTCTGTGAGATGTGAGTGCTTGCGCCTCTCGGAAGCCTCCGGAGCTTTCCACCGGCTAAGCCACGCTCGGCTGTGCTGGTTCTTCCTGGGATCTGCGTCTCAGGTGTTGTGCGTGGTGAGTGTGGAGCTGAGCCCTGTCCCGGTTCCTCCTGTGGGGAGAGAGCTGCCCGGCGCTGCCCCGTCCCCTGTGTGCCCCTCGCTGTGTGCACAGCGATGGCCTCGGTCCGGGGAGGAGCGTGGTGCCACTGCCTGCACGTTGGCTCCTGAGTGGCGTCTTCTCAGGGCAGGTGCTGGGGCCACAGCGCCTGTCCACTGCGGACTGCGGCCTCCTGTGTGCAGCTGGGCCGGCCCCGCACGCACTGTTCCTGTGTGGACTCTGAGCCCTGAAGGCTGACCAGTAGTCCTGCCTCCTACGGAATGCGAGGAGTACTTCGGGAGTTCCTGGAGAATGGAAGTGGAAGAGAAGTCTGTTTTGGTGCAGACATTTTGGAGTCCGTGCGTAGTTTTCTCACAACGTGCGCTTCTCACAAGCTTGGTGAAACCTGCTCTTCAGGGGGTGTTTGGTTGTGAGGTGAGAAACGCTGACAGGGCCCCGGGCATCTGTGGTCCTGTGGCTCAGGACAGGGCACCTCCCTCTCTCCCTCTCCCCCTCCTTCCTTCCTTCTCCTTCCCCTTCCCTCCCTCCCTCCCTCTCCCTCTCCCTTCCTCTCCCTCCCTCTCTCTCTCCCTCTCTCCATCTCCCTCTCCCTCTCTCCCTCCCTCTCCCTCCCTCTCCCTCTCCCTCTCTCTCCCTTCCTCTCCCTCCCTTCCTCTCCCTCTCCCTCTCCCTCTCCCTCTCTCTCTCCCTTCCTCTCCCTCTCTCTCTCCCTCTCCCTCTCTCCCTCTCTCTCTTGCTCTCGCTCTCTCTCTCGCTCTGGAGGTCGGGCTTGTCCTGCTCTTGCTGTGGTCTCTAATGCTGCCTGCGTGGTTGGAGAGAGAAGTCTTCATCCACTGGTTCACTCCTCAGATGGCCACAATGGCCAGGGTGAATCCAGAAGCCGGAACTCCATCTGGGTCTCCCACGTGGGTGCAGGGTCCAAGTACTTGGACCATCTTCCATTGCCTTCCTAGGCCATTAGCTGGGAGTGGGATTGGAAGTGGAGCAGCCAGGACTCGAACCAGCGCCCACCCAGGATGCTGGTGCCACAGATGGGCCAGCTCAGTAATGCCATCTGTATTTCATTTTTAGTGTTTTTGTTTTTATGAAGTTTTTCTTGCACAGACAGGGCCTAGGGTTATGAGGCAGCGTGGCAGCAGGCTGCCCAGCTCCCCTGGCTGCTCCTGGGCTGCTTCCCGGCACCTGGGGCAGCACCACGGCTCCTTTGCACCTTCAGATAACTCTAGATAAGTCTGTCTTGCACTGTCACCAGCGCATGTCACCCCTGTCCCCTAACTGAACGTCCGTGCTTCCTTGGGGCTCCTCCCTCCCTGCACTTGCTCCTCACCCCAGGTTCCTTTTATTGAAAGGCAGAGTGAGGGCAAGAGAGAGAGCACGCCATACCCTCTGCCTTCTGGTCACTCCCCAGATGGCCCCATCGTCCAGGAGTGGGTCAGGTTGAACCCAGGAGCCTCGAACTCCATCCGGGTCTCCCACTTGGGCCATCTTCTGCTGCCTTCCCAGGCACGTTAGCAGGGTGCTGGACCTGCTGTGCCATGGCGCTGGCCCCCCCCCCGGACTCCTGTCAGCCTCTCTCCTTCCTTCTGTCCACTGTGGACTGAGTTATCCTTGCGGCCTGCAGCTTCTTTCTGAGCCCTCCCACTTCTGCCTCTGGCCAGGCAGTGGCTCTTGGGGCCACCAATCCAGCTGCTGTCCTGGAATGGCCCTGGGGATGGGTAGAGAGAAGCCTGAGATCCTCACACAGCCAGGCCCGGCCTCAAGGGAGTCCCAAGACCACCTCCGGGATCCCTGGGAGGGGCTCCTCTTGCTCTTGTGTTTGTCGTGGAGTAGTGTTATCCGATGTGAACCTTCAGAGGTTTTTGAGTGAAGGACACTGAAAATGGGGTGAAATACACAGCTTTGGGGGCCGGCGCTGTGGCGCAGTGGGTTAACACCCTGCCGTGTAGTGCTGGCATCCCATGTGGGCGCCAGTTCGAAACCCAGCTGCTCCACTTCCGATCCAGCTCTCTGCTTTGACCTGGGAAAGCAGTAGAAGATGGCCCAAGTCCTTGGGCCCCTGCACCCATGTGGGAAGACCCAAAAGAAGCTCCTGGCTCCTGGCTTCAGATCAGCGCAGCTCCGGCCGTTGCAGCCAATTGGGGAGTGAATCAGTGGTTGGAAGACCTTTCTCTCTCTCTCTCTCTCTCTAACTCTTTCAAATAAATTAAAAAAAAAAAGAAAGAAAGAAAAGAAAAGAAACAAATACACAGCTCTGGCTGCTCAGATTCTCTGTGGATGACCAGAAGGGGTGGGGCAACACCGTGGCACCTTGGCCTAAACCCCACTGCTGAAACACCGGCGTCCTATATCAGAGAGCCAGTTCTAGTCCTGCCTCTCCACTCCCAGTCCGGCTCCCTGCTGGTGCACCTGGGAAAGCAGCAGAAGATGGCCCAAGTGCTTGGGACCTTGCATCCACGTGGGAGACCGGGAAGAAGCTCCTGGCTTTAGCCTGACCCAGCCCTGGCCTTTGTGGCCACTGGGGAGTGAACCAGCAGATGGAAGACCTCTCTCTGTCTCTACCTCTAACTCTGCCTTTCAAATAAACAATCCTTTTTTTTTTTTTAAGTTTTTAATCTGTAGTTAATAAGAAGTAAGAAGTCGGCTAACAGCTGTAGACTGATTCTCTTCAGGGTGAGCTCCCTGAGAGTGGCAAGGCTGGGCACTGCCTCCGGCCCCCGGGCGTAAAAGCATTCATTACGGCATCTGGAGGGTGAGGTTCATTACGGCATCTGGAGGGTGAGGGCCTGGGAGTGCACAGGGCTTCTCCCGCAGACCAGTCGGCGCTGTGCTGTCAGTCAGATGAGTGACGTGGCCCGAGTGCAGAGCTGGCCAAGTGCGGCTGCTTCAGCACCAAGAGTGAGCTCTATGGCAAGGTCCTGGAGCAGCGGGATAAGATCTCTCTCTCGTTCTGTCTCTGTGACTGCCTGTCAAGGAAATACACACACACATAAATCTTTTTAAAAATCATGGGAGACAGATCTTCCATCCACCAGTTCCCTCCCCAGATGACCACAGCCAGGTTGAGTCCCGGCTGCTCCATGTCTGATCCAGCTTGCGGCTGTGGCCTGGGAAAGCAGGAAGGCCCAGGTCCTTGGGCCCCTGCACCCATATGGGAGACCCTGAAGAAGCTCCTGGCTTCCGATCAGCTCAGCACCGGTTTCAGGAGTGAACCAGCGGGTGGAAGACCTTTCTCTGGCTCTCCCTCTCTCTCTAACTTTGCCTCTCGAATAAATAAATCTTAAAAAAAAACAGGTATTTTTAAAAATTGTAAGTAGATAACCTTTGGAACTGGCTGCTTTCCGCTCAGGGTAGTTTGTTTTCTTTTCTTTTTTAAGATTTATTTACTTGAAAGGCAGAGTTAGAGAAGGAGAAGCCAGAGAGAGAGAGAGAGAGAGAGAGCGAGAGAGAGAGAGAGAGAGAGAGCGCGCGCTTTGGCTGATTCATTCCCCAGTTGGGGCTGGGCCAGGCTGAAGCCAGGAGCCAGGGGCTTCCTCAGGTCTCCCACATGGGTGCAGGGACCCAAGTACTTGGGCCCTCTTCCACTGCCTTCCCAGGTGCATTAGCAGGGAGCCGGATTGGAAGTGGAGCAGCTGGCACCCGAATGTGTACCCATATGGGACGCCGGCAGTGCAGGCAGTGACTTTACCCACGGTGCCTTGGCGCCGGCCCCAGTGGTGTGGTATCGTGGAGGCTGCTTGGGAGCTACTTCTGCTTTGTTGCTTGTTCCGGGTGGTTTCCCACTGTGTGTGCACCTGTGGTTTTTAAGCTGTCACGTGTGGCGGGGAACCTGATTCCCATTGGAGGTGGCTCTGGATGAAGCTGCCGTGAGTGTGTGTGTGCAGGTGCTGTCTGGACGTGTGCTGCATCCGGTGGCAGCTGGAATTCCAGAATTCCTTTTTGCCACCACCCTCCCTCTCCCCAGCCCAGGCAGCCACAGCCCTGCCTTTTAAGGCTGTGGATACATTTGTGTTTTGTACAGTTCAGGTCTGGCCTTTTTCTTTTTCATCTTTTTTTTTTTTAAATCATTTATTTGTGAGAGTGCCGATCTGTGGCAGCTGGTACTGGGCCAGGGCCAAAGCTGGGAGCCAGGAATGCGGTCCAGAGGTCCTGTGTGTGCCAGGAACCCAATATGAGGCATCAGTGCTGGCTCCCTAGGTCTGCATGAGCAGGAGGCCAGAGTCGGAACTGGAGGCTGGCGTGGAGCCCGGGCCCTGGGATTACGGGGTGCAGGCATCTCAACCCATGGCCCTGCCCCGGTCGGGCCTCTGTGACGCTGGCAGCCTGCTGTGTGCGTTGGGTGTTTCCCCTGTTGCTGCGCCGTGGCCTGTTCACCAGCTGATGCCATTTCCAGTTTTGGCTCTCAGGTGTGCAGCTGCTCTGAAGCATTGGTGAGGCCGTGTTTCTGTTTCCTGCAGGTGTCGGTGCGTAGCGCGGGCACGTGCTAGTGTGTGTCTTGTCTGTTTAGCCTTCGAGGCGTGCCACTCCGTGGCTTTGTGCAGCTGGACGGCTCCTGGCCCCGGTGTGGCCCGGGCCGCAGGTTCTCTTTCTCTGCAGCCGTCTGGCTCCTTGGCAGCTGCTGCAGTGGGAGAGGCTGAGCGGTCCTGGGTGCGGTGGCAGCTGTGTCACTCCTGGCTCTGCCTCCACGCCCGGCCTCTGCTCGCCTGCATCTGGCAGTGAACCAGCAGGCAGGAGCCTCTGGTCTGCCTCTCCGCCTTCCAGAGAAGCAAAATAAGGAAATCTGTGAGCTTCTAAAATGTTTGGAACGGGCCCATTTCAGGTGTGGGAAAAGCTGGAAAGACGTGAGCCAAAGCCCAGACACCACGCACTGCCCTCAGCTCCGGGCTGGCAGCGGCTGAGCCACAGCGCTCGGTGCAGAGCTGGAGGGCGAGGCCATCCTTGGCGCGGGCTGGGTTTAGGCGAGTGCTGCTGCAGACCAGCGGAGAGGCCGTGAAGGAGCTCGGGGAGCTGAGTGGGGGCGGCCGGAGGTCACTCGGCCAGGCAGACCCTCAGGGCGTCCGCAGGGACCTCGCCCAGCGAGGCCGGGCCAGTGCACCTTGAAACTCTGGTGGTCTCGGGGCTGGCAGTGTGGCGCAGCAGGTTAACGCCCTGGCCTGAAGTGCCGGCATCCCATATGGACGCCGGTTTGAGACCCGGCTACTCCACTTCCAATCCAGCTCTCTGCTGCGGCCTGGGAAAGCAGTTAGAGGATGGCCCAAGTCCTTGGGCCCCTGCACCTGTGTGGGAGACCCGAAGAAGCTCCTGACTTGGCTTTGGATCAGCGCAGCTCTGGCTGTTGCGGCCAGTTGGGGAGTGAACCATCGGATAGAGGACCTTTCTCTCTCTGCCTCTCCTCTCTCTGTGTAACTCTTTCAAATAAATAAATAAATCTTTTTTTTTTTTTTTTTTTTTGGACAGGCAGAGTGGACAGTGAGAGAGAGAGAGACAGAGAGAAAGGTCTTCCTTTGCCGTTGGTTCACCCTCCAATGGCCACCGCAGCCGGTGCACTGCGGCTGGCGCACCGCGCTGATCCAATGGCAGGAGCCAGGTGCTTCTCCTGGTCTCCCATGTGGGTGCAGGGCCCAAGCACGGGGCCATCCTCCACTGCACTCCCGGGCCACGGCAGATAGCTGCCTGGAAGAGGGGCAACCGGGACAGAATCCGGTGCCCCGACCGGGACTAGAACCTGGGTGCCGGCGCCGCAGGCGGAGGATTAGCCTATTGAGCCGCGGCGCCGGCCTGCTTCAGTAGAAGGTTTTTAAAATCGCCAGCCAATAAATAAATCTTTAAAAAGCAAAAAGAAACTCTGGTTGTCTAGGGGCTGGCACTGTGGTATAGTGGGTTAAGCTGCTGCCTACAGTCCTGGCATCCCACATGGCCGCCAGTTTGAGTCCCAGCTGCTCCAGTTCTGACCCAGCTCCCTGCTAATGCACCTGGCAGAGCAGTGCAGGGTGGTCCAGGTGCTTGGGCCCCTGCACCCACCTGGGTGATCTGGAAGAAGCTCCTGGCTCTGGCTTCGGTTCAGCCCAGCTCTGGCAGATGGAAGACCTCTGTCTGTCTGTCTATCTCTGCCTCCCTGTAACTGTGCCTTTCAAATAAATGAGTCTGAAAAAAAAAAAAGGCAAGGCCGGCGCCGTGGCTCAACAGGCTAATCCTCCACCTTGCGGCGCCGGCACACCGGGTTCTAGTCCTGGTCGGGGTGCCGGATTCTGTCCCGGTTGCTCCTCTTCCAGGCCAGCTCTCTGCTGTGGCCTGGGAGTGCAGTGGAGGATGGCCTAGGTGCTTGGGCCCTGCACCCCATGGGAGACCAGGAGAAGCACCTGGCTCCTGGCTTCGGATCAGCATGGTGTGCCGGCTGCAGTGCGCCGGCCGCGGCGGCCATTGGAGGGTGAACCAACGGCAAAGGAAGACCTTTCTGTCTCTCTGTCTCACTGTCCACTCTGCCTGTCAAAAATTAAAAAAAAAAAAAAGGCAGAAGAAACCCTTGCAGTCCGGCATGGACATCGGTGAACGCAGGCTGTAGTGCGCTCACACAGGAGCAGCGAGGCAGTCGTGGGGACAGGGATCACAGGCAAACCCAGCTCCTCTTCCACGGTAACCTGCCGAGCTGGGGCCCGAGTGTCGTCTGGAGAGTGACATGGCCTCCTGCGCTCTCACTGCTGCTCCTCCCTCCGAACACCACCTTGTTAGGTTTTTTGGAGAAACATTTATTTATTTATTTATTTATTTGAAAGGCAGAGTGACAGAGGAAGGGAGAGAGTCTCAAATGGCCACACCAATCAGATCTGGGCCAGGCCGGAGCCAGAAGCCAGGAGCTCTATCCAGGTCTCCCATGTGGGTGCGGGGGCCCAAGCACTTCGACCTCTTCTGCTGTCTTCCCAGGCCACAGCAGGGACTCAGACCTCTCCAAGGTGGGATTCTGGTGTTGGAAGCGTAACCTCAACCCCCTGGGCCACAGTCCGAGGAGGACATCCCCCCTGGGCTTCTGCCACCCCAAGACGGACGCCAGTCGTAAATGACAGCAGCAGGACTGCTGAGGAGCCTGGCCCAGGGGGAGGGGGTGTTGGCCGGGCACCAGGGGCTGCAGACCTTTCCCCTGGCCGGGGCTGAGGATGACAGGGGAGGGGGCTCCTCAGGTGCTTCCTGGGGCCAGGGAGGCGGTGCTGGGCAGGACAGAGGACGCCCTCACAGTCTGCTTGGGGAAAGTGTGGCGATGCCCTCGTCCCCTGGAACTGCGGGGGTGGGGAGGTGCCTGCTAACAGCCCCCACTGAGAAATTGGGACCCATTGGACAGGACGCCCTCTCCCTGGTCCCAGTCTGCCCACAGCTGCCCCTTCCCTGCGCAGGGCTCCTGGACCTGCGCGTCCTGCCGCTGTCACTGGATCCTGCCAACTTCAGTTTGCAGGTTTTGTTTTGTTTGTTAAGAAAGATTTACTTGTTTATTTCAAAGGTGGAGTTAGAGAGAGAGGTCTCCTGTCCTCTGACTCCCCAAATGGCTGCAGCGGCTGGGGCTGGGCCAGGCTGAAGCCAGGAGCCAGGAGCTTCCTCCAGTTCTCCCATGCGGGTGCAGGGGCCCGAGCATCTGGGCCATCTTCCACTGCTTTCCCAGGCCATAGCAGAGAGCTGGATCAGAAGTGGAGCAGCCGGGACTCAGACCGGCGCCCATGTGGGATGTGGGCACTGCAGGCGCAGCCTCACCCGCCACACCCCAGCGCCGGCCGTTCGCTCGTTTTATTCAGGACTTCGCGTGTTGGTCAGGGATCTGGGGTCTTTATCAAGTCTTGACTTCAGAATTGCTGGCTCCAGAACAGTGGTGGATTGCCCTCTGACCCAGCTTCCTGCTGCAACACAGCCTGGAACAGGTGAGGGCCGAGCACTGAGCCCTTGCCCCCGCACGGGGATCAGGTGGAGCTCCCGGCTGCGGCCCGGTCCAGCCCTGCCTGTTGTGGGCCTTTGGGGAGTGACCCGGCTCTCACCTGTGCACGTACTCACATGCTTGCTCTCTGCCTTTCCAATAAATAAAAACAAATAAGTAAACCGTAGTGGGAAGTAAAGCCAGTTAGGATCTTGTAGTTACTGTAACTTATTTGAAAGGCAGTGTGACAGAGATCTGTCCGCTGGCTCACTCCGCACACAGCCACAACAGCCAGGGCTGGGCCAGGCTGCAGCCAGGAGCCAGGAGCCCCATCCCGGTACCCCACGTGGGTGCAGGGGCCAGCACTGGAGCCGTCGCCGCGCCTCCCAGGCCGTGCGCAGGGGCAGGGCAGGACTCCATCTTAGGCACTTAGATGCAGCAGGTGGGCGTCCCAGGTGCTGGTTTTTCTTTGTTCTTTCTCTGTAGGTTGATTGATTTGTGTGTTTGAAAGGCAGAGTTAGAGGGAGATCGTCACCTGCCGGCCGCGCCACCGTCTCTGTCTCTGCTTCATCCTGTGTCAACTTTGGTGAATTTTAGTTTCCGGGGTGTTGGTTCCTTTCGTTGACATTGTGTGGTGATTGCCGGGGCTGGGTCACGGTGCTCGCGGCTGTGTGGTGTTTGCCGTGAGCACCGTGAACCACGGTGCTCACGTTCTTCCCAGAGCGGCTCTGGAGTGGTGACCCCTCGTGCCTCGGCTGCTGGGCTTTCTTGGTCAGAGTGAACAGGAAAAGCAGCCGAGTTCCTCCCGTGCCGTCAGCAGCCACACCAAACCTGACGGGCAGTTCTGTCGCCAGGCCAGCGATGTCCTCTGATTCAGCTCGTGCCAGCCAGAGAGCCCTGCCCTGCCTCCCACGTCTGTGCTGGCCACAGCCGCGGTGGCTTTGCTGTGCAGATGAGAAGCCGGGGCCCCAGATGCCCTTGTGGGGTTGGGGTGGCTCACGGCCTCCAGACTCCTGTGCCGGCTCCTCGCAGGGGGCCTGGTCCTCGGGGCCACTCTGGGGTGCACGCCGCCTGCCCATGGGAGTGCTCTGCACTCCCAGCCCTGTCCACACCGCGGAGGTGGGGGCGGGGCTGCACGTGTAACCCTGGCTGCGCGGTTCCCCTGGCGACGGCCCCTGCGCTGTGGTGCCATGTGGGACGTCCTCTGTCCATCTCGCCCAGACCTGCTATCCCAGCCAGGGGGCTGCCAGGCTGCCGGGGTCCATGGGAGGAGCCCCAGCCCGCCTCTGTCTCCTGTGCGTTCTCATCTCCTGTGTCCTGTGCACCCTGGGGCCCTGACTGGCTCCTGCGCGTCTATGAGAAGACGGGCCGGAGGCCTTGATGGGCACGGGCGGGAGCCACTACTGACGGCTCTGCCAGGCCCCTTGGCCCTCCCTCTCCATCCCAGGCTCACCAGAACACCTCGCGTTTGCCCTGGCCCCTTGTGGAGGCTGGAGGGGGTGCTGTGAGGGCGTCGGTCACTAGGGCCGCACGCGGGCCCCGTCTTGACTGCCCTGGTGATCTGCGGTGTCCACTGAAGAGGGCGTCGCCCGTGGCTGTGACACTCTGACGTCGGTGTGAGCACGGCCGGCACTGCCTTTTGGGGGCAGCAGTTCTGGTGTCGTCCGGGCAGCTTCTGAGAAGGGTTGGGGTTACAGTGGCACCTCACGTTCTCGTCCCACCCTGTTGTGGTTTTGAGTCCTTGGGGCCACAAGCCCCTGTGAGCCTGTGCGGGCCCTGGGTGCGAGGAGGGTGCCTAGGCTGGGGGGCTCTGGGGTCCAGGGCGCCTCATAGGGAGACGCGGCTGCGTTGTGCCCAAGGCCTGTGTGGAGCCCTGAGGACTGACACTGCTCCAGTGTCGTCCCCGCCTGCCCCCCGCCTGCCCCCGCCTGTCCCCCGCCTGTGGCTTTACTACTCACATGGACGCCTCTTACCTCCACTAAAAACCCTTCAATGCAGGTTTATTAAAAAAAAAAAAAATTTATTAGGCAGAGAGAGAGAGAGAGACCGACAGACATGGGTCTTTCATCTACTGCCTCCCTCCCCAGATGGCCACAAACAGGCAGGGATGGGCCAGGCTGAAGCCAGGAGCCAGGAACCAGAAGCTTCTTCCGGGTCTCCCACGGTGCTGCAGGGTTCAGGATCCTGGGCCTTGCATGGGTGCCACATGGGCGCGGCCAGCTTGCGACAGCCCTGAGCTGCTCGCTCTGTGCTGCTTCCCTGCGGCCTCCGTGCTGCCTCCGTCCTCGGTGTGGCCGAGCCCCGCCCCTTTGCACTCTGGTGTGCAGCTTGGGGGGCGCAGGGCAGGGCAGCCCCCAGCAGCGCTCTCACGGGGCCCCGCCTCGTCTACCCTCGCAGGCGAGCCTACCATGGCAGACCAGAGGCAGCGGTCCCTGTCCACGTCTGGGGAGTCGCTGTACCATGTGCTCGGGCTGGACAAGAATGCGACCTCAGACGACATCAAGAAGTCCTACCGGTAAGAGGCCGGCGTGGGCCTGGCGGGTCGGCGCCCGTCCAGAGGCCTCTGTCACGGGGCCTTGGGCTGCCTGAGTGACACAGGCTGACGGGCTCTGCCCTGCTGTGGCCTCTGTTTGAGACACAGGTCACTCTGTGACCCAGGGGGCGGCCGTCGCTGTCCAGGTGGCTCAGGCAGGCACCTGCGTCTCAGGGCTTCAGGGTTTTGGACGCTGTCCCCAGCACTTCCCTGAGCAGATGGGCAGGTCGCTGGCCGGGACGCTAGGGTCAGTGGTGGAAAGTTACTGACCCTCGCACTGTGCACAGCCCCCCTGCCCCCGCCCAAGACTCCCTTGTGGACGGAGTGGGGTGGGTGTCCTGCCTTGACACGTGCAGAGCGCAGTGTAGACCCCATGTCTGGGAGCTGGGAAGCCGGGTGGTGCCGGGCCATGGTCGAGGTGGTGCCGGGCCACCACTTTTCCCGGGACCCTCCAGTGAGGCTGAGGTAGAGGCAGGAAGTGGTTCTGGTTTGCAGGAAGCTCGCCTTGAAATATCACCCTGACAAGAACCCCGATAACCCCGAGGCTGCAGACAAGTTCAAGGAGATCAACAACGCGCACGCCATCCTGACGGACGCGACCAAGAGGAACATCTACGACAAGTACGGCTCGCTCGGGCTCTACGTGGCCGAGCAGTTTGGTGAAGAGAACGTCAACACGTACTTCGTGCTGTCCAGCTGGTGGGCCAAGGTGAGAGGCAGGTGGCCGGGGGCCGGCTCCGGGAGTGGACAGAGGAGCAGGCAGCCGGGGAGGGGGGTGCGCTCTGTGAATGGACAGAGGGGCAGGCGGCTGGGGGGGGAGGGGGCCGGCTCCGCCTGTGGACAGAGGGGCAGGTGGTCAGGGGGCCGGCTCCGCCTGTGGACAGAGGGACAGGTGGTCAGGGGGCCGGCTCCGCCTGTGGACAGAGGGGCAGGTGCTCAGGGGGCCGGCTCCGCCCGTGGACAGAGGGGCAGGTGGCCGGGGGCCGGCTCCGCCCGTGGACAGAGGAGACCTGAAATCTGGATCGTGTGTGTGTCCTGTGGCTTGGACGTCTGTCACGCACAAGGACAGAGCTGCCCCCGCCCCCGCGGCTGTCTGCCCTGCCCCCGCCCCATCCTCACTACGAGCGCCGCGTCTCCCCACAGGCGCTCTTCGTCTTCTGTGGGCTGCTCACCTGCTGCTACTGCTGCTGCTGCCTCTGCTGCTGCTTCAACTGCTGCTGCGGGCGCTGCAAGCCCAAGGCCCCCGAGGGCGAGGAGACCGAGTTCTACGTGTCGCCCGAGGACCTGGAGGCCCAGCTGCAGTCTGACGAGCGGGGTGAGTGCCCGGCCCAGCGCCCAAGCGAGCGAGGGGTGGCGGCAGCACTGGCCCTGAACGGTGTCAACCTGTCTTGTCAAACAGGAGGGCACTGACACGGTGCCGCGGGTGTGTGTGGCGGCAGCTGGCACTGTTGAGGTGTGAACCAGGAGCCCAGAGGTAACACAGGTGCAGGGCGCCGTCCCGCCCTGAACTGCCGTAGGCTAGATCCAGGGACGAGCGGGTGGCGCAGGCAGGCGGGCAGGGCGAGGGCCGTGCTGGGGGCGGGCGAGCAGCCTCTGCCCTCGGAGCTGTGTGTGAGCGGGCGACCAGGTGACCAGGTGCTGCTTCCCACGGAGCCACGGAGGCCGCCCCGGTGCCCTGAGGCTGCGCGCTTCCCTTTCAGAGGCCTCGGACGCGCCCATCGTCACCCAGCCGGCCTCCGCCACAGAGACCACCCAGCTCACGGCTGACTCCCACCCCAGCTACCACACCGACGGGTTCAATTAGGCCAGAGCAGCTGTGATGAGAGGACCGGCCGGCGCCCGGCCGCTGCACCCCCAGCCATGAACTGTAGTCGGCCCCACCCGCCCGCCGCCCAGGCGTAGCATGCAGTACGTAAAGCAGTGTCGCTGCAGTCTCCTGTCTCCTTTTGTGATAGCATGTGTGAGTCACGCTCCGTGTCTGTGTCGTGGACGTGCCCGTGGTGGGGCTGCCGGCCGGCGGGCCGGTGCAGCCAGGGCCGCCCCGCGCCTTCCCGCTCCGTGCTCCGGGCCGGGGGCGGCTGCTGCCCGGGGTGGGGCCCAGCGGCGTCTGTGCAGGACCCTGGCCCCCTGGCCGCACCGCCAGGCTCTCCCCAGGGCGAGGGTCCGTGTCTGAGAGTGAAGCCACGTTCTGTGTGCCGTGTTCCCCGGGGGTCCTCGTCGCACCGTACCCCCTGCTGGTGGAGGAGGTCGTCTGTCTGCGTCCCTGTCCCTTTCCCAGGCCATGAGCTGCACCCACGGGGCTGTCCCCCACATTCCTTCCAGCGGGCCTGCCCCTCACGTAGACTCACAGACATAGCCCCGGCCCCACCAGTCGTAGTCAGAGCCTGGGAGTCCAGCCTGTGGCCTCGTGGGACATCAGCACGCGCCTGTGACAGACAGCCCCAGCCCTGCCTGTGCTTGCCCCGCCTCTCCCCCCGCCCCTGCCCCGCCCTGTCCCGCCAGTGGCACCCGGCTCCCGCAGAAAGGACCAGGGAGGCCGTGGTGCAGGCCGGCAGCTGGACCTGGGACTCCCTGTAGGAACTGGATGTTAGTCTCCTGTGTCGCAGACCTTGTGGGCGGCACGCAGGTGGCACCAGCGGCCTGTGCCGGCGTTGCTTTTGGCTGCTGGCTGCGTGGCCGAGGTCAGGTGGCCCTGGGCGTTACCAGGGCAGAGCTGAGGGGAGTGGGATGTGCCGGCGTAGGGGCCCGGCTGGGGCCCAGCCACACACAGCTTCATTTGTCCCATTCTGCTTTTGTTTTTTAAACAAATGATCGTTAAAGTGACCACGAAAGCGTTGAGCAGTCGGGGAAGAGAGCAGCAGGCCCCGTCTCCTGTGTGGAATTTGTAAAACGAAATGAATCATGTAGAATTTGTAAAACGAAATAAATAAAACTGTTCTCAAGGTGCCGGGTGATGACCGTGACGAGAAACAGGTGAGCTGACTTGACCCCGTGAAGGAGATGGCCGGCCTACAGGCTCCCCCTGTGCCCCTGCTGGGCACCGAGAGCCAGGTCCAGAGCCGGGCGTGTGGTGGGCGGCCGTTCTGTGTGTCCCGGGCTGGAGAACTGTGGTCGCAGGCGGCTCCTCCTCGGCAGAGCCCACGGTGGGCAGGTACAGGGGGGTGAGCCGGGGTCCTGGGAGTTGGTTGAGCCCCGTCTCCCCTGTGTGGCCTGTGAACTAAAATCGTGTAGAACTCGTGAAACCAAATAAAGAAAGCCGTTGTCAAGTGGCAGTGGTCGGCCAAGCCCCAGCAGGGATGACGGGGTGGGGGGTTCTCCCACTGCCTGGCCCAGTGGCTTGGCTGTCCTGGGCCGTGTCCGGGCCGTGTCCGGGCCGTGTCCTGGGCCGTGTCCCAGGCCGTGTCCGGGCCGTGTCCTGTGCCGTGTCCCAGGCCGTGTCTGGGCTGTGTCCTAGGCTGTGTCTTGGGCCGTGTCCTGGGCCATGTCCTAGGCCGTGTCCGGGCCGTGTCCCAGGCCGTGTCTGGGCCGTGTCCTAGGCTGTGTCTTGGGCCGTGTCCTGGGCCGTGTTCTAGGCCGTGTCCTAGGCCGTGTCCTGGGCCGTGTCCCAGGCCGTGTCTGGGCTGTGTCCTAGGCTGTGTCTTGGGCCGTGTCCTGGGCCATGTTCTAGGCTGTGTCCTGTGCTGTGTCCCGGGCCGTGTCCCGGGCCGTGTCCTGGGCCGTGTCCCAGGCCGTGTCTGGGCCGTGTCCTGTGCTGTGTCCCGGGCCGTGTCCCAGGCCGTGTCTAGGCTGTGTCCGGGCCATGTCCCGGGCTACACTGGTCTCCCGGGTTTCCTTTCTCCCCTCGCTGAGTGATGCCTGTTTTCCTTCGATGCACAGAGTTGTAGAGTTGGGAGCCCTTCCTGTGGGGGCGCCTCCATACCCCCAGGGCCCCTGTTGGTCTCGGCCACTGAGGGAAGGCAGGGGAGCATGTGTGGCCTTCGGTTCTGCCTGAGGTGGCCGGGGTGCGGTCAGCCTGTCCACTTCCTAAGAGCGGTGGGTGTTCTTGAGGAGGGTCCTGGCTGCCCTGACCACCTGTGCCCTCAGCAGGTTCATGGGAGGCCTTGCTGGCCGCACAGAGCCGCTGGCGTGCACGTTGGCGGTTCCAGCTCTGTTCTGTGTTTAACCACACGGTGTGTGGGCCTCCCGGCTCCCGGCATCCATGCTGCCAGCTCCGTGAGGATCGATGAGATGGAGGCTCCAGCCTAGGTCGGTGGAGACTTTCTCTCGCTGTAGGCCCAGGTCCTGCTGAGCCCTCATGAATCTGTGAGGAGAGCCTCAGGCCGAGGCGTGTCCACTGGCTGGGCAGATGCTGGGGAGTCCAGTGCCACGGGCAGAGCTGGCTGGGCCCTGGCCCCCTGTGGGAACAGCCTGCTGGGGCTAAAGGTGGACCCTGTGCCTCTCCCTGTGTTCTGAGCTGTGGGCCGTGTGGCGGAGGGCTGACCCGTCTCCCCTTGGCTGTGGCGTGCCGTGTACATACGTGCAACAGGCGTGTCGTGCTGCTGTCCAGTGGCAAAGCAGAGTACAATAAAAGTTGGGTTTTGAGGGCCTGTGCTGTCTTGGCGATCAGGCAGTACAGGGTCTCCAGGCAGCGCAGTGGACGCACGCCACCAGGCCCCACCCGGTTGAGTTCCAGCAGGCTTGGTGGTGAGGGTGGTGAGCTGACCAGTGCTTGTCCCTCCCTCCCTGGGGCCCGGACCCCCCCCCCCCCCGCAGCTTGCCTAAGCGTCAGGTTCTGGGGGGGGGGTGCCCTGCAGGCGGCATCTTCCGGTAGTTTCTTTCCCTGGAAAATGGAGGTGATGTCTGCGGTGAACGCTGCAGGGCGCGTGCGTGGTGGCACTTGTCACGGCCGGCCCTGTCCCAGGCGCCCCCTGCAGACGATGTGTGTCCTGAGTCCTGCACGCAGGGGCAGCTGACCTGCGCCCGTCCAGATAAGGGAGGAGCCCTCGTGGGGCAGTTCCCCGCTGTGTAGCCCCCTGCTGGCTGCCCAGGCCGTGAGGCGTCTTCCCCTCATCCTGCCGAGCCTGTGGCCTCAGCAGACACCCAGCGTCCCCGCCCCAGCCTGCAGCCCCTCCCCCACTCCTGGAACCCTTCGCTGCCTCCCATTTCCGGGAGTGCCCATCTGGACCAGCAGGTGCAGCTGTCAGCGCCATCGGGAACCAGTTCTGGACGGGTCCTGCCTGGTTCTGGGCCTGAGCCCTCTGGTGCTTAGGCCTCTCCTGAGCTGACTGCACGAGGCAGAGGTGGGGGTGAGGTCGGAGGGCATCCAGACAGCCCGGCCCCACCTGCACCCGGGACAGCTCCGTCCCTGTGTGCCTTTGTCCTGCGCGTTCAGGGATGGATTTCCCAGGGTTTCCCTGACCTGGGGTCCAGGCCTGGCTGCAGCAACTCCCACTCCAACTGCCTGGATCACATCTGAGCTGGAGGGGAGCCAGCTGTGCACCCCAGCATCTTGCCAGCTGCTCCCCAGCCCTCCACACACCATGTCCAGGCAGTGCTCCGGGATTGCCTCGCCACACCACCTCAAAGCAGGGGGAGGGGCGGGGTCAGCATGGCCCTGCCGGGTGCTCAGGTGCTCCTGGACAGGGTGTAGCCGCAGCCGGCCCCGGGGCGTGGGCTCTGTAGGGAGCACCGTCCGGCCTGGGACAGGTGTCCCTGGGGTGCTCTGCTGTGCACACTGGCCTGGGTGGGGG
The DNA here is from genome assembly GCF_033115175.1 of Lepus europaeus. Classification (NCBI taxonomy): domain Eukaryota; kingdom Metazoa; phylum Chordata; class Mammalia; order Lagomorpha; family Leporidae; genus Lepus; species Lepus europaeus. Next base: position 125,464,323 of record NC_084836.1, read on the forward strand.
CCCTGACTGACGAGCCTGATGCTCAAGCTGGGAAGCCCCGGGGTTAGGTTTCTGCCTTGGACCTGTGCCCTTGGTCAGTGCAGGGCGAGGCAGAAGTGAGCACTGCTTCCAGTTCCGGCTTCTCTGCTTCCGCTCCTGCTCTCTGCTGATGGCCTGGGAAGGCAGCAGAGGATGAACCAAGCACTTGGGCCCCTGCACCCAGTGGGGGACCCGGATGAAGCTCCTGGCTTCAGACTGCACCAGCCTTGGCTTTTGTGGCCATCTGGGGAGTGACCCAGAGGACGGAAGAGCTCTCTGTCCATCTCTTTTCTCTGTCACGCCGGTCGGCCTCAGCTTCATGAGTTTGTGCACGCCCTCATGCTTAGCTGCAAGTGGGGGTGCTTGTTTCTGGTTGGTCCACGTGGCTCTGCCGGGCTCTGATTGGGTCACCTGAACAGTGCAGTGTTCAGGTTGCTCTGGGGGAACAGCTGCCTGGGCTCCCCAGGTGGGGCAGCTGGGGCGGGGTTCCGACAGCTGCCTGCTGCCCCTCCGCCTAATCCCATGCCTTAGCGTCCTTGGACACTGAGGCCTCGTTTCTCATTTTTGGTGTTTTATATATGTAATTCTTCAAAAAAAAAAAAAAATGAAGGCAGAGAGAGAGTGAGCTTCATCCATCGGTCATTCCCCAAATGTCCACAACAGCTAGGTCCGGGCCAGACCAAAGCCAGGAGCCAGAAATTCAATCTAGGTCTGCCACGTGGCTGGCAGGGACCAAAGTACTTGAGCCGCCACCTGCTGCCTCGGTGCCCGTCAGCAGGAAGCTGGACCGGAAGCAGAGCCCTGGCAGGAACCAGGCCACGGCCACAGTTGCGCGCCGCGTTGGCTTGGGCAGGACCTCCTGGATCCTCCCCTCGACCCCCACCCCACGGAGCCCCGGGAGCTGTCAGCACGCTTGGGCAGGCAGGGAGGCCGCACACGGAATCACGTTCCAGGACGGCCATCCCCCAAAAGGACGCGGCCACTAAGGAGAATCTGCGTCCGGGCCAGCCCCGCCAGCCCCGTGCACTTGCCTAGTGCGCTGCTCGGTGGGGAGGGGTCCGCGGGCATGCACCAGGCATGAGCCCTCGCAGACGCTTGCGCTCCCTGGGCTGTGTCGGAGCCGCCGGGGCGGTTGTTGCCTTTACCTCGAAGGCGGTTGGCGATGGAGGGACCCGCGCGTGCCCCACGGGTGGCGCTGCTGAAGGCGCCAAGGCCCCCAGCGCCCCCCGTTCCGCCCCCCAGCCTTGCCTAGGAACGCAGACCGCATGCTCTGGTCCTTGGAGCCCAGCGGAGCTGAAATCCACCTACTCTGACCCCACCCCCAGCTCTGGCACCACAGCCTCCTGCCGTGCTGCGCGCACACGCACACGTGCACACACACACCACCCCTTTGCTTCAGAGGCTCCCATGCTCCCAGCCCTGGCCCCGTGAGCCCCACCCCAGGAGATGCTTCCCGACCCCCTCTCCTCATCCCAGGCCTTGGGACCCGCCAGTGTCCCCGATGGAGGGAACCCAGGTTTCCTATGCAGCCACGCCAGGACTGCCATGTCCCCAGGGCCAGACGCCATTCTCAGGTCAGGCAGTCCTGGGGGCACAGCCCAGCGGCAGCAGAGCCTGGCTTCTCCCAGGGACTTACGGGCAAATGGAAGGGGAGGCCCAGGGCTGTGTCCAACCTGCGCCACCCCCACCCCCGGCCCCACATCTGCTCACCCTGTCCGCTGGGCTCGGGTCTGCCAGGGCTGTTGCCTCCAGCAGCCATATGGGGTCTGGTCCACACAAGGGTCTTGGACCTTGGATCCTGGGCCTGGGAAGCAGCCCCAGGCCAGAGATGTCCTCAACCCCTCCACCCCATGCACCCTGAATACCCTTCCCCAGGGCCGTCTGGAAGGTCTCTGACTCCCCACGGGGCCTTGGCAGGAAGTGGACCCAAAAGTCCCCCTAAACTGGGGCCCGGGCCTCTTGGGCTCCTGAGCCCTCCTTCCCCTAGGGCCTGGCTGGTCCTGACTGGTTCTGCAGGAGCCAGCCACCCCCTGCTGGACTTGGGTGGGGCCCCACCTGGCTTGGGGGGGGGGCTGTCTGGAAGCAACAGCCTCGTGGTGCCCAGGGCCCAGCTTGGGACACAGGGGCGGTGTGGGAGAAGGGGGCACTCACCAGGGCGGGCAGGAGGCCTCTGCTGACCGCTGGGGTGCTCCAGCCTGCCCCGGCGTCCCTGGTGCCGACCATTCCTGGGACAAGCCTCCTGCCTTTAGTTGCCTGTCACCTTGTCTGGCCTCTGCCCAATGGCTTCCTGTCCCCACCCCGTGACGAGCTTTTCCATGACAAGGCCTTGGGTATCTGTGTGGAGGTGGGGAGAGGCTGAGCTGAGCTGGACTGAGGATGGAGACCAGGTGCCCATCTGTGGCCCACGTGTGTGCTGGCCCTGTTAGTGTAGATGCCTCACCCAGGCAGGGCTGGACAGACGCCTGGTCCCACACGGTGGGGCTGCCCCCAACCTGGACGTCCTCCAAGCTGTCACCCACTGGCCAGTTCCCGCCAGGTCCCTTGATGTACGAAATGTATGGAGGACAGAGGGGTCAGCAGTGGCTTCTTGTTCAGACCCAGAGCCCTGGGCAGTCTTGTCCTTTCCCGAGGCCCAGGCCCAGCACCACCAAGCTGTGTGGCTCCAGGGGCCCCAGCCGTCCCCTCACCTTGGTGCAGGCCTGGAGCCAGGTTGGGCTGGGCAGGGCAGGCTCTCAGGCCTCTCCCCCTGCTGGCCTTGTCCCAGCCAAGGCCCGACTCCCGCACCCCAACCAGCCAGTCACACATCTCCGTCCTGAAGCTTTACTGATTGCACAGAACACACCACATCGCAACATCTCCAAAGTTGCAGTACGTTAGCACATCTGGGCCCTGGGTGGGAGGCAGCTCAGCCCACGGAGGCCGCCTCCTCCTCGTCACTGCCGTCAGGGGCTGCATCTGTCCCAAAGTAGCGGTCACCGAAGTTCCCTGCGGACGGAGCAGGAAGTGAGGCGGGGCCCCGCCCCCTGCCGAGGGCACCCCCCTCAGTGCCCCACCCGTGCCTCACCAATGCCTGGGATGATACGGAACAGGTCGTTGACGCGCTTGTCCACGGCGGTGGTGATGATCCTGACGCGGGGGAAGGCGTAGGCCACGGAGTGCACGCCCATCTCCGCCATCAGCAGCGACAGCAGGAAGATCTTGTCCTCGGGCACGTCGTGGTCCTGCCCCGCACAGAGCAGGTGAGGCCCAGCCCCGCAGGAGCTGCCCCCCCAACCAGGGCCCACTCACCAGGAGCACGCGCACCGCCATCATGGCTGCCGCCCCGGTGGACACCGTGCAGTCCATCAGGATCACATGGTCGTCACTGATGTCCTTGGGCAGCCGCAGGTAGTGGAGCTGCGGGCAGCGAGGGGTCAGGGCCCCAGCAGGGCCTGGCCCCCTCGGGGCTGCCCCCTGCCCCGCCCCTCGCGGCTCCCAAGCCCACCCCTCCTCCCGCCCGCCCCCCCTCGCACCCCGCACCTCGGGCTCCCCAGTGAGTGGGTTGGTCTGGATGAGGATGGTGCCGATGCGCACGTCCTTGCACACGGCTCGCAGCGCAGGCTCCATGGTCTCGCCCGCCCGCAGGATGGACACCCCCGTGATCTGGGGAGCATGAGGGGGCTGAACCGGCCCGCCCCCCGGCCCGCCGCCGCCTCAGGTGCCCTGGCCACCCGGCACAGCCTACCTGCTTCCCCGCATAGCACTTGCCCGCATAGTCCTGCCCCTGAGGGGTCCGCACCACACAGTCCTGCGGGGTAGGGGCTTCCGTCAGCAGGGCCCCGCCCCTCCCCCCCCCCTCCCCCGCCGCCGCCCGCGCACCTGGAAGGGCAAGAAGGAGAGCGCATGTTCGATGAGCAGCCGCATCAGCCTCTTCGAGTAGAAGATGAACTCGTCGCGGCTGGTCTCCCGGTCCCTGCGGGCAGGCGCAGGCTTAGCCATGGGGCGGGCCTGGGGGGGCCGCCCGCCCGCTCGCAGGTGGGCGCTCACCTGATGATGGTGTGCATGCCTCGCACCTGCGGCGAGCTCTTGAGGACACTCAGCGTCCGGGGCAGGGGGTGGCACTGGTGCGCGGAGGCCAGCGCGGCCCTGGAACACAGTCCATCGGGGACGCTCAAGAGTGGGTGTCACCCACCAGGGCCCCCTATGGCTGGGGCTGCTTCCCTGCAGCTGACATGGTGGGAGGGGGCGGGAGAGGCCCCCACCAGCTGCCAGGCAAGGGTGCAGGAGCAGGCAGGACGCAGAGCCGCGGGCCCGGAGGCTGGGCTGTGCAGCGTGCCACTCTGGGCTGGGGAGAAGCAGAGGGGGCGGAGAGCGGGGGTGTGGCGTGGGCTCACAGGTGCCCATGGGTCTGAGCCCCCAGCCTCTCGCTGGGGTCCAGCCCTGTCCAGGCAGGGGGTGTGTGGTCCCTCTTGGGAGAGGGGCACACAGCTGGCTCCGCGCTGCCTACTGCTCCACCTGGGGAGGAGGAGGGGCGAGGCAGGGGCAGGTGCAGGGCAGGTGCAGGGCAGGTGCGGGGGGCACACAGCAGGCACAACCAGAGCGCTCTGCTCACAGATCCCAACGGAGCTTCCTCTGCTCGCCAGGTGAGGGTGCGTTCAGGGGGCAGCGGGTTTACGGCCAGGAGAGAACAGAGAGAAGGTCACTCAGTGGGGCAGGGCCACACTGGCTGTGGACGTGCCTGGGGAGGCGGGAGCGCCCACCGGCCCCTGCCCACCGCAGCACTTCCTGGAGCTGGAGCCGGCCGGGGAGGGGGGCATGGCCACCACTTCCTCGCTGACCAGAGAATGGCGTTTTCTCAAGTTCGAAACCCTGGAGACGGTTTCTCAGAACAAAGGCTATGAGAGGAACCGAGGTGACAAGACCCACAGGTGCCCCGGTCTGGGTGAGGGTGAGCAGGCACATGCAGGGCCAGGAAGCGGGCTGGGCGGCGGCCCTGGAGGCATTTCCAGTGCACACGGAGCTGGGCAGGGCGCCCATGAGCCGCTGCCCACCTGCTGGCGGGCATCCTGTCCCAACAGTCCCGCTCCTCCTGACCAGGCAGGACGGAGCACGAGGCTCGGCTGCTCCGGTGGCAGGGGATGTGCCATTGGTCACTGCCCCGGGGCCTGGCTGTGCTGGCTCAGGCGGCCAGCTGTCCTCTCTGTGGCTGGAACCCACGGTCACCCCAAGTAGACGAGGAGTGACCGGCAGGTTCTGCCCAGCACAACTGCTTTGGCATGACCACAGGGAGGTCACCCAGCCCCTCTGGCCCTCGGTGCCCTCGCCCGCCAGCAGGGGGAGCAGCAGCGGGCGGGGGTGGGGGTGCTGAGCCCACCACCCCTCTGCTTCTAGGGACTGCACCCTGCCCTGCGCCGGCTGAGTGACAGCCCAGGCTGGGAGCTCCGTGTGGCGGTTGGAAATGCCTCCAGCTGTGCAGACGGCTGTGGAGGTCTTACCTGACGCTGAGTTCACGCTGTGGCGGCAGCACAGGGAGACACAAGGGAACGGGTGAGGTGTCAGTGCCCAGGGCGGGTGGCCGGCCACCTCCACCCAGGAAGGATGTGCTGCGGCCTCTGGAGAAGCCGCCTGCCACGGGAGGTGGTCGGCTTCTCACGGCCGCTCACCTGGGACCGCCTGGGCCAGGATCCACAGCTCCGGGCTGGGCAAAGCCAGGACCCCCGGGGCTGCAGCCCGGGCAGCCCACTAAGAGGAGCTGCTGCCCCCTGTGGGGTCCTGGTCAGCAGGCCCTTGGCTGAGGACCAGCCTCGGGCCGGGTACCTCTGGGGGTTGAGCTCCCACCCCACCAAGCAGGGCTGGTGCTGGGTCAGGTGACCAAGCTAGGACAGCAGCCCCGGGACGCTCCAGGATCAGCACCACGGGGGGACAGTGGATGCGTGGGGCAGGGCGAGCAGGCCGCTGTGGACAGTGGCAGCAGAGCAGCAGAGGGGCTGGGGCAACTCCGGCCCAGAGCAGGCGCTCACCTCCTCCAGCTGACTGTGCACGTGCTGCACGATCAGGTCGATGGCCACCGCGTTCCCGCTGCCTGGGCAGGAGGGGTGCGGTCAGACGGGGTGGGGGGCGGGGCGTGCTCAGGAGGGGCGCGGTCAGACGGGGCTGGGGGCGTGGTTGGTGGGCATGGCCACAGATGGCAGGCTGGGGCGTGGCCGGGGCGGGCATGGTCAGACAGCAGAGTGGGACTGGCGGGACAGGGCACCATGAGGTGGAATGGGGGGTGGTCCCAGGGGCGGCAGGGCAGTGGGCCCGCCCTCCCTGCCCCCATGGCCCTTGCTCACCTCTGGGCACCACGATGTCGGCGAGGCGCATGGTGGGCTGGATGTACTGGTCGAATGCGGGCTTCACGAACTTGTTGTACTGCTTGATGACGCCCTCGATGTCCCGCCCCCGCTCGCTGATGTCACGGCGCAGCCGCCGCACCAGGCGGATGTCCGAGTCGGTGTCCACGAAGATCTTCATGTCCAGGAGCTGGGAGGGGACGGCCGGCCCGGGCGCAGCCCTGTCACCGGCAGGGCCAGCCAGGTCTGCAGAGGCCGCCCTGCGTGGGGGGAAGGGCCGGGACGCGGGCCGGCTCCAGCACGGGCCGGAATGAGCTGGGCAGCCGCTCACGACCTTGGCGGTGGACCTACAAACCTGTGACCTGGAGCTGAGGGAGCTGGGGAATCTGGGGTCTGGCCCCACACCCTGGGGGGGCCATGCGGGCGTCAGGCCAGTCATGCCCACACGCCCCTGGGACTGGCCACAGCCCACCTGGCGTTCCCAGGGTGGGGTGACGCGCAGACCCCACAGGTGGAGGCAGGGGCGGGGCCTCACCTCGAGCAGCGACTTGTCGGCAAAGGCCATGATGCCCTCGAAGATGATGACGTTGGCGCCATACAGCGTCTTCTGCGGAGGAAGCCAGGGAGTTGCTGGCGCCCGGCGCGAGCCCCAGGCCCTCGCTGCCGGCCCCGAGCCTACCCAGTCCTTTTTGCGGCTGTGCGTGGTGAAGTCGTAGATGGGCACTTTGACGCTCTTGCCCTGCTTCAGCTTCTTGAGGGTGGACACGATGAGGTCGAAGTCGAAGGCGTCGGGGTGGTCGAAGTTGAAGTTGTTGCGCGCGGCCTGCTCCTGCTGCTGCTGCGTCAGCACCTGCGGGGCACGGGCGGTCCCGCGGCGGCCCTGCAGCCTGGCGCCTGCCCTGCCGCCGGCACCCAGGGTCGGGCCTCACCTTGTAGAAGGAGTCCATGGACAGCAGGACCACCCAGGGCACGTCCAGGGCCTCGATGATCATCCTGGCCACAGTGGTCTTCCCGGAGGCGCTACCGCCCCCCAGGCCTGCCGGCAGGTGGGGACACCCCCCCTGCCCCGTGAGCGGGAGGCTGGAGGGGGCGGGCCGTGCAGGGCAGTGGACACGCCACCCGGCTCACCGATGGCGAAGGCTTCCTTGGACTGTGTGCCGTGCTCGTTGTACCAGGGAGGCCGCCCGGCCGTGTAGATGGTTCTCTTGCTCGTGCGTAGCAGTGGCGGCTCCGACTTGCACTGGCTGGTGGTGCGCTTCCGGGGCGAGCGGCCGGTGCCCACGGGCGGCAGGAGTCTGTCCAGGGACTCGGCATTGCTGCTGTGGATGGGGTATACTTGGCTTGGGCCCCTATTACCGGCCAGCATGACCAGTCCCCTGGGCAGGCAGGCACAGCCCCAGGCTAGCCCAGGGCACTCACCCACAGCCAGCCCACTGGGCCCCTGGGGCTCACTGTCCACACAGCGGGGCCAGCAGTGATGAGGAAGGGGGCAGGATGTGCACTTGGCTGGGCAGGGCCCTGTCCCCCTCAAATTCCAGACAGGCAAGGTCTCACTGAAGCCCAGGCATCTCCTCCTACCCCCCACCCCCGGCACTCTTGGGCAGCCCAGGAGGCGGGCGGACAGTGGGTGAGCAGAGGCAGGGTCAGGCCAGGCCATGCACACGGCTGACAAGGGGCTCAGCCAGGGACCTGGTCCACAGACCGTGGGGACAGGAGGGGACTGAACAGGGTGGCACTGGCCTGGCTTCTGTCAGGGTGCTGGAGGGCACTGGGGGCCCCCAGAGGAGCACCCCCAGCATCCCCCAGTGCTGGGGAGGAAGGTGCTGCCAGCAAGCTGAAGCTGCACCGGGACGGAGCTGACGCTTGGACCCCAAGCTCCCCAAGGGGCCAGGGCAGCCACTGTGGGCCTCAGCCTGAGCCAGGACGGCTTCAGGGAGGCCGGCTCCTCTCAGCGACACTGCACGCAGCTCCCGGCCTGGCCATGTGTGGAGTGGCTCAGAGCCAGGGCACTGGCCGCAGAGCACCTGCCACATGGGCGGCGTGCTGGACACTCCCACAGCAGCCCCACTTGTCCACCATCATGGGCTGGAGGCCCACAGGCCACATTCTCTCAGCCCATGGGAAGGCAAGGGCTCCTGGGAGGTGGCGAACGGAGAGCACCAGGACGACACCTGTGCTGGGGGACGGTTGGCCACCACCTGCCTCACCTCTACAGCTCTGGAGTGGGATCCACAGATGGCCGGATCCAGAGGACCGGGTGAGGGCACTCTGGGGACAGTGCCATGCCACCGGGTGTGGGGGTGGGGGCAGACAGGTGCCAGTAGCACTGCCATCCCCCCAGCACATGGTGGACAAGGCCCTGGGGTGGGGTGACCCCAGGAGCAGCCTGTTACTCCCCAAGAAGGCAGGGGGTGCTCAGCAAACATAGGCAGCTCCAGCAACAGTGGACAGAGGTGCCTGAGGCCCACCCAGGGGGCTGCCCCTCCCCGCAGGCTGTCGGCTAGCTAAGCCAGTGCGTGGACTGGGAGGGCACAGCACAGGGGCTGTCACTCCATGCCCCACCGTGGCTGTGCCTTCGATCCCAGCAACCACCCACCCCACCCCACGCGCAGAGCCGGACGGTGCAGGCCCGGGGCTGGCACTGTGCCTGCTCCTCCAACGCTCACCCGTACAGGCCTTCTTCCCTGGGAGCCCTGGGTCCTCCCCACCGGTCATTCTCCCTGGCCCTGCTGGCCGCCACCATCGCCGCAGGTCCCCCTTGAGGCTTGAGTCCCGACAGCCTGTCCTGAGCAGGCCAGGGGTGACTCTGCCAGAAACCACCTCTCCCTGAACTCACCAGGGGCCCGGTCTACACCAGCCCAGCTCCACCGCCCTCTCCCACTTGTCACGAGAGGCACCCCCACAGAGGGATAAGGACAAGAACTAGCCTGGCCCAGAGGGGTGGGAGTCCCTGCAGCCCTGAGACGCAGCCTTGGTGGACAGCCCCACACAAACCCATGGCTGGGGCCCCCGCAGCCTGCTTCCTGCTGTCCACCGCTGGGCACGGCACCCAGCAGCCAGGGAGCAGCCAGGCCACCACAGCGGCCTCCTCAGCAGCAGGACTCACCTGCCTTCTGCTCCAAGGGCCCAGCACCCTGAGATCCTGATGCCAGGGTAAGTTGGGGGGCTGCTCATGGCTGAGGATGCAGGTGTGTCCCGGAGGTGGGTGCTCCCAGGGGTGTGTGCGCAGACCTCTCAGACCCACAGCAGCCCCCCAGGACAGCCCGGGAGCTCTGGCCGCATGAACCTGCCCTCCATGGGCGCAACCACTCCTGCGGCAGCAGAGCAGGTGCAAGGCCAGGTGGCTGGCAGAGGCTGCTGCTGCTCAGGTGGGGAGCACAGCAGCTGGGGGCCCCAGGGGTCCCCACCAGACAGGACTCGCCGCCAGCCTGAGGCCAAAGCCGGGGGCCTAAGAGGATCACCCGGCTGGGGCTCGTGCGCGCCTGATATTAATAGCACGGATTTTGCCTGGCACGGCCTGGACAAGCCTCAGCTGCCCCCCCCAGCCACCCCGCGCACAGGCTGACACGGTCCTCTGCCCAGGGCCTGCCAAGGACCACCAGGCTGGACATGCCTCCCAGAATTCCCTGGAAGAAGCTCCAGTCCCCTGGCCTACCTGGGCAGCTGGAGCCACTTGTTGGCCAGGTTACCTGAATGTCAGAGCCGGGCGAACGCCCCACCCCGTCCCAAGGTGCCTCCTACAGGCACAAACAAATCTGAAACTCTACCCTCGGGCATCAGGGCCTGCCCCACCCCCACCCCAGGGAGGCTCCAGCAGGTCCCGGTGGCCACCAGCTGCTCCACAGTCAGCAGGGGACGCGGCCACACGGGGAAGAGAACGGCTGCCCTCAGCAGAGCAGAACAGCTCCGGTCCTTTCCCGGGGGCCAGAAAAGGTCAGTAGAGGAGGCTGCAGGCCTCCTGGGGGGCAGCCTGGTGGGGGGGTGTGCCTGCCCCTCCCCACTTCCAGGACAGAGGCAGAGGGGAAGTCCCAGCCACCCCGAGTCCCCAGGTGCTCTGAGGTGTCTGGGGCCTGGGGCCAGGGGGTTGGAGCTGGAATTCCAGGCCCAGGTCACTGGCTCAGCTGTTGGGTGGCAGAGGGGATCCGGGAGGTTCAGCCTGGCACATGCTGAGCTGCCCCAGCTGGCAAGGACCCACAGGGTTCGAAGGGAAGCATGGGGGGGGCGGGGGCGGGACATGAGCCCGGGTATGCGGCAGCCAACAGAAGAGCCAGGCCCTGTCCCAGGCTCAGCACCCCACACGAGGGGTCCCTCGGCCTCCGCTGCCTGCAGCAGGGAGGGGGCTTGTGTCTGCCCACTGTGTTCTTCAACCTCTCATATGAACACTCCCACACCCCAGGTTCTGGCTCACCAGGGCTGGGATGGGCCAGAGCCGGCCCCATCCCAACACCACCATCAGGGTGCCGGCTGCACGTGCAGCCACGCTGGCCCAGGAATCTTCACACCTGAGGTATTCCGTTTGAGGTGTCAGGGCTGGGGTGCCCCCTGCCTCACCCACTCCTGGCTGCTCCACCTGGCCATGGCATGGGCACGGCGGGTGTGGCTAGCACCGGAGCCTGCTTCCTCCTCAGAGACAGCAGCAGGTGCACTGTAGGCGGGGGACAGGGACCAGGGCGGGAGCCTCCCGGGACCTAGAGACCAGGAGCCACGCTGCCCCTCCCCACCCACCAAGCCTGGCCTTGGGGCCCCCACATCTGGAACTTGGGGGCAGAGTAGCACAGGTCCAGGCCCTCACAGCTGTGGTCAGAGCTGACCAGTCACACAGGGGTCACTGTCCCCGGTGCAGGGGGTTGTCCGTGGTCAGCTGAAGGGACGTTTTTGGAAAAAAAAAAAAAAAAAAAAAAACGAGGCCACAGGCAGGGAGGGGCTGTCACAGGTGCCTTTCTGGGTCCCCAGTGACCCTGGACAGGCACTACAGCCCCACTGGCTCTCCCCGCCACCCTGGAAGCCTCCCCAGCTGCCCGCTCCTTCCTGTTGCCCTGAGCTGTCACTCGCCAGCCTCCGTCCACTGCCAACATCCGCAGTCAGGAGTCGCTGCTGACACCCACGCTGGCCACCGCCCAGCACAAAGCCAGGGACAGGCAGATGCGAACGTGAGCAGCCACTTCCGGGAGCAGCAGCGTGGACACCACTCCCAGCCAGGGCTCGGGGTCATGAGCTCGAGGAGCCGACAGAGGCCACCAGGCCGGGCGGAGGACACGGAGGGGACACGTGAGGTCCCCGGCGCCAGGGGCAGAACCTGATGGCCACAGGGTGCCCCTCCAGCCCTGCCCCCCTACTCTTGGTTTCGGTCAAGGACGGCGCAGCTCCCATCCTGGCGGCCCTCCCCGAAGGCGTCCGGGCGCACCGGCCCCTGTCCAGGGAGGAGGCGCCTGCGTGGGCGCCACGCAGACCCGGAAGAAGCAGCGGCGCCGGGGAGGCCCCACAGCCGTGCACGCCAGGGCGAGCGGGGCCGGCTTCCCGCGCGCCCCTGGGCTCCCCTCCGGCCGCCGGTCTCGGCCCTGGCCGACCCCGAGCCGCACAAACCCGAGGAAACTCGGGGAGGCCCCGCCCGCTCGGGGCAGACCCGCCATCAGCTCGAGGCGCAGCGACAGCGCCCACCCCGCCCGCCCCGCGCGCTCCCCGCAGGAGGGAGCGAGGGTCGGCGCGGCCGCGGAGCACAGGCAGCCACGAGCGGCGTGGGGAAGGCGGCCCCGGCCCGCACCCCCAGCGGCACGGACCCCGGCGCCTACCGGCCCTCGCTGTCCTCGGCGTCCCGGGCGCGCGGCGGCGGCGCGGGGGCGTCCGCGGGGGCCGGGGGCGCAGCCATGCGCGCAGCCTCCCCGCCGCCGGCGCGGACTACGAGTCCCACAAGGCCGCGCGCGGGGCGGGGGCGCGCGCGCCGCCGGAAGGCCCGCCCCCCGCCGGCCGCAGGAAAACCCTGGGAAAAATCGATAAACGTTTATTGGATACAGTCGCTCTCGGAACACAGCTGCGCCGCCCCCGCAGGGCCCGGCGGCGTCCTCCCGGCGCGCGGAGCCAGAGGTAGATCTGCGGGGCCCGGCCGGCCGCGGGTCCTCGCGCGCCCCGCCCCGGCCGGAGGGCAGCCACTCCGGCAGCGGCCCCCACGCCTTAAAGACAACGAAGGGTTAAAGTGCTGAACGTCAAGGTTCCCAGGACCCCTCCCCACAGCAGGGGCCTCCTGCGGGCTCGGGGCTGTCCCAGGGGTTGCCCCCACCCAGCGCCAACTACCTGAGAGGCCGGTGAAGCGGCCACACACCTCCCACCCTGGACCCCACTCCACCCCGACCCGACCCCGCCTGCAGCGCACACGGGAGCCGCCCTGCCCCAAGACCCCGCCTCTGTCCACACCAAGGTGTGGGTGTGGGGGGCGGAGGCTCCGTGTGTCTACACCCACTCCCCAGCGCAACAGGCCAGGCTGCGGGAGAAGCAGAGACCCGCACACGGGGACCCCACACCCCCAGGCCCGCACAGGGGCCCGGGCCCAGCCCCAGCCCGTGGGCACCAGGGAACCCTTAGCACCAAAATGTCAAATTGTTGTTGTTGAGTTTTTGTATAAAAAACAGAATTTTAAAAAAGGTTGTTACTTGTCACAGCAACAAGACTGGCGCCCACTACACCCGGAGACACGCACACAGGCAAACACCGCGATTCCCGCCGTCCAGGCCGTGTCCTCGGCCACCCGCCCGCTCCCCTGGACCGGGGCCTCCCTCCACACCCACCCTCTGAGTGTCCTCCCCGGAGGCGCGCGTGGCCGCTTCCTCCAGGCACTCCTCAGGCCCTGCCTGACCCCAGCCCTCCTCAGGGCCCCGAGGCAGTGGACAGAGCCCCGGGGCCGAGCCCCGGCCCTCACTGGCGGGTCAGACTCAAAGGGGCAGTGCGGGCAGGCAGGGGGAGGGGCCGTGGGAGGTGCCCCCCACGGCAGCCGCTCCTCAGGTGGGACCCATCTACCCAGGGGCCCCCAAAGCCTGCAGGGTGGGGGCTGGGATCCTGGCTCCTGCACCCTGAGGGAAGCAGCAGCCCCCGTGGAGGCCAGGAGCACAGCAGGGCAGGGCCTGGAGAGGTAGACACCAGAAGGACCAGAAGGGAGGGCCGGGCGGGCAGCGGCAGCGGGTCTGTGCTGGGAGGTAGCTGGGGGTGCTGCATTCCAGTGTGGGTGGCAGCAGGGGCTGCTCAGGCGCTCACCGCCCAGAGCCACGGTCAGCTCAGCAGGGTCACCCGAGCCTTGGAGCCAGGTTGGGGACCCAACAAGGCCCAAGGGCGCAGACGACCCCATGGGCACCAGAGCATCCCCAGGGCTGGCCATGCAGGCTACTACACTTACGTGGCTGCCCCCAGCACCCCCTGGGAAGCCCAGCCCAGGAAGGGATCCCTTCAGGGAGGAGAGGGTGGCTGGGCCACCCCACTGGACGCACGGATGGGTGGATATGGAACTGGAGGCCAGGCTGCCCCTGGTGCCCCTGCCTGGACCATGGGGCCCAGTGGGCAGTGTGAGGCCAAGCCCTGCCCCTGGCTCACTTCTCAGGTGGCGTGCCGGCGCCCACCTTACGGCCAGTGGAGCCCCGGGCCCCCTTGTCTCTGGCCCCTGGGAGCCAGTCGTCCCCGCGTGGGGGAGGCCTGGGTGCGGACTCCTCAGGGGGCGGGGCCTCAGGGGGCGGGGCCTTGGGCTTGCGGCCTCGCTTCTTCCCGCCTCCCCTACTCTTCTTCTTCTCCTTCTTCGGCACCTCGGGGTCCTGGCTCCTGTGTTTGGGTGGCACATCTGCGGAGGTCCTGAACCAGTTCTGGGGGGAGGAGAAAGGGGGTGAAGGCAGGAGCCGGGAGCAGGCGCCCCGCAGGGTGTCCAGCCCCAGCCCCTGCCCTCGCACCTCCGCGTGCGTCTTGAGGATGTGGTACTTGACGCCGCTCTCGCTGCTGAACTCCTTGGGACACAGCAGGCAGTGGTACTTCCCCACCAGGTGGTCCCCCTGCAACACACCTGAGTGCAGTCCCAGCCCTCCCCCATGGAAGGGGGGCAGCCAGAGGGGAGTGGTGGCAGTGCATGCTGGGAAGGGCCTGGAGGGAGGAGCTGCCAGCCCTTAGGCCTGGCCGTCCAGCTCCCGCACCGGGCTCCCTGGTGGGCCCAAGCTGGGAGGCCACAGGGAAACCCCAACACTGACCTTGCCGCAGCTGGCGAGGTGGGCCTTGAGGCCGGACACGCTGGAGTAGATGGCTTCGCAGCACTGCGGGCAGGAGGCAGCGTGGGGGAGGGCCTCGGGCCAGGGGAGCCCAGGGCCTCTCTAGGGCAAGTGCAGGGGCTTCTGGACCCTGTGAGCTCTGGGCGGAGAGCAGGCTGGGCACAGGGCGGGAGGTTCCGGCCTCCTCTGCCCATAGGGGTCTCCATCTGAGCACCCTGCAGGGGCCCGTGGTCGGAGTGGATTGGTGGCTAAGGACAGTCCCCTCCTGACAGGTCTTAGCCTCTGCTCCTACCCAGATGGTCACCCTGGGCTCAGCACCCCGTCTCGGCCTCCCCACACTCCCTGCTGGCCGCCCCGCTCACGTCATTGGGGCAGCTGACGTGGCCTCGCTCCTTCACTTGGCTCTTCCACGCCTCCAGCAGCTGTGGGTTCAGCGTGGGCAGGCCCGGGCGCGTGTAGTTGAGCTGTGAAGTCGGGGGCCAGGTGAGCCACGCCCCTGCCACAGGCACAGTACCCGAAGACTCTCGGGGGTCAGAGAGCCACAGCGCCAGGCCAGCAGCTCATCCGCGGATGCAGGGGTTGCAGCCTGTGGCCAGTGGCTCACTCACCCGTGCTGTCTCGGGAACCAGGTCATCTTTCATGCGCCGCTTGGTCCAGTCTCGGGCCAGCTCATCCTCTGCGATCTCCTGCAGGTGGAACACTGCCACCTGGGCTGAGGTGCGGCGGATGCGGCCACTCGGGGTCCGTTCCACACCCAGCAGGTCCTCGGCCTCAGGGGGCTTGTCCGTAGGCTCCTCGGGGGGCTGCAGCGCCAGGTGAGCCATGGGGCAGGACAGCGAAAGGCAGGGGTCAGAGTCAGGGTCGGCATGAAGTGCAGGCTGCCGGGGGCATGCGAGGGCCGCTCACCGGGGCCGCGTGCTCCGAGCGCACGTGGTAGTCATGGCCAGCCTTGGAGCGGTAGGTCTTGCCACAGTGGGCGCAGGGGAAGGAGGGGCTGTCCACCTCGCAGGGCGGCTTCCCACAGCGCCGCTGGTGGTACTGGTAGCCCATGAGGCTGGAGAAGGCGGCCCCACAGCCCTGGGGGTCAGGGACAGACATCAGCTGGGCGCCCGGGCAGCCCCGCGCCCCGGGCTGACCGCTGGGGCACACTGACCTCTCGGGGGCAGCGCAGCCGCCCCATCTGCTTCAGCACCTTGCGCAGCCGCTCCCGTTCCTCCTGCTCACCCCCCTCGGAGGCCTCGGCGTCGGAGGGCTGAGGACAGGGCCAGCCTCAGAGCCGTCGGCCCTGGGCCCAGCCCGGCCCCGGGACTGGGGACTGCGGGGGCGGTACCTTGGCGCTGTGCTCGGCCATGCTGTGGTAGTTGAGGCCCGCCTTGGACTTGAACTGCTTGAGGCAGTGCTGGCACTTGAGCGCGTCCTGCAGCTGCAGGAGGAGGGGTGAGCAGCCTGGCCCACAGGGCCCCACCCCCACCCCACGCCTGAGCACGTGGCCCTCACCTTCTGGCACACCTCCATGTGCCGCTTCAGCCCTGCCAGGGTCTTCCGGGCGACCACGCCGCAGGTGGGGCAGACTACGGCCCCCCGCTCGTGGATGGCGCGCTGCCACTGCTCCTCAGCGCCACCTAGAGGCAGGGCCGGGCACTCAGGGACTCCAGGTAGGGAATCCAAGGCCACACTGTGTGCCCCCAGCCCCCAGCCCCCCAGAGATCCCCACCTGGGGCTGAGTGGGCCACGGGGGCCGGGGCCTCCTTGCTGACAGCGGTGGGAGGGGTGGGCACCTTCTTCCGTAGGTCCTCGGGGCCTCCCTCCTGCTTCTTGGAGCGGTGAGTGCGGGCCTTGTCCTCGGCTTTGGCCAGGCCTATGGGCACAGAAACAGGCGTGGGGCGTGTAGCTGAGGGCCCAGCGCGTGCCCGAGGGGCCTGGCTGGCCGGGGTCTCACCTTTGAGCCCAAAGGTCCCCGAGATGGACGGCTGCTCCCCCGTGAACTTCTTGGGCGTCTTCTGTTTCCTTCCTGACTCGGGGATGGGGTGTGGGGGGGGTAGAGGGTCTGGTCAAACAGCCCCTGACCGAGGCCCCCCCAGACACACCCCTGGGGCTCTCTCTCACTGTGCTTTGTGCGCTCAGGGTCCTCCTCCTGCTGGGCCATCCTCAGCGCCTCTTTGTTCCCCGAGGGCCTGCCCCCCTGCGGCAGGGAGCTGCTGCCCGGCTCGGCTGGCAGCTGGAAGGTGGCGCTCTGGCCCGTGCTAGACGGGCCGCACTGCCCGTTCTCCGGCTTCGCCTGCTTGGGTGGGATGGGGCAGGCGTCCAGGCTGTCGGTAGCCCTGCGGGGCACAGCGAGCTGAGGGCCAGGAGGACCCGGAAGGTGGGCCTCGTCCCCCCAGGCTGCGACCGAGGAGCGCCCCACCCACGGAGAGCCCGTACCTTCTCTTACCGCTGCTCCGCCCACTGGCGCGAGGCGCTTGGTTCTCAGCCTGGGTCAGCAGCGCCATTTTGCAGGGCGGTGTGTGTCTGCTGACGGTCACTGGCTTGCTGACCACGATGGGTCTGCTGACCGGCAGGGGCCTGCTGACCGTGATGGGCTTGCCGACTGGCACAGGCCTGGTGACTGGCACGGGTTTGCCGACAGGCACGGGCCTGCTGACCGTGACGGGCTTGCTGACCCCAATGGGCCGGCTGATGGTAACCGGACGGCTGACCGGCCCAGGCTTGGGGGCAGGCAGGGGTCGGTCCATGTGGTTCCAAATCCGGTGCTTCTCCAGCTGGGTCTTGGATGTGAACGCGGCTTCGCAGAAGGGGCAAGGGAACGCCAGCCTGTCTGAGATGGCGCCCTGGGCAGGGAGGGCAGGTGTGGGACGGGGCCCCGGGGCCCACACACATCCCAGGCCACCTCTTCCCAACCCAGGGGCCCTTACCCCCTGGCACCGCTGGTAATGGTACTTGAGCCCGTAGATGCTGGGGAACTCCAGCCAGCACCCCGAGTTTGGGCACTTCACCCTGGAGTGTGCCTTGAATTCATCTTTCCACTGGTTCATCAGGGAGAGCTGGGTGTGGGGAGAGGTCAGGCTGCCGACCCTCCACGGCCCAGGCCTCTGCCAACCCAAGACCTGGGCTCAGAGCCCTGCCCGGGCCTACAAGACATGGGGCCCTGCCCAGGCCTATAGGACACGGGGGGCCAGGCCTACAGGACACGGGGGCCCTGCCCAGGCCTACAGGACTTGGGGGCACACCGACCACAGGGAGAATTCAGCACCCCAAGCAGTGGCCATGACCAGGCCCACTCTGGGGGCTACTGGGACCTCATGACGTGTGTGTGTGTGTGCGCGCGCGCACGGGGCTGGCCACACCCTGGGGCAGGGGCCTCCATGGGCAGAGCACACGCCCAGTCTGGGCCTCAGGGAGCTCACAGGGATGTCTCGGAGGGCCTGGTTCTCAGCTTTCGGCCGCCCCTTTTTCTTCCCTTCCGTCCTGTCGCTGGCTGGACTTCCGGGGTCAAAGCAGAGTGGGGCTTGGCCAGCCACCGTCTGTCCACCACGAGCCACCGGCATCCCTGCAGCACAGGCACAGCCAGGCTAGGGCACCGCGCAGCCATGTCTGCCACCTTGGGGGCCTCGCACCCACAGCAGCAAGGCACTGGGGCAAAGGCTGTGGCCAGCCCTGGACAAGGACCCACGTGAACACAGCTCCCACCCGAGGGTAGGGGTCCTGCTGGTGGCCGTGACCCTCACCCAGCTTCGGTGCGTCGTGCAGCACGGGCAGCCGGACCTCCTTCCTGCCGCCTTCCTTCCCCGGCCCACTCCTGCCGGAGCCCTGGAGCCGGCGGCTGCTTCCGACACAGAAGGGATCGGTCATCTCTGCGAGGGACAGCAGGCGGCCGTGCCCTGAGGCCCGCTGCGCCCCAGGCCTGGCCAAGGAAGGAAGCGTGTGACAGCGGAACCAAGAGGCACCCTCTGTGCAGCAGGACCAGTCCTGTCCCAAGACCCTCGCCAGCTCTGACAGCCTCAGGCATCCAGGGTCACCCCCGCCCCCGGCTGGCCGGGGTGTCCCCAGGTACGCAAGAGGGAGGAGGGGGCTGGGGGCCAGCCATGCCTTCGGCTGCCCTGCCCGGCACCCACGGGGCCCCCAGACCCAGGAAACACCCACCCGCCCCGCCAGCAGCCCAGGAAGCTGAGAGGGTCCCTGGACACACACACTCCCTCTGGCAGCACCTGGGGCAACCTGGTCTCCAGCCAGACCTGGGCTACCACCAGCTGACCTCCCCTCGCGGCCACTAGCAAGAGGCTCTCCTGTCCCGACCCTGCCGTTCCTCCATGGGGACACCCCGGAGCAGGCGCAGGGCTGGGTGAGGAGCGGACCCCTCCCCTACCAGCGTCTACCTAAGTAGGGCCGGACAGGAGGGGAGGGGGCTGCTAGGGTCGGCGAGGGCCGAGGCCCCAAGGCAGGACAGCCGCTGCTCAGGGCCCAGGGGTGCCGGCGGCCTGGGCCTGGGCGTTGGGAGGGTCCTCGCGCCAGGAAAGTTCTCCCAAGTCCCCACTTGGCACGCAGAAGGCAGACAGCGCCGGCCCGGGTCCTCGCGTCCCTGACGACCCTCGCGGACAGCGGCGCCGATGCGGCCGTGCCCCCCAGCGCCCCCCAGGCCCGGGAGGCAGAGACCCGCCCTCCGCCCGGGCCTCGGCGCCGGCCCGGCGGGGCCGCGGGGACCCTGCGGGGAGGGCGGCTGCGCTCGCGCGCCGGGCCCGGCCTCGCCACCCACCTGTCACCTGCGCGGGCGCGGGCCTCGGCCTGGCCCGGAAGGGCCGCTGGCGGCGCGGGGGGGGCGAAGGCAGTGAACCAAAATGGCGACTTTTTCCGAGGAGGAGGAGGCGGGAAGACGGCGCCGGCGCGGGGCGCGGGGCGCGCGCGGGGTCCGGGCGCGGCGGCGGCGGCGGCGGGGACGGCGCGGGGCGCGGGGCGGGGGCGGCGGCCGCGCCGGGAGAGGCGGGGGCGGCCGGCGCTGACCTGCGGCGCCCAGCAGGGCCGGGGCCGGGCCGGGCCGGGCCGGGGGCGCGGGGCGCGGGGTCCGGGCGGCGCAGGCTGCACGCCGCGCTGCGCACATGCGCGCTCCGCCCCTCCCACCTTTGACAGTTTTACGGCGGGGGGAGGGGGCGAACTCTCGCGGTATTCCCGCCACGCGCGGCGCCGGGGAGGGGGCGGCCGCCGGGGTCCGGGGCCCGGTGTCTCGCGTCTCGCGCCCGGGCTCGGAGCTCCGTCGCCTGCGCTGTGGGGACTCCCAGGCGGGGACCAGCTGTGCCGCCTGTGGAACGTGGGGGCGAGCTGAGGCCCGCGAGGGGCTTTGGGCGCTGCCTGAGCCAGGGCAGGTGCAGCAGGAAGGCCACGGCGCTCCCGCCCCCCCACGCGGGCCCACTGGCCAGCAGGCTGCAGACCAGCTGGCCCCTGCCAGGGCACCAGGGCTTGGCTGGGGGCCCTGGCCACTGGACCTGCCTCTCTTAGCCCCGGGATGGGTGTTCCTCGCTGGCTGGTGTCAGGGCTGGGGCCCGGCCCCTCAGGCGTGGGCACAGATGAGGCAGAGCATGGTGGCCAGCGGCCTGCAGGTGCCCCAAGGCCCTGCCCCCTCGCTGACGCAGCCATCCTGCAGGGCTGGGAGAGAGGAACCCTGGGGTGGACCTCGTGTGGGCCACAGCGTGCTGCTGCCGCACCTGCTGTTTCAGACGCCCCAGGGAAGCTCGTGGACCTTCTACACCCCGCTGGACACTGCCAGGCGGGAGGTAGAGACAGGTGCATAGCCCTCCCTCAGGCCCTCTGCTTCAGCACCCCCTGCCCAGCCTGGGTTCAGAACAGGTTCACCAGGACCTCGGGGAAGGGGCTGGCGAATGAACGGTCCAGTGCCCTTGTGTGCCTGGGTGGCCACACCGCGAGGCTGGGGTGTTGTGTCCCGACCCTGCCCTGGGTGGGAGGCTGGAGCCCCGACCCTACAGGGGAGGCCTTATTTGGAGGGTTGCGTACAGAGTCTCTGCCTGGGGAGATGAGAGGGAGCCAGGGCCAACAGGCAGGCACCAGAAACCCGAAGGGGCTTGGAGGCCCCACTGGGGTTGGCCTCTGGCCTCAGAGAAGGCCTGAAGGCCCCATCCTCGGGACAGCAGCCCCAGGGCCCCCCGTGGGGCGCCCTGGCTGTGGCCTCCGCCTTGGGGGAGGCCTCTTCAGAACGCAGCTCCACTGCCCCCTGGTGGCCCGGCCTGCAGGCAGCCAGGCATGCCGACCCCACCCCCACACCCAGTGCAGCAGGCACTTGAGAACCACGTTTATTTCTGTTTGTTTTTTCTTTTCTTTGTCAGAGTATAAAAAAGTGAACGCAAGACAAGACAAGACAGGGGCATGGGGTGGGCAAGACAGAGGCAGGAGGATGGGTAGCGGCAGGAAGGGCTCCCTGGGGAAAGACCTATAGCACAGGGTGGTCGGGGACAGAGACACGGGCAGCTGGGGGTCATGGCACAGGACGGAGGTGCCAGGCCAGTTTTCCGAATGCCACTCGGGACCTGCGGCTGCGATGACCAACCTCGCACCCGAGGCCGGCTCAGGGCACACAGAGGGGCTGGGGTCAGCCTCATCTGTCCCTGAGCGTTTCAGAGCCCTGGGGGGGAGTGGGAGAGGGCAGAGAAGCCAGTGTGCGGGCCAGGGCCGCCCTGCACCAGGGAGGGGATGCTCTGGCGCCTGCAGGCAGGCGTGGGGGCGAGGCCCTTGGGGCAGCCTCTCCTGTGAATCCAGATTTTCCCAGGAGAGTGACGACGGAAAATGTCTGTGCCACGGACCCGGACAGAAGATGCTGGATCGCAAGACTCCCCCAGGCATCGGCTGAGGAGCAGCACCGAGCCCAGGGCCCCGTGTGAGGTCACCTCATTGGTGGCTTCGTCTTCATGGGCCTGGATGCCCCCCGGCCTCAGTTCTCACGAACTCAGAGCAGGGAGCCAGCTTCAGCATGTGCTGGGCGTGGCAGCCAGCCGGTGGGTTCTGATGACCATTCCTCTGGGCTGTGAGTTGGGCCTGCCGGGCCCTGGCAGGGACAGGAGGGGCACCGAGCTAAGAGGGCGGAGTTCATCCCAGCTGGGTGGCAGACGGGTCAGTGCTGGGACACTGCAGGCACCTGGCCACCTCTGGCTCGAGAGCTGCCCCACAGGCGGCCAGCAGCACGTACCCCGGTCCCAGAGGAGGGCCGCCTAACCCAGGGTGCGGCATGGAGGCATGGAGTGCCCACCCAGAAACACCTGGAGCTGAGCGCCCTGGTCCCGCCTGTCCACAGAACTGGGCTTTGCTGCCCAGGCATCCCACAGGGTCCAGGAGCTGAGCTGCCAGCACCATTTCGTCCCTGGCCACGGGCTCCAGTCACAGTGCTGGTCTGGGGTTTGAGCCTCAACAGCAGCTAGGACATGTTTCCGAAGGAAGCTGCGGGGTAGATGGGGGTGAAGGGGGGTGCACCCTTCCCGGGCCCCCTCCAGCCGGTCTCCTGAGATCCTTCAGAGACCCCTCCCAGCCCTGCCCCCAGCCTCTCCCACAGACCTTGGCTGAGCAGCTGCAGGCTCCGCCCCTCCTCGCGCACCTGCAGGTGCAGCAGCTGCTGCAGCACCTCCTGCCTCTGGGCCTCCTGCGCCAGCCCCATGCGTTGCAGCTTCTCCGCATTCAGCCGCAGCAGCGCCCGGCCTGCAGGGAGGGGGCGGACAGCTGAGGCCCACGGGGACGCCGGGGGCCACGCGGACACTCGGGACTCGCCCAGGGGCGCGGGAGGGCAGCGGCCGGCCGTACCGGTGATGGCGTGGTGGGAGAAGGCCTCGACGTAGACGAGGTAGTTGTGGGGACAGTGCTTCTTGAGCCACTTGCACACGTCCTGCTGAGTCCACAGCACCACGGGCCGTGTCAGGCCGCCCAGCGGGGGGCTGGTGTGGTACAGGCCGTAGTGGTCCGAGTACAGCTGGCCCTGCAGGGGGAGGAGGGTGGTGGGCGCAGTGAGGGTGGTGCAGTGGGCGTGCGGGGTGGGGGCGGGCGGC
The DNA here is from genome assembly GCF_033115175.1 of Lepus europaeus. Lineage (NCBI taxonomy): Eukaryota > Metazoa > Chordata > Mammalia > Lagomorpha > Leporidae > Lepus > Lepus europaeus. Next base: position 125,486,916 of record NC_084836.1, read on the forward strand.
GGGGTACCTGGGGGGCCTCTGTGCCTGGCTGCTGCAGGAGCTTGATGGGTCTGCTGCCGCACGCCCTCTGGCTGCGGGGGTCGTGCCACGTGAGGCTGGTGCCCGGCGTCCGAGGCAGGTGGCAGGGGATGCTCTCGGCAGACACCGTGTGCTCCAGGACGGTCCGGCAGAAGCTGAAGTGGGCAGTGGCTGTGTGCGGGGGCCCTGGTCAGGCTCCAGAGGCTCCTGAAAGGCAGCTCCCCTGCCGTGCCCGTCTCCTCCCCACCCCTGAGGGGAGTCGCATCCCCAAGCCACCGGGGCAGGAGTCCAGAGACTGGAGGCACCATGCCTCCTACCTGCGGAGAACCCACACTCCAGGGAGCCAGGCAAGGGGCGGCCTCCGCGGTCTTGAGCTCTGCACCTTGCCTAGGGCTGGCCTGTGTGTCTCCCACATGCAGCACAGGACCTGCACACACACACAGGGGACCTGTGCACACACACGGGACCTGCACATGCATACACACGGGATTAGTGCACACACACATGGGACCTGTGCACACACAGGGGACCTGTGCACACACGCACGAGACCTGTGTGCACATACACATGGGACCAGAGCACACACACATGGGACCTGGACACACACTCGAGACCTGCACATACACACGGGACCAGGGCACATAAACAGAACCTGTGCACACACATACATGGGATCTGCAGACACACGGGACCCACACACACACACACACAGGAGTTGCAGACACACATATGGCACGTGTGCACACACACAGGACCCACACGCATACACACAGGACCTGCAGACATATGGGCCCTGTACACACACATGGGACCTGGGCACACACGGGACCTGCAGACACACATATGGGACCTGGGCACACACACAGGACCTGCAGGCACACACGGGACCCATACACACACACACAGAGGACCTGCCTCCTGGGCAGCCTTTGCAGGAAGAGGGTCCCACTGAAGTCGCCCTGGCCAGAAACACCGGTGTCCACAGCTCTGCCCCATGTCCCTCCGACGGCCTGCCCTGGCAAATCCTCCCAGACCACAAGCTGGGCCCAGGACAGCACCTGGTGCTTAGCACAGGGGTGCAGCCATTGCCCAGATACCCCAGTGACGCCGGCGGCTCCCTACACGCCCCTTCCTCCCTGCTCCTTCAGCCTGTTTCCCGGTGCTGGTACCCCCGGGGCAGGCAGCGGCTCCGCGGACCCTCTCCCATCCGGGTGGGATCCCGGATGCTGTCAGGTCGTGGTGCAAAGCCGGCGCCCTGGGCCCCGCCCCCGACACAGCCGGCGGGTCCTGCGGCGGCCGGGCTGGCCCTGGTCTTGCGCTGAGCAATGGGGGAACCCTCGGTCTTGCACCCCGTAAGGCTCCGGCGACCCTGGGGAACCTCAGAGACCCCAGACTCAAGGGTGTGGCCACTGCGGCCACCGAGGGAGCCCCGGTGCGGAGGGGACCGGTTCCCAGGATCTCCGGGCGCTGCGCGCCGCGCCCCGGGGAACCTGCCGGACGCCTCCGCCCGCGCCGCATCTGCCCGGAGCCGGCGGGGCCCGCCCATTTCCTGCCCGCACCCGGCGCAGGTCGATCCCTCCCCGCCTCAACGTCCCGTTCCAGGAGGGAGGGGCAGGGGAGCGGGGCTGCAGTCCGGGTCGCTCCCGAAAGGTGACCCCGGTGCGGGACAGGCGCGGCCGGGCTCAGCCCACCCCACGCCGCGGAGGCCGGCCGCCCCCAGCGCAGCACAGAGGCCGTGGGGACACGCTCAGGCCAGGGGGCCCCGCCCGCGCCCGCGTCCCGCTCACCGTCCGCATCCCGGCGCTCCCCGAAGCCCGCGCGCACAGCCGCGGCGCGGCCTCGCGGGGGGCTTCGGTTGTCCCTCAGCTCGGCGAACATGGGGCCCGCGGCGCCGCCCGCGCACGCCCCTGGCCGCGCAGGCGGCCGGTGTGGCCGGCGGGGAGCGCGCGCCGCCCCGCCCCGCCCCGCCCGGCCGCCCCGCCGAGCCGGTTCGGCCCGCGAGTCTGCGCGCCGAGGCACCTGCCGCCGGCCCCGAGCGCCGCGCGCTCCAGGCGCTCCGAGGTGGGGCGGCGCGCGGTGCCGCCTGTGCCTGGCGTGTGTGTTCTCGGGGCGCGAGTCGCCGCGCCGCCGGGGTCGCCCTCTCCCGGGGGCTTTGACCGACCGGGGCCAGGCAAGGGGCCCCGGGCCCCTCGCCCCCGCCGATATAATCGGGTTTCGTAGGCCTCCTTCTCAGATGGGCACCTGCTTCCCAGAGAAGCCGGCGCGACCCTCCCCTGCCTTCCCCCACTCCTGCTGGCCTGGAGGCAGCTCCCCTCGCCCTGCAGTCCCAGCGCGAGCCGTGGGGAGCTGCGCTGGCAGGTGCAGGCTTGGGAACGCGGAGGGGGCGAGAGAGGCCCGAGGAGGCCGTGGGGCAGCGGGGGCGCCTGCTCCAGGGTCCTGGCTGGAGGTGCTGGGGACTGGCACAGGCGTCTTTGGCCTGAGCTGTGAGGAAGACGAGGCTTGCGAGTGGCTGAGCTGTCTGCCTTGCCTGGGCCCTGTGGGGGCTGCAGAATCGCAGGTGCGGCACCCGGTCCTCCACCGGGAGGCAGTGGGGACCTCGAGTCACGGGGTCCCTGCCCCCGGGAGGAAGGCCTGCGTGGAGCTCCGGGCTGGCCCAGTGGGCGGGGGCGGCCTGATTCCAGCCCTGGCTACTCCCGCTTCCGATCCAGCTCCCTGCCAGTGCACTTGGGAGGCCGCAGAGGATGGCGCAAGTGCGGGGCCTCTGGCATCCACATGGGAGACCCGGTGGAGCTCCCAGCTCCCGGCCTCAGCCCAGCGCAGCCCTGGTCCTCGTGGCCATTTGGGGCGCGCCTGGCAGCTGCGAGAGCTCTGTCACTCCGCCTTTCAGAAAAACAAAGGAGTGCGTGCCCAGTGACAGCCCCCGCGCACGGCACCTGCGTCCGCCGCGCTCATTTCTGTCCTGAGATGATTGACTTGGAGGGCACAGGGCGAGAGATCTCCCACCCACCGATTCGCCCCCCAAACGGCCACCAGGGCTAGGTCCAGGCCAGGCGGAGGCCAGCTCAGGCATCGTCGCCCGCATTCCCCGGAGCCGTGGCAGGCAGCCGGGAGAGCGGCAGAGTCCCTGGGCCCGCAAGCGGCGCCCTGCGTGGGACGTGGGCGGCGGGACCAGTCAGCCCCCTGCGCCACAACGCGGGACCCATCGGTCTTCGTCCACTGGCTCTCAGGAGCTGCGGACGCGGCGGCTCCAGCCCTCCCAGGAACGGCCAGGGTACCGCCGGGGCGTGCGGGGTTGCAGTCCGCCGGCACCCAGGTCCACACGCGCGCAGCTCGGCCCGCACCGGGAGGTCCCGGGAGCGCCACCGAGCGCGCGGGAGGGCGCGGCCCCGCCGCTCCACCAGGGGGCGCTCCGGTTCCCTTGCGCGGCGGGCCGGAAGTGGGCGGTACCCGCCCCGCGGCTTCCGCCCGGGAGTCCGGGTGGGCGGAGCCTCGGGCGGACGGCGCGCTCTGCTTCCGGGGCGCGGGTGACGCGACGGCTGCGACCCTTCGCGACGACGGCGCTGTGGCGGGCTCGGCTCGGAGTCTCGGGCTGCGGCTTCGCGTCTTCTGCTCGCCGCCATGAACAAGAAGAAGAAGCCGTTCCTGGGCATGCCCGCCCCGCTCGGCTACGTGCCGGGGCTGGGCCGGGGGTGAGGCCTGCGGCCGGGCCGGGGGCGGAGAGGGGGGCTTCGGCCGGCGGGGGCGTACGGGGAGCGGTCCCCGTGGGGCTGTGCCTGCGCCTGAGGGGGTGACCGCCGCGGACGGCCGCCCGCTCCTGTGGTGTTGGTGCTGCCGAGGGCGAGGGGACGTGCGGGGGGCGGGGGGCGGGGTGCGGGAGCCCGGGACCCTGGACGCTCCGGGGCCTGCGGACGGCGCCCCTCGCGTGCCAGGGCTGGGGAGCTGGGCGCGGGCCGGCGTCAGGGGGCGGCTTGGGATCGGCCTGGGAAGGCAGTGGAAGAAGAGTGTGGGCCCCCGCCGGCCGGGTGGGAGACCCGGAGGAGGCCCCTGGGCCGCCCCCGGCCGCTGCAGCCGCCTGGGAGTGAACCAGCGGGTGGAAGGTGTCTGTCTTCCTCGCTCTCTGTAACTCTGCCTTTCGAGTAAATAAATGAAAGAGGGGCTGCCCTGCTCAGAGCCGCGTGGGACAGGAGTCGCGAGGCGGTTACCGGCGGTGATGGGTGTCGGGCCTGGGGAGGAGTGGTGCCTGCCCTGGTGCTGGGTGCACAGCCTGGGGCGGATACCGGTTGCACCCAGAGGGGGCCTGGCTTGGGCCAGGCGGGTCTGAGGGCCTGCCTGGCTGTGGAGCGGAGGTGTGAGCTCTGGGCAGCCTTGTGCACGGCAGATGGAGAAGCCTGGGTGGAGACCTGGGCGCTGGGGGCTTCCAGGGGCAGGTGCAGGAGCCGGCTGACGGCGCCTTGGTCTGCTGCAGGGCTACCGGCTTCACCACCCGGTCGGACATCGGACCTGCCCGGGATGCCAACGACCCCGTGGACGATCGCCATGCACCCCCCGGCAAGAGGACCGTTGGGGACCAGATGAAGAAGAATCAGGCTGCCGACGATGACGACGAGGACCTGAACGACACCAACTACGATGAGGTGCGTGTGCGGCCGGGCTGTCTGCGGGTCCCCCAGCCGTCCCGCACGTGCCGCCCACGGGTCATGGGACCTCTTCGGTGTGGCGTGGGGAGGGGAAGTGTCCCTTGGAAGACGCATCCTTGCCCAGGGGTCTTTGCGTCCTGTCGTGTTAGTGCTGCGCCGCGCAGCAGGGCAGTCTGACAGGTGACACCTGTCCCCTGAGGAGAATTAGTTCTGTTATTGGTGAGGGGAGTGGCCTGTGGCTTGTTGCCTGTGACAGTTGTCCCACTTACGCTGGGGGTGGGGATGGGACCTTTTACTGCTTTAATAAAATAAAAAATTCAGCAATGAATTTTAGTTTTGAAGTAAATAAGTTTGCATGAAGTTGGAAAAATAATACCAAAAACAGTTCAAGAAAAAAGATTCTTATGTTCCTGTATACTCTTCACCAAGCTTTCCCCATCTTTTTTTTCTTTTTTCTTAGATTTTATTTATGTATTTGTGAGGCAGAATTACAAAAAGAGGGAGAAGCACAGAGAGAGGTCTTCCATCCTGGTTCACGCCCCAAATGGCCACAGCGGCTGGAGCTGGGCCAATCTGAAGCCAGGAGCTTCTGCCAGGTCTCCCACGCAGGTGCAGGGGCCCAAGGACTTGGGCCATCTTCTGCTTTCCAAGGCCTTAGCAGGGAGCTGGATCGGAAGTGGGGCAGCCAGGACACAAACCGGCGTCCATATGGGGTGCTGGTGCCACGGGTGGAGGCTTAGAGAGGATACCACAGCACTCCATCCTTCTGACCTTGCGACACTTACCAAAACCAGGAAGTTAATAGTGACACGGCATTATCTTCCATGTAATTGATTAGATTGAGAGGCAGGCTAGTGCTTCCGTCTGCTGTTCACTCTGTCCACTGTGGGAGCTGGGACTCAGTCCAGGTCTCCCGTGTGGGTGATGGACACAGAGACTTGAGCATCAGCGCTGCTTCCAGGGGCTGCATCGCAGGCAGCTGGGGACAGGAGCGGCGCTGGAGTCGCTGCCAGGTGTGACGGTGTCTGCGGGTGGCTGCCCCTGCCGGGCGTCACTCGCTGACTGCTGATCTGGCTGGGGTTTCACCATGGCTCCCATCAACGAGGGCCTGGTCTGGGACCCTCACTCTTTGCCCTTCCAGCCTCTTCCAACCCGGGTGGCTGCTCTGTCTCAGGCCCCTGGCACCCCTCTGGTTGGGTGTGTGCAGGAGCTCTGTGAGAGGGGTCGTGTGGGGATGTGGCCCCTCTGAGTGAGCTGTTTGGTCCTCAGTTCAACGGCTACGCCGGCAGCCTCTTCTCCAGCGGGCCCTACGAGAAGGACGATGAGGAGGCGGACGCCATCTACGCAGCGCTGGACAAGAGGATGGACGAGAGGAGGAAGGAGAGAAGGTACCGGGCCGCCATTCAGGCCGACACACACACACACACACACGCACGCATGCACGCTTCTTCTGTACTGGCTCAGGCTTGTAGAAGAGCTGCAGGAACCGTGGCAGCTACTCGTGGATGTGTTGGGCCACCGGGGAGAGCCCACTGCTGGCTGTGCAGGGGTCAGCAGGACTTGGAGGCTTGCTTTGTGCATCAGCATTGCCCCCTTTCATGTGGATGTAGTGATGTGGATTAACTTGTGTTAAGTTTAATTTGGAAATGGCTGGTGGTAGAGTGGGTTAGGGAGCTTAGGCCAGGCCGGGCCCCGCCAGAGTGCTGCACACCAGGTGCCCTCTGCAAGGTGCTCGAGCTGTCCCTGCTCTGCCAGCTGGGGCTGCACTGGCCGGCACTTCCCAGGGGAGGAAGCATAGTCAATTCTGTTGCTTTGCAAGCTTCTAGCTTTTCTATTATAAAGGAAACACATTTGTGTCATAGGATAATAGGAAGCTAAGGTTGAGGATAGGAGAGAGTGTAAGGTTTCTTCACAAGCTCAGAAAAGTAACAGTGGAGGGAGGGAGGGGGAGGAGGGAGAGGGGGGATGGGGGGAGAGGGAGGGAGGGAGGGTCAGTGTGTTCCGAGAGTGCTGTCTGCCAGGGGCCTGGGCACCCTCCACTCTGATCCCTGCTGATGTCCCTGGGAAAGCAGTGGAAGATGCCCAAGTCCTTAGGCCCCTGCAGCCGTGTGGGAGACCTGGATGGAGCTCCTGGCCTCAGCCTGGCTGAGCGCCAGGTGTTGTGGCCCTTTGGGGAGTGAACCAGTGGATGGAAGATCTGCCTTGCTCTGCCTCACTTTCTGTAACTCTGTCTTTCAATAAGTCTTTAAAAAAACATTTCTTTAGAAAAAGAATTATATCTGCAAATCACATTGAATCTGTTAAAAACTAAAGATTAAAGAAGAAAAAGTAACAGTTAATCTCTTGGTTCATTTTCCTTTTTGTATTGCTGTTGATACATGCAATTTTTAAAAAAAGATTTATTTTATTTGAAAGGCAGAGAGACTAGAAAGAGGTCTTCCATCAGCTGGTTCACTCCCCAGATGGCTGCAATAGCCGGAGCTGGGCTGATCCAAAGCTGGGAGCCAGGCGCTCCATGCAGGTCTTCTGTGTGGGTGCAGGGGCCCAAGTACGTGAGCCGTCACCCACTGCCCTCCATCTCTAGCAGGGGACTTGAACTGGTGCTATGACATGGGGTGGGGGGCTTATAACTGGTAACTTTGTAACTTCCCGTAATATATATATAGAACTTCTAATTTTTTTCAAGATAACTTTAGGAGAAGTAGAACGTTGTGGAGTTTCTGAAAACTTGTTGTTAAATCAGGGCATGTGAATAGTAATTAGGTGTAAATGGTTTTGCATTCGCTGATTTGACTCCCGTACTTTGACATTAATTCGTTTTTTTTTTTTTAATTTAATTTTATTTATTTTTTTGACAGGCAGAGTGGACAGTGAGAGAGAGACAGAGAGAGGGAAAGGTCTTCCTTTTGCCGTTGGTTCACCCTCCAATGGCTGCTGCGGTAGCGCGCTACGGCCGGCGCACCGCGCTGATCCGATGGCAGGAGCCAGGTGCTTCTCCTGGTCTCCCATGGGGTACAGAGCCCAAGGACTTGGGCCATCCTCCACTGCACTCCCGGTCCACAGCAGAGAGCTGGCCTGGAAGAGGGGCAACCGGGACAGGGTTGGTGCCCCGACCGGGACTAGAACCCGGTGTGCTGGCGCTGCAAGGCGGAGGATTAGCCTAGTGAGCCGCAGCGCTGGCCCATTAATTCGTTTTAAACACAGTGACGTGGACACATTGAGAAAGTCATAGTAAAAAGTGGTGGCTTTTAAAACCCTTTTATCCTGGAGGCTTTCATAACCGAAACAGCGGGAAGAGGCAACAGCAGTGCACGCCGCTGTCCCTGTGCTGCCTCACAGTTTGCATGTTTGCTTCACTGTAGCTGGGGCTGTGTTTCTGGCTGGGTCGAGGGCCTGCAGAGGGCACCTGATGTGCAGCAGGGTGTGAGGACACAGTGCTTGCGGGGCCCAGCCTAGCTCCTAGCATCAATGCCCCATCACTGGCCTGAGCTCCCTAACCACACCACCGACCCCTGCAGGACCACAAGCTCATTTGCCATCTTCCACGGGCACAGTGGCTGTACAACACTTCACAGCACTATGCCCAGCCCTGTTACCCGACAGCCAGTGCCCAGAGCAGGGCACGGCACCATCCGGGTCGCCCCTCACGTCCACTGTGCACACTTGTCATGGAGAATTCCCCCTTCTGCCTTTCACCTTCTCGTGACAGTGACGCTGATTTTTTTTTTTTTTAAACAGATTTATGTATTTGAACGGCAGAGTTACAGGGGAGGGACTGGGAGAGAGAGATCTTCCCTCCCCCAATGGCCACAATGACCAGGGCTGGGCAAGGCTGAAGCCAGGAGCCAGGAGCTTCTGGGTCTCCCAGCAGGGGCCCATGCGCCTGGGTCATCCTCTGGTGCTCTCCCAGGCCACAGCAGGGAGCGGGGTCTGGAGCAGAGCAGCTGGACTCGACCTGGCATGGATGTGGTGACCGCTGTGCTTTGACGTTGGGGCGAGGAGTGACGCACGTTCAGCAGCACTGCCCTTGAGGTGTTGCACCTTGGGCTTCACCTGGGCTGCTGCTAAGGTCCATGCTGGGCCACAGCAGTGGCCACAGCTCCCAGTGACCATGAGGCAGGCAGCTGGGGAGTAGGCTAGGTGTGTTAGATGTGTTTCCTTTTTTCTTTTTTTCCTAAAAGATTTTCTCTATTTGAGAGGTAGAGTTAGAGACAGAGAGAAAGGTCTTCTGTCTGCTGATTCAGATTCTGCTCCCAAACGGCCACAATGGCTGGAATTGCGCCGATCCAAAGCCAGGAGCTTCTTCTGAGTCCCCCACATGGGTGCAGGGACCCAAGCACCTGGGCCTTCTTCTATTGCTTTCCCAGGCCACAGCAGAGAGCTGGATCAGAAGAGGAGCAGCTGGGACACGAACCTGTGCCCATTTTGGATGCTGGTGCCACGGGTAGAGGTTTAGCTCCCTACACCACAGCACTGGTCCCTCAAAGCAAATTTAATGATCTTAAATCTACAAGTAAAACCAAACACACACACACACACAAAAGCAAAAGCAAATTAACAGAACAACCCAACCCAATATGTCAAGGTAGTTCAGAGGAGAGCCTGAAGGTTTATCTGACTTGGAGTTACAGTACGTTTCAGCTGCTCAGAATATGGGGTTGCTGTTTTTGGCTATGGAAACATATGGCAAAGCAACTTTGATTTTACAGTGGACATGGAGTATTTTTTTTTTCTTGTTTCAAAGACAAGAGGAGACAAGTGGAGAGACAGTTTGCTGCCCACCACTGGTTCACTCCTGAGTACTACAGTGAGCCCGAGCTGAAAAGCCAGGAGCTGCATCCAGGTCTGCCATGTTTGTGACAGGAATCTAACCATTTGAGCCATCGCCACTGCCTCCCAGGGCTTTCATTGGCAGGGAGCTGGAGTCCAGGTCTGGAGCCGGGCATTGGACCCGGGTGTCTCCACGTGTCTCACTGCCAGGCCAGACATCACCCTATTTCATTTTACTTTTTTTTTTTTTTTTTGACAGGCGGAGTGGACAGTGAGAGAGAGAGAGACAGAGAGAAAGGTCTTCCTTTGCTGTTGGTTCACCCTCCAATGGCCGCTGCAGCTGGCGCGCTGCGGCCGGTGCACCGCGCTGATCTGATGGCAGGAGCCAGGTGCTTCTCCTGGTCTCCCATGGGGTGCAGGGCCCAAGGACTTGGGCCATCCTCCACTGCACTCCCTGGCCACAGCAGAGAGCTGGCCTGGAAGAGGGGCAACCAGGACAGAATCCGGCTCCCCGACCGGGACTAGAACCGGTGTGCCGGCGCCGCAAGGCGGAGGATTAGCCTATTGAGCCGTGGCGCCGGCTCATTTTACTTATTTTATTTTTACTTATTTGAAAGGTAGAGTTGGAGGAAGAGGAGAGAGAGAGAGAGAGGGAGGGAGGGAGGGAGAGTGGGAGAGATCTTCCATCCACTGGTTCACTCCCCAAATGGCCAAAGCCAGGAGCTTCATCTGGGTTTCCCGCGTGGGTGCAGGGGCCCAAGCACTTGGGCCGTCTTCCACTTCTTTTCCCAGGCTCATTAGCAGGGGGCTGGATCAGAAGTGGAGCAGCCAGGACTTGAACCAGCACCCATGTGGGATCTGGCACCGCCGGCGGCGGCTGTACCCACTGCACTATAGTGCTGGCCTGCTGTCTGTATTTCTAATGCATGCACATGTTTTATTTTCTAGGGAACAGAGAGAAAAAGAAGAAATTGAGAAGTACCGCATGGAGCGCCCCAAAATCCAGCAACAGTTCTCAGATCTCAAAGTAAGCAGATGGGGTGGCCATTCTTGTGCCTGTAAGCAGTCAGCATGGCCAGGCTGCCCAGCCTGCCTGTGCTTCCTTGTGTGTATGTGTGTAAAAATACTTTTCCACCCGACACAACAAACGGGGCACATGGGAGCTAGTGTGGTGTGGCGATGCCAGCATCTCATAGTGGAACACTTGTTCCAGTCCTGGCTGCTCCACTTCCCATCACCTCCCTTGCTTGGTCCCTGTCACCACATGGGAGGCACAGAGGGATCTCCAGGCTCCTGACTTCCACCTGGCCCAGTCGTGGCCATTGTGACTATTTGGGGAGTGAAGCAGTGGGTGGAAGGTTTCTCTGTCAAATAAATCTTTTTTTTTTTTTTTTTTTTAATTTTTTTAGACAGGCAGAGTGGACAGTGAGAGAGACAGAGAGAAAGGTCTTCCTTTGCCGTTGGTTCACCCTCCAATGGCCGCCGCGGCTGGCGTGCTGCGGCCAGCACACCGCGCTGATCCGACGGCAGGAGCCAGGTGCTTCTCCTGGTCTCCCATGGGGTGCAGGGCCCAAGGACTTGGGCCATCCTCCTCTGCACTCCCTGGCCACAGCAGAGAGCTCGCCTGGAAGAGGGGCCACTGGGACAGAATCCGGAGCCCTGACTGGGACTAGAACCCGGTGTGCCGGCGCCGCAAGGCGGAGGATTAGCCTGTTGAGCCACGGCGCCGGCCTAGTTTATGTGGTTTTTTAGCACTACCAGAATTCTCACATAGTTTTTTATTAGTTTATTTATTTAGAAGGCAGAGTTAGAGAGAGATCAATTTTCCATCTGCTGGTTCACTCCCCAAATGACTGCAGTGGCCAGGGCTGCTCCAGGAGCTTGAACTCCATCTGGGATTCCTGTGCAGGTGCAGGGGCCCAAGCACTTGGGCCGTCTTCCACTGCTTTCCCAGGTGCATTAGCAGGAGCTGGATCGAAGTGGAGCAGCCGGGATTTGAGCTGGTGTGCACGTGGGGTGCCGTGGGGCGCCATGGGGCGGTGGCCCCTGCATAGACTGAGAGGTTGCAGCGGACCCCTGACTCTGAGGTCACTCGTGGGGTGCCGTGGGGCGGTGGCCCCTGACTGAGGTCACACGTGGGGTGCCGTGGGGCGGTGGCCCCTGCGTAGACTGAGAGGTTGCAGCGGGCCCCTGACTCTGAGGTCACACGTGAGGTGCTGTGGGGCGGTGGCCCCTGACTCTGAGGTCACACGTGGGTGCCGTGGGGCGGTGGCCCCTGACTCTGAGGTCACACGTGGGTGCCGTGGGGCGGTGGCCCCTGCGTAGACTGAGAGGTTGCAGCGGGCCCCTGACTCTGAGGTCACACGTGAGGTGCCGTGGGGCGGTGGCCCCTGACTCTGAGGTCACTTGTGGGTGCCGTGGGGTGGTGACCCCTGCGTAGACTGAGAGGTCGCAGCGGACCCCTGACTCTGAGGTCACACGTGGGTGCCGTGGGGCAGTGGCCCCTGACTCTGAGGTCACTCGTGGGTGCCGTGGGGCGGTGACTCCTGCGTAGACTGAGAGGTTGCAGCGGGCCCCTGACTCCGAGTTCATCCATTCCATCTCCTTCAGTTCATTCTCTTCTTCCACTTCCACGTCCCTTAGGGTTTGTCGTTTTCTGACTTCCTCTGCGGCCGCTCTTTCCAGGGGTGGGCAGGTGGAGTATGCAGGTTCTCCCTTCAAGCAAGGGTCTGTTTCCAGCAGTGGGCAGTGTGGGCTGTGCATCCTGCAGCCCCCAGTACTGCCTGGCTCCGATGTGGGAGGCCCGAGTGAGGTGATGAGGTCTGGTGAGGAGCCAGGCGGGCGTGAAGAAACCCTTTACCCAGCACAGCACGCTCTGCAGCATTGTCCCAGTGTCCTGGGCACAGTTGACGGAGGTCTTGTTGAGCCTGAAACGTGTTTAAATTCTTCCCCAGCCTCGTGCGTCCTCAGTTCCCTTCATAGGAGTTGTCAGTAAAGTGTGTGCACCTCACACTGCTTCCAGAGGAGACAGCCTGCAGTGTTAGATGGCGTTGTCCCATGTAGTCTGTCCCCATACGGTTATCTGTGTGTTTATTAATCTACGTGTTTATCTGTGTATTTATTTATGTGTTTATACATGTATTTATGTGTTTATTTTTAAAAAACTCTTTGCACCCAAATATTTTTTTAAAGATTATTTATTCATAAAGATTATTTATTTGAAAGGCAGAGTTACAGAGAGGCAGAGAGGCAGAGGTCTTCCATCTGCTGGTTCACTCCCCAGTTGGCCGCAATCGCTGCAGCTGGGCCAATCCGAAGCCAAGAGCCAGGGGCTTCTTCTGGGTCTCCCATGCGGGTGCAGGGGTCCAAGGACTGGGTCATCTTCCACTGCTTTCCCAGACCATAGCAGAGAGCTGGATCGGAAGTGGAATAGCTGGGACTCAAACTGGCGCCCATATAGCATGCTGGCACTATAGGCAGTGGCTTTACCCACTACGCCACAGTGCCGGCCCTTATCTATTTATTTATTAGTAAGGCACAGTTACAGAGAGGGAAAAATAGATCTTTCATCTGCTGGTTCATTCCTTAAATGGTTGCAATGACCAGGGCAAAGACACCTCGTGTCCCACGTGGGTGATAGGCCGAAGCACTTGGACCATCTTCCTCTGCTTTCGCAGGCGCATTAACAGGGAGCTAGATTGGAAATGGAGCAGCTGGGACTTGAATCAGTGCCCATATGGGATGCTGACCTTAAAGGTGGTGGCTTAGCCCACTGTGCATTGGGGAGGCAGAGAGAGAGAGACAGGCAAGAGCATCGGGGAGGCAGAGAGAGAAACAGGCCAGAGCACTGGGGAGGCAGAGAGACAGGCCAGAGCATTGGGGAGGCAGAGAGAGAGACAGGCCAGAGTCCCCGTCCTCTAGTTTGTTCCCCAGTGCCTACAGCAGCCAAGATGGGGTTTGAAGCTGGGAGTCAGAAGATCCATCCAGGTCTCTCCTGTGAGTTGCAGAGATGCAACTACTTGAGCCATCCCTGCTGCCTCCCAGGGTCTACCTTGGCAGGAAGCCGGAGTTGGGAGCCAGAGCCGGGAATGAACCCGGGAACAACTCCAGGCACCCTGATTGGGACTTGGCATCCTAATGCAAGGCATATGCTGTCCCTGACGGGTTGATCATCAGTAGGTAGTAGGGCCAGATGCTGTCCCTGACGGGTTGATCATCAGTAGGTAGTAGGTCGCTTCTTCTGAGTGGAGCAGAGCGCCATTTCTGCATTGGTTGCTTTGTTGTTTTGTCACTGAATTTCATACAGCACTGTGGCGCTGACCATGAGCCTTGTAACAGGTGCTGATCTGGGGCTGAGGGAGGGAGCACAGTCTTGTCTGTGCTGTGGGGCTCTGCAGCGGATTCATGTTTTGGGGGCTGGCTCTGCAGAGGAAGTTGGCAGAAGTCACAGAAGAAGAGTGGCTGAGCATCCCTGAGGTTGGCGACGCCAGGAACAAGCGACAGCGGAGCCCGCGCTACGAGAAACTGACCCCTGTCCCCGACAGTTTCTTCGCCAAACATTTACAGACTGGAGAGAGCCACACCTCAGTGGATCCTCGACAAACTGTGAGTGTCCACCAGGGCGCAGGGTGCTGGGCTAAGTGCTCCTGCATTTGGTGCTGTGACTGAGCCACCCTTTTCCCACAGCAATTTGGAGGTCTTAACACACCCTACCCAGGGGGGCTGAACACCCCATACCCAGGGGGCATGACACCGGGACTCATGACACCTGGCACAGGAGAGCTGGACATGAGGAAGATTGGCCAGGCCCGGAACACCCTGATGGACATGAGGCTCAGCCAGGTGAGGGTTGCATGCTGCATTTTCTTAAACCTGCTGCTGAAAGATTTCTGTTTTCTTGTTAGAGAACTAACATGTTTGTTTAAAAAAAGCTGACAAACCCAGAACAGAGAGGTGAGGGATCATTCTTTGCTGATGCTTTGTCATGAGGTGAGCAGGCCTTTGGTGATGTAAGGTTCTGCGTCGTGTTAAGAAGAGTGGTTGGGCGTCCATGCAGGTAAGTCCTTGTTTCCATCGACAGGGGCCCGGGTGCAGTGCCCTCCACGTGCTGCAGGCCAGGGACCAGCCCCACCACTTGCCTGCCTTCGCTCGGGAGCCTGGGCTCTGCTGCAGCTGCTGTGGCTCCTGTGAGGAGCCACGGGGGCCCTGTTGGTCGTGTGCTAGGTCTGCCCTCTGCACGTGAATGCTGAGTGGGAGTATTTGCTTCCTGCTCCTGGGAGTGGCCCGAGGCCTGCAGGGAGCAGACCCTGTGCTCTGGAGATCGGCTACTCCGAGCCGTGTTGCTTTTGATGTTGACCTCTGGAGTCATGAAGGAAAATGCTTTCAAAGTTGTTTATTTAGAAAGTAAGGACTTCACAAAGCAGAAAAGGCTGCAGTCCAGAGAGCCGGCCCCGGGAAGAGCATGCCTACAGGCCAGTGGCCGGGCGTGTGTGCTGGAAGAGAGCGTCCATGTCCCAGGTCTCTGCCAGGGCATGATGGCCTGCTGAGTGGATGCTTCCTGTACATTTTTCTAATTATCTATTTAATTTTTTTTTTTTTTTTTTTAAGACAGGCAGAGTGGACAGTGAGAGAGAGAGACAGAGAGAAAGGTCTTCCTTTGCTGTTGGTTCACCCTCCAATGGCCGCCGCGGCTGGCGCGCTGCTGCTGGCGCACCACGCTGATCCGATGGCAGGAGCCAGGTGCTTCTCCTGGTCTCCCATGGGGTGCAGGGCCCAAGGATTTGGGCCATCCTCCTCTGCACTCCCTGGCCACAGCAGAGAGCTGGCCTGGAAGAGGGGCAACCAGGACAGAATCCGGCACCCCGACCGGGACTAGAACCCGGTGTGCCGGTGCTGCAAGGCGGAGGATTAGCCTGTTGAGCCATGGCGCCGGCGTTATTTAATTTTTTTTTAAAGATTTATTTATTTTATTTGAAAGTCAGAGTTATACAGAGAGAGGAGAAGCAGAGAGAAAGAGGTCTTCCATCCGCTGGTTCACTCCCCAATTGGCCGCAATGGCCAGAGCTGTGCCGATCTGAAGCCAGGAGCCAGGAGCTTCTTCCGGGTCCCCCACGTGGGTGCAGGAGCCCAAGGACTTGGGCCATCTTCCACTGCTTTCCCAGACCATAGCAGAGAGCTGGATTGGAAGTGGAGCAGCCGGGTCTCAACCCAGCACCCATATGGGATGCTGGCACTTTAGGCCAGGGTGTTAATCCCACTGCGCCACAGCGCCAGCCCCTATTCATTTAATTTTATTTGAAAGGCAGAGAGAGAAACAGAGAGAGGTCTTCCATGTACTGAATCCCTCTTGAAATGTCCACAACAGTCAGGGCTGGTCCAGGTTGCAGCCAGGAGTCTGGAACCCAGTACAGGTCTCCCATTTGGATGGCAGGAACCAGAGTACTTGGGCCATCACCTGCTGTCTCCCAGAGTGCACATCAGCCAGAAGCTGGGCCTGGAAGCGGACCTGAGACTTGAACCCAGGCCTTCTGATAAGGGCTGTAGGCATCCCAGGTAGGGTTAATACCCTGTCCCTCTAGGTGTTTGTAAGGGAATTTCACACGACTGGAAGTAGAGAAAATAGAACGAACACTCAGCCATTGCCTTTCTAGCAGTGGGAAACTTAAGTTTCACTTGATCTTTTACTGTACTGTGTTTTTTAAAAAAATAATTTATAATTTCTGAAAGTTGTTTGCTCTTTGTTTTAGATTTTTTATTTATTTGACAGAGTTACAGAGAGGCAGAGAGAGTGAGCGAGCGAGGTCTTCCATCAGATGATTGACCCCCCAGATGACCACTATTGCCGAGGCTGGGCCAGACCGAAGCCAGGAGCCAGGAGCTCTGTCCACATCTCCCACATGGGTGCAGGGGCCCAAGCACTGGGGCCGGGTGCCCTACCTTCCAAGGTGCACTAGCAGTCAGCTGCATTGGAAGTGGAGCAGCGGGGACTCGAACTGGTGCCCATACAGGATGCTGGCCTCACAGGCAGCAGCTTAACCCACAGCGCCACCACACCGTCCCCTGTGTTTTTTTTTCCAGAGGCCTTTCTTGATCACCTTACTTTATCTGTCTTCATTTATTTTTTTAAAGATTTATTTATTTGAAAGGGAGAGTTTCAGAGAGAGAGGGGAGGGTGTCTTCCATCCACTGGTTCACTCCCCATATGACTGCAATGGCCAGAGCCATGCCACTCTGAAGCCAGGAGCCAGGAGCTTCCTCCAGGTTTTCCCACATGGGCGCAGGGGCCCAAGGATTTGGGCATCTTCTGCTTTCCCAGGCCATAGCAGTGTGCTGGATCAGAAGCAGCCAGGATTCAAACCAGCGCCCATATGGGATGCTGGCACTGCCGGTAGTGGCCTTATCCGCTTCGTCACAGCGCTGGCCCCGTGATTGTTTTTCATAAGCGAATTCTGTTTACTTCTGGATTTCAGGGTGGTAAATTCAAAATAAAAATATGTGTGATCATTCCAGTAGATGCAGGAAGGTACTTAGAATTCAGCACACAGGAGGCAGGCAGCTCTGGGGCAGTGGCTGGCGGTGACCAGGAGGTTTCTGCTGGAGACAGAGGGGGGAGGTGATTTGTGTCAGGAAAGGGCCGAGGGGTTTTCCGCATAAGGAGCCTGCAGTGAGGAGTGCACTGGGTGGAAGCCCCAGCCCGTAGGGGGCGCCAGAGCGTCTTTTGCACGCTGCCCGGGATCTCCAGAGGAGGAGGACGTGTTCACAGCAAGAAGTCCTGTTAAGATCGGCTGCCATGGCGCTGTCACCAGCAAGAGCTGTTCGTGCTGGCCAGGCCCCAGAAGAGGTCTGGCTGCGAGCTCTGCCACCGTCCCATTCACCGTGATGTGGCGTCCACACAGGGCGGCTGGGGTTTCCCCAACCACGGCTTCCTGCCCTGCGTTTCCCTTGGAAGACTTCTCGTTGTTTTAAGTAGACTTGATTTTATTCTTGTACAAATAGGACTTTTTAAAAAATTTATTTATTTATTTGAAAGAGTTACACAGAGAGAAGGAGAGGCATAGAGAGAAAGAGAGAGGTCTTCCATCTGCTGGTTCACTCCCCAGATGGCTGCAATGGCTGGAGCTGTGCTGATCTGAAGCCAGAAGCTTATTCCTGGTCTCCCACACAGGTGCAGGGGCCCAAGCACTTGGGCCATTTTCTGCTTTCCCAGCGCATAGCAGAGAGCTGGGTCAGAAGTGGAGCAGTCAGGACTTGAACCGGCACCCACATGGGATGCCGGCACCGCAGGTGGCGGCTTTATCCTCTACGCCACAGCACCGGCCCTGACAAATCGATTTAAGCATGAAGATGCTGAAGAGTGGGACTCTGCGATGTGTTGTTTCCTTTGGTCTGGGAAACAGATAGCTGTAGAATTGCGGCTTCACTGACACAGAACCCACCTAAAGCGGGGGCAGCGGCAGGGAAGCCGAGGAGCAGGCTGCCAGGATGCAGTGCGGCGGCAGGTGGAGCAGGGCCTCCCCCCACCCAGGAACCTGGCCTGTGGCTTTATTAGCCACCCAGTTGGGTCTTCTCGTTCTGTGTTCTGCCATTTCCCCCTGACGTTTGTGTTATTACACAGCGGCTGTTTGTGTTCAGACTTCATGGTAATTTTTGGTGGCAGAATCTAGGTAACACTGAATTTTCCATTTTAACCCTTTCTAACTGTGTTCATTGACACAGTGAGCCCAGTCATATCCTTTTGAAACCACCCCTGCCCTCCCTCCAGAGATGTCCTGGTCTTCCCAGGCCGCTGTGCGCTGCCTGATGCCGACTGGCGGTGCTGCTCCTTGGCTCCCAGCTCTGCTGTGGGCTGAGTAGTCCCAGAGGCTTTGTCATCTTCGTCTCTGCTGAGTGTGGCGTCGTCGGGGCCCTTGGGTTGTCGTGTGGGCAGCACTCCTTTGTGTGTATGTGTGTGGGTGTGCCCATACTGGGTTGTGCTTGTCTGGTCATCTGTTGATGGGCACTGGGGTGGCTTCTGCCTTTTCCTGTTGTGGATCTGAGTGTACAAACATTGGCTGATTGCTTCCAGTGCGGTATGCCCAGAATTGTTGCTGGAACCTGCAGCAGTTTCATGTTTGTTCATTTTTTTAAAGTCAGGTAGAGAAAGAGCAGGAGCTCCCATCTGCTGGTTCACGTCCCAGATGCCCACAGTGGCCTGGCCTGGGCCAGGTGGAAGCCAGGGGCTGGGCGCAAAATCCAGATTTCTCACAAAAGTGACAGGGACTCAGCTGCTTGAGCCGCCTCCCAGACTCGGCACAGGCAGTGGACGCGGCTCTCCAGGCTAGGCACTCTGCGACGTGGGATGTGGGCCTCTCGGCTGACATCTGAACTGGGAGACCACACACTGCCCTGCGGAGCCCCCTGCTGTGCGTGGCCTCTGCACCACGTCACACCTGCAGTAGCCATGCACAGGCTCCGGTCTCTCTGTTTCTTGTCACCACTTGTTTTCTTTCTCGAGAGTGACTGTCCTGTGGGTGTGTCGTGTGGCTTTCCCTTGCAGTTCCCTCGTGATCGCTGCGGTTGAGCAGCTTTTCACGGACTTCCTGGCCATTTGTGTGTCATCGAAGACATGTCACATCCTTTGCCTGTTTTTCAGTGGTTTTTGGTGGTGGTGTTTATCACGGCAGCCAGAGAGTAGGGTTGGGATTTTGGCACAGTTTCCGTAGCAGTGCCTGGGTTCTAGTCCCATTGCCACTTCCAGTCTCAGCTCCCTGCTAATGCTCGCCTCGGGAAGGAGTGGATAGTCAAGTACTTGGGTCCCTGCCACCCATGTGAGAGACCCAGATTCCGTTCTGAGCCCTGGCTTGTGCCTGGCCCAGCCCCAGCTGCTCCAGGAATCTGCAGAGTGAGCCAGCAGTTGGAAGGTGCCTGTCTCTAGTTGTCTCTCTGTCGCTTAGCATTTCAGATAAATGAAAATGTGGATGTGAGTGACCTGGCTGTGACGTGGGTCAGCTCGTTGATCACCAGGGTTGGTGGGGCTGATGCAGCTGGGCAGGGGGGTGCCCCTTCCACCCTCACTGCTGCGTCTGTGCCCCTCCCAGGACTGAGTGCTCTGGTGAAGAAAATGACCTTTCCCAGTAGAGGAGAGTGGAGTTGTGTCAAGGGTGCGCCCCCTGCTGGACGCCCAGACACCCTCTGTCTGGCAGCACCTGGGTTTGAGGCCCAGCTCCGCTGCTGATTCCAGCTTCCTACAAATGCAAACCCTGGAAGAGCTCAAGCAGTCGAGTCCTTGGCACCCATGTGGGAACCTGGGCGGTGTTCCCGACCCCTGCTCTGCCTTGCCCTGCCTGATGTGGGCGTGAACCAGTAGCCAGAAGCATTCTCCGTGTCTCTGCCTCTCAGATACAAAATAAATTCATAAATAAGTAAGAATTTTTTAGTTAGTGAAATTGTCAGTCGTTCAAGATTTCCAAGTTTTACTCAGACCCTTTTTTATGGCTAGATGGGTTTTTTCCTGAGACTTGAGGGTTTCATTCTTTCATATAAATCTTCCCACGTAGAAGAAATCTGTTTGTCTTCCTCACACCTGGCGTCTGAGTTGAAGTTGTCTTGTTGGCCGCATGGGCATGCAGGGTCGTGGGAGGGGCTTCTGGGGGCCACTGGGCTGCTCCCTGCCATGTCCACTGACTCTCCGCTTGGCCTGTCTCACAGGTATCTGACTCAGTGAGTGGACAGACTGTAGTTGACCCCAAAGGGTACCTGACGGATTTAAATTCTATGATCCCAACCCACGGAGGGGACATCAAGTGAGTGCTTTGCCTTTGCCGGGTTGGGGCGGGAACTCTGGTTGTCCTCTTAGGATTTAATTTGGAAAATAGGTGACCTGTGACACGGGTGTTCTGACAGGTATGTAGTGGAGCAGTCCGGTTTCTGTCTAAAGTGCACCTGTTGCCGGTTGTATTCAGTGATTTTTCAGACCCAGCTCAGATCCGGAGGCAGAGGCAGGGAGTGTTCCAGGCGTCCGTCCTGCACCTGGGTGCTAGAAGTTGTTTGCAGGGCATTAGACAGGCTTGGGGTGGTGCTGACCAGAGTTTTGAGTCTGGTGGAGTGGGTACATTGGAGCTGACGGCTACGATGAAGCAGGCACCTTCCTTGTGGGTCCTGAGGGCCCGTGGCAGTGTGGCCCTGATCCCTGTACAATTCTACAGTGATATCAAGAAGGCTCGACTGCTGCTCAAGTCTGTTCGGGAGACAAACCCTCACCACCCGCCAGCCTGGATCGCATCAGCCCGCCTGGAGGAAGTCACCGGGAAGCTGCAGGTGGCTCGAAACCTCATCATGAAGGGGACGGAGATGTGCCCCAAGGTGAGTGCCGTGCCGGGCGGCATGCCTGCTGCAGGAGACAAGACGAGGGCTCACGTGTGTCCGTGGGCCCTTCTGGTGTCCAGTCGGGCAGGTCACTTTCCTTATGGAGAGTGGAAAAGATTTGCTGTTTGTGGTGCATTGTCACATGGAGTTGGATTTCGTGGCAGCCTTACTGGGAAAGAGTTCGGTCGCCTCTCTGCCCCAGCTAACGTGAGAGCCCTGAAGACCAGGGTTGCCTCTCAGTGGACTCTGCCGGCACTTTGTTTTGGCGTGTGGGTTAGACAGACTCCAAGTGCTGTCTGTGTGCTTGTGCAGCTTGCGGTACTTTAGACCGTGGAGGACACCCTGGCGTCACAGGGAGCACTGGTGGGGCCCAGCTGCTGCCCTGCAGCTGTCGTCCGTCTGTGCTCACGCTTCCTGCGCTTTGCCTTTGCTTCCAGAGTGAAGACGTCTGGTTAGAGGCAGCCAGGCTGCAGCCCGGGGACACAGCCAAGGCCGTGGTGGCCCAAGCTGTGCGTCATCTCCCACAGTCTGTCAGGATCTACATCAGAGCAGCAGAGCTGGAGACAGACATCCGCGCGAAGAAGCGAGTCCTTCGGAAGGGTGAGTCTCCCTCGGCGGGGCCCTACCAGGTGCTGCCCCCTCGGTCACTGGCGCCCTGTGCCGGGAGAGCTTTTCTGCTGCTGGACTCAGGTGTCCAGTGAGGTCCGTAAGGAGCTGGTAATGGGCTCCAGTCTGCTTCCTGGCCTGGGCGTCTGCCCTCAGACCTTTCCTGGAGGGCCCCTGTGGAGGGCGGTGCCTGGCCCAGTTGACACACATGGGGTTGAGATGCCCTCCTGCCTTCGGCCGGGCTGCGTGACTCTGAGTGGGGCCGTCGCTGGTTCAGGTTTTCCTCACCTGAGATGAGGACAGTGGGTGCTGGAGGGCCCAGGATGGTGTGTGCAGGGCCAGTGCCTGGCCGCAGAAGGTCCTCTGCAGGTGTGGGCCGCTTCTTCTGTGTCCAGAGCAGTGTGATGAGCCATACCAGGGCTGCACACTGGACTTGTGCAGCAGGTCAGACTGCCATGTACTCCCGCGAGGCAGCTGTGCCACCTGTCCGTGTGTCTGGAGTCACCCGGATAGAGCTCTTGGGTGGTTTGCTTACTTGTCATTCCTGCGGAACTTGTGACTTCACCAGGATGTGCACAGAACCGGAGCTGATGCTGGTCATGGCTTATTCTGAATTTGTAGCTTGGTAAAATAAGGTAGATTTACAGACCCAAGGGTGGTTTCCGTGAGTGGTCTCCAGCTTTCGTGTTCACATACGTGCATTTTAGTGAAGGATCAGGTAGAGGCATGTCACGTCAAGGCTTGCGTGGTGCTGGTCAGGGCCAGGCGGGTGGGAGCTTTTGCATAGAAAACCCTGAACTGATGCAGTTTCTGTCTGTTAGAGGCCAGGGGATGTCTGCTTGTGTCCCACATCCTCCGGTTCTCCCTGCCTGTATGTGTGTGCTCACCCGTGTGCATTGTGTGTGCTCACCTGTGCATTGTGTGTGCTCCCATGTGCGCGTGTGCTCTCGTGTGCACTGCGTGTGCTCCCATGTGCGCGTGTGCTCTCGTGTGCACTGCGTGTGCTCCCATGTGCGCGTGTGTTCTCGTGTGCACTGCGTGTGCTCCCATGTGCGCGTGTGCTCTCGTGTGCACTGCGTGTGCTCCCGTGTGCGCGTGTGCTCTCGTGTGCACTGCGTGTGCTCCCATGTGTGTGTGTTCACCTGTGTGCACTGCGTGTGCTCGCTCAGACCTGCCTGCTTTCTTGATTGCACCCCTGCTGCTCACTGACTGCTCAGAGCCAGACTCGCAGTGAGGCCAGGAGCAGATTAGCAGCACCATCTTGGTTTTAGAATTCAGCGAATCTTTTTAAGCCAGGAAGATGTGCTCTTTGATGAAAAGTATGTTGAACTTTGCCTGATTATTCTATCGCTTAGGGAAGCTCATCTGAATTCCCGCTGCCATTGGGTGGATGGCCATGCGTGTCTTGGTGGTCACTCCCGTTCCTACCAGATTTCTGGGTTTGTTTCCAGCTGGCTTCACGTTTGGAGAGGAGGGGGCGTGTGGAGGGCGTGTGGAGGTGCCCTGGGCTTTGCAAGAATGGCCTCCTGGCCCTGCCCTCACTCAGGTGGGAGGCACTTGGCCTCACCCAGCCGGCCTTCAGTGGCTCCCCAGTCCTGGCCTGTCTTGCCAGGTGAGACACTTAAAAGGCACCGTGTGAAGGGTCTGGTTTCTTTCTTGGAAAAAAAAAAAGATTTACTTATTTATTTGAAAGGCGGAATCACAGAGAGGCACATGCAGAGAGAGAGAGAGAGAGGTCTTCTTTTTTTTTTTTTTTTTTTTCTTTTTGACAGGCAGAGTGGACAGTGAGAGAGAGAGACAGAAAGGTCTTCCTTTGCCGTTGGTTCACCCTCCAACAGCCACCGCGGCTGGTGCGCTGCGGCCGGTGCACCACGCTGATCCGAAGGCAGGAGCCAGGTGCTTCTCCTGGTCTCCTTGGGGTGCAGGGCCCAAGCACTTGGGCCATTCTCCACTGCACTCCCGGGCCATAGCAGAGAGCTGGACTGGAAGAGGGGCAACCGGGACAGAATCCGGCGCCCTGACCGGGACTAAAACCCGGTGTGCCGGCGCCGCTAGGCGGAGGATTAGCCTGTTGAGCCACGGCACCAACAGAGGTTTTCTATCTGCTGGTTCACTCCCCAGTTGGCTGCAGCAGTTGGAGCTGCACTGATTTGAAGCCAGGAGCTTCTTCCAGGGCTCCCACAAGGGTGCAGGGGCACAAATACTTGGGCCATCTTCTGCTGTTTTTCCAGGTACACTAGCAGGGAGCTGGATCAGAAGTGGAGCAGCCGGGACTCAAACTGGCATCCATATGGGATGCTGGCACTGCAGGCAACGCCAGCCCCTACGCTTTACTTATTCATTTGAAAGGCAGTTACAGAGAGAGGGAAAGATGCAGAGAGAGGGCCCAGTGCTGTGGCGCAGTGGATTAAAGCCCTGGTCTGCAGTGCCGACATCCCATATGGGCACTGGTTCGAGTCCCGGCTACTCTTCTTCCAATCCAGCTCTCAGCTATGGCCTGGGAAGCCACAGTAGAAGATGGCCCAAGCCCTTAGGCCCTTGCACTCACATGGGAGACCCGGAAGAAGCTCCTGGTGCCTGGCTTCAGAACAACACAGCTATGGCCAATGGCCATAGCAGCCAGGGCTGGGTCAGGCAGATGCCAAGAGGCTGGAGCTCCATCCAGGGCTCCAACATGGGTGCAGGGACCCAAGCTCTTGGGCCATCTTCTGCTGCCTTCCCAGGTGTGTTAGTAGGGACCTGGATCGGAAGCGAAGCAGCCGGGACTTGAGCCAGCGTTCGTCAGACAGCGGTTTCATGCACTGCACCACAACCTCGGCCTTGCTATTCGACCTTCAAATCATTTAGCGGTGCTTGGTTTTAGCACCAGTGCTCTGTGACATGGACCTGAGCCGGCTCCCTCCTGGGAGGTAGGATCACGGGTGAGGGTGACTTCAGGCTAATGATGGCGTTCCCAGGTGTAAGGAGCACCAACGCAGCCCCGAACTTGAGCAGTGCACAGCAGCAACAGGGCAGCGTTCTGTGTCTTTGTTTCTGGACCACTTGGGTGGAAGTGAGGACTTCCCTCAGGTACTGCTGTGCTCTGCATAAATAAATATTTTTGGGGGCCAGCGCTGTGGTGTAGCAGGTAAAGCTGCCGTCTGCAGTGCCAGCATCCCACATGGGCACTGGTTTGAGTCCTTTCTGATCCAGCTCACTGCTAATGTGCCTGGGAAGGCCGTGGGAGATGGCTGACTGCTTGGGCCCCAGCACCTACATGGAAGACCCGGATGAAGCTCCTGGCTTTTAGCTTCAGCCTGGCCCAGCCCTGGCCCTTGGCAGCCATTTGGGGAGTGAACCAGTGAATGGAAGATCTCTTTACCTCTCCCTACCTCTCTGTAATTCAGTCTTTCAAATAAATAAATGTTTGAAAAATCATTTATTTGAAAGGCAGAGAGACAGGGCGCTCTCCCATCTGCTGGTTCACTCCCCAAATGTCTGCAACAGCTGGGGCTTGGCCAGGCCGAAGCCAGGAGCTGCTGTGTATGTGAGTGCTGGGTGTCTGTATGTACGCCTGGGTCTCCTGCGTGGGTGTTGGGCACCCAGTTACTTGAAGCATCACCTGTTGCCTCTCAGGCTGCACATTAGCAGGAGGTTGGAGTTGGCAGCAGAGCTGGGATTTGAACCCAGGGATTCTGACATGGTATGGGGGTGTCCCAAGTGGCATCGAACTGCTTTGCTAAATGCCCGCCCTTGGTCAGGGTTCTGTACCTGGATGGAGACGCAGACATTTATTTCCAAAGGGGTGAATCCTCGGTGTTTTGCCTCTTCTTGCTGCTGTAGTTAACTTTTATTCTTGGAAATGGGAACCCTGATGCATAACCCAGAGGGCAAGTGTACCCGTTTCAGAGCACTGGGGTTTCCGTCCTGGAAACGCTCCCGACTCCAGCTCCCTGCTAACGTGCACCCGGGGAGGCAGCAGGCGATGGCCTGTGTGCTTGTGTTTCTGTCACCCTCAAGGGACACCCGGACTGTGTTCTGGGCTCCTGACTTTGGTCTGACCCACCCCGATCTTGTGGCCATTTGAGGAGTGAACCAGTGGGTGGGAGACCTCTCTTTTCTGTCTCTCTGGCTTTCAAAAAAAAAAAAAACCTTTTTAACTACAGCTGAGGACCTTGTGGGCTTTGGACATAGTCTCCCCGTGTGTAGTGGATTTAGTGTCGCCTTGGGAGTCAGAGTGTGGAGCTGTGGACGTACCCTCCCTGTGCCTGCCGACAGTGGCTTCATGGGGCTGGGGCTGGGACGTTGCAGACCAGGGAACTATCCTGACGCTGTGATTGCTGTGTAAGCAGCAGCTCTGTAGACTGGTGTCTGTCTTCACGGTGTCCATTGTACCCTGCAGGACTGAGGCCTCTCACCTGGGGTGTGGAGGCCCCCTGCTGTTCTGCCCACTTTGTCTGAATGGCAGGCGTATGAGGGACCCTAGATTCGTATCCTGGCTGTCAGTGGGCCAATAGGAGAGCAGCCAATGCAGATGGAGGCGCAGCAGCGGCACAGGTGCTGTGTGGACCCACAGGTAGACCACAGGTGGTGCCTCCCTTGGCCCTTTGACCCTAAGGGTGGGCCAAGGAGGCAAGACGGCTGAGCAGCCGCCTGTGGCTCACCTGTGCTCACCTTCGAGGGAGGTGTGCGCTGGGGCTCAGGCAGCTCACCTGCACTGCACCTGTGCTTGGCTCCGCCCCACCTGCTCAGCTGTTTCCCATTGGGTGAGGCCGCCCCCACAGCCAGCCGGGCCTCAGTCTGTCACCAGTGCTGACTTTTTGGTAGGTGGCCAGAGGCTCAGTCACTTTATGTCTCTTAGCTGAGTGTCCAGCAGCGAAGTCTCTGGGTCTCTGGCTCGTTCCTCCAGGGGCCTGCAGCTGCACTCCCCAAGGCGGCACAGTCAGCTCACTGCATCTGGGGCAGGAGCTAGAGGGACTTGCTGCTGAGCTGTTTGTTGCTTGGACCGCCCCCCCGCCCCCCCGCCAGGGAGCCTTGGGGACTCGGGGGATGGGTAGAATGGCTTCCCCCTTCCCAGGCATGTGTCCCTGCAAAGTGCAGAGCCCCAGGCCGGCACACATCTTCCACGTTGATGCCACGAGGGTTTTCATCATGGAGGAGGGTCCTACTTGCCCCAGACCCTGGGACCTTCCATGTGTCGCTGAGGCAGCCCTCGGTGTCTCCCAGGAATGGATGCAGGCTGCCATCTGGCTTGGCCATAGGAGAGGGCAGAGGTCCTTTCTCCTCAGACGGGAGAGGGGATTGCTTCCACTGGCCAGTGGGGTTCGGAAGGGGTCAGGGGACCTCG
Organism: Lepus europaeus; assembly: GCF_033115175.1. Classification (NCBI taxonomy): domain Eukaryota; kingdom Metazoa; phylum Chordata; class Mammalia; order Lagomorpha; family Leporidae; genus Lepus; species Lepus europaeus. The sequence continues at coordinate 125,513,616 of NC_084836.1, forward strand.
TCCTGGCCGTCCCTGTTTTCGTATGAGGAGTTTTCTGAGCCTGCCTCTGCACCACTGGATCTTAGGTGGATTTCCAGCAGGATTGGTGGTCCATGTGTTTACAAGAAGCAAGCTTGGCCGGGGGCTGGGTTGTGCCCCGGGGTAGCTCTTGAGTGGTCACCACCACCCTGCCCCGGGCTAGCTCCGAGTGGTCACCACCGCCCCTGCCAGGGCTGCCTGCAGAGCCTCAGCCTGCTCCCGGTGCTCACGCTGGGTAACTCCAGGTTCACCGTGTGGGTCTGGGCCCTTGGTTGCATGTGGAGCAAGGGTTCTGCTTAGAGGTTTGGGAGCTCCCAGACTGCCTGGTTGAGCCTGGTCCCTTTCCTGGCTCGGTGGGGCCGAGCCAATGTAGGGAGCTATGTCCCACCCTCTCCCTGGGAGCTGGGCCAGGGGTACTCCACGTTGGTTTCTGTTTTTTTTTGTTTTTTTTGTGTGTGAGTGTGTGTGTGATTTTTGCTTGTTTGCCTGCTTACTCAGAAAGAAGCTGGCCAGCCTGCCCCTCCTCTGTGTGTGATGGTCCTCTCGCGTACACAGCTGGCTTTGACGTTTCAAGTCGGGAGTTGGGAGGATGAGCAGTGCCATGTGCCACCCCTGCTGTGGCAGGCGCCGGGAACACAGCTGTGACATCTATATTTTTCTTTTTCTTCCTAAGACTTGTTTGAAGCTCATAGTTACGGAGCGAGATCTTCCAATGTCTGGTTCACCCCCACAGATGGCCACAGCAGCCAGGGCTGGGCCAGACAGAAGCCAGGAGCCTGGAGCTCCTTCTGGGTCCCCCATGTGTGGAGCACCTACAGCATCATCTGCTGCTTCCCAGGCGCCTTAGTGGGAAGCTAGGTTCCCACCAGGCCCTGACGTGAGGTGCAGGTTCCCGTGTGGAAGTTTAACCTGCCGTGTGCTTGTCCTAACTCTGTAGAACTTTTATTCATTCACTTAAAAGACGAAGTTATAGAAAGGAAAGATAGAGAGGGATCTTCCATCCACTGGTTCACTCCTCCAGGAACTCCATCCTGGTCTCCCTGTGAGTGGCAGGGGCCCAACCGTTCAGGCCATCCTCTGCTGCTTTGCCAGGCACATTAGCAGGGAGTTGGCTCAGAACTGGAGTAGCCAGGACTCGAACTGGTGCTCATACAGGATGCTGGCATTCCAGGCAGCGGCTTAACCCACTGTGCCACAACACCAGCCCCTGTGCAGCTCGATATCTCTGTGAGTGCATGCACCCTGGAAATCCACAGTGTGCCAAGATGGAGACCACGCCGTCACCCCAGAGTGCCGTCTTCCTGTGTGCGTGGAACCGCACGGGGCGAGCTCTTGGGTGGGCTCGCAGGGTCAGTGTCACTCCAGCCCCTTCCAGCACCACCCTGCTTTCTGGTACAAGGTGCCCTGCCTTCATTGGTCTGAAAGGACCCTGGTCTCAGCGTGAGGCAGCAGCTCACTCAGGACGAGTGCTCAGGGGAGAGCCTCCCCTGTTTAGTCCCCTGTGACCCCGTTTCCTGTTGGACCTTCCCCAGCCCTTGAGCACGTTCCCAACTCAGTCCGTCTGTGGAAGGCAGCTGTGGAGCTGGAGGAGCCGGAGGACGCCAGGATCATGCTCAGCCGGGCGGTGGAGTGCTGCCCCACCAGCGTGGAGGTGAGCCCTCGGTCCATGGCGGTGGCGTGGCAGAGCCCAGCATCCGCTTGGGTGGTGGTTTCTGGTGGCAGGCAGTGTGTGATCCCGGGGCTCTGTTCTTTAACGTGGCTGCTGGGCAGGGGGTCAGTGGCTCCCGTGGTCCTGTGCAGAGCAGCGTTGACCACCATGGAAAGCTCTTTGCCGGACCTCCCTTTGAACTCAGCCCAGATCTTGTGAGAGGGAGTGGATGGTGACAGAGGGCAGGCTGTGTTTCCTGCCAGCCCGACGTGGGGTCAGCTGTCTGCCTCGAGGCTACAGAGCGGGTGGGATTTCTCTAGTTCCCAGCGTGCTGTGCCGTGGTTGTTGGTCTGGGTTCTGTGAAGCCAAGTGTGTCTTTAATTAACCCCAAGGGCTATTGTGAAACTGTCTATAAACAAAATTAATCTTATTTTATTTACATAAGAGTAACTGGAGCCCATACCCATTTTGGGAATGGAATGTTGCGGAATCAGCAGTGAGAGCTGAGCATCCTCTCACCTCTGGCTCAGCGCCTCCATCCAGTCTGGCACGCTGTGTGCGTTTAACCAGTGTTTGGGACATTTGACCAAGAACCCTAACTTTTCATGCTAACCAGAGTCCCTAAGGCTGCCATAGCATTTCATGGGCTCTTTTGAAACGGCCCCTGGGAGCTCAGGAGGAGTGTGGCGGGCGTCCAACCTAGGGCTGTGCTGAGTGCTGTCGTAGCTGGGCCAACATCCCCTCTTTCTGGTGTCCTCTCTGGACAGCTCTGGCTTGCGCTGGCGAGGCTGGAGACCTACGAGAATGCCCGCAAGGTGTTAAACAAAGCCCGTGAGAACATTCCTACAGACCGCCACATCTGGGTCACTGCCGCCAAGCTGGAGGAGGCCAACGGGAACACGCAGATGGTGGAGAAGATCATCGACCGAGCCATCACCTCACTGCGGGCCAATGGCGTGGAGATCAACCGCGAGCAGTGGATCCAGGTAGGCTGCTCCAGGTGTCCTGCAGCAGACAATGGGCAACAGTGGACAGCTGCCACTTGGAATGCTGGCCCATCTCCGAGTCCTGGCTCCACTTCCACGCCAGGCATCCTGGGAGGGAGCCTGTGATGGCTCAAGTAGTTGGGCCTCTGTTACCCCTGTAAGAGAGGAGGCTTGAGTTCCAGGCTCCTGGCTTCAGCCTGGCTGGCCATTGCAGGCGTGTGGGCAAGAGAAGCTCTCTCCCCGCCCCCAGGTAAGTAAGTCCATACATGGAGTCTCCTCAGGGTTAAGTGGGATGAGTGGTCTCGTGCAGTGGGAGAGGCAGGCACAGGAGTGGCCCGGGCTCTGGACACTCCGGACTGGGAGTGTGTTGCGGTGGACACATGCACATGGAGCATTTGCAGTGACTGACAGCTGTGGCAGGACTGCTGCCTGTGATGATGCTTTTTTTTTTTATTTTAATTTTTTAAAAATTTATTTATTTATTTGAAAGAGTTACGCAGAGAGAGGGAGAGAGAGGTCTTCCATCCACTGGTTCACTCCCCAGTTGGCTGCAATGGCCAGAGCTGCGCCAATCCGAAGCCAGGAACTGCTTCTCTGTCTCCCACACAGGTGCAGGGGTCCAAGGACTTGGGCGTCTTCCACTGCTTTCCCAGGCCACAGCACAGAGCTGGATAGGAAGTAGAGCAGCTGGGACTCGAACCAGCACCCATGTGGGATGCCGGCACTGCCAGCCCCATGTGTCGGCTTCTTCACTCTTTCTGTCTTTTTACGTTCTGTGTGTGGCTCTCAGTTGGAGAATCTCTCGAGATCAGGACTCAGCTGCCATCTCCTGCTTCCCCCTCTCCTGCTGTCCTCCAACAGGTCACCCAGCTCTCCTCCTTGAGGCTCTGCCTGGCACAGGTCACTCTCTGTGCACCCCAGTGCCCCACCGCTGCCGGCTGCCGGGGTTCCTGGGGCTGTTCCCTGGCAGCTGTGGCCAGGTGGCCCAGGCGCCCAGGGTGGCTGTGCTGTTCTCTCCCCTCTGCTCCTCCTGGGAGGCTGAGTGTTCCTGCTGCTCCTCCTTCATGCACTCTGCCTTGGCAAGACGTCTGCCTTTGTTTTTCTTCTCTTTTCTTAAAAGGTTTATTCCTGGGTCTGGTGCTGTTGTGTAGTGGGTTAGGCTGCCACCTGCAGTGCTGACATCCCACGGCGCCAGTTCAAGACCCAGCTGCTCCTCTTCTGATCCAGCTCTCCACTGTGGCCTGGGAAAGCAGCAGAAGGTGGCCCAAATGCTTGGGCCCCTGCGGCCACGTGGGAGACCTGGAGGAAGCTCCTGGCTCCTGGCTTCGGATTGGCACAGCTCTGGCCGTTGTGGCCAGCTGGGGAGTGAACCAGTGGATAAAAGACCTCTCTCTCCCTCTCTCTGCCTCTCCTTCTCTCTCTGTGTAACTCTGACTTTCAGATAAATAAATAAATAAACCTTAAAAAAAATATTCCTATATGTGAAAGGCAGAGTTACAGAGAGAGAGAAGGAGAGACTAGTCTTCCATCTGCTAGTTCACTCCCCAAATGGCCACAAATGGCCAGGGCTTAGCCAGGCTGAAGCCAAGAGCCAGCAGCTTCTTCCTGGTCTCCCACATGGAGTGTGGGTGGCAGGAGTTCAAGAACCAGCGGATCTTCTGTTGCTTTTCCTAGGCCATTAGCAGGGAGCTGCCCCTGTCTTGTATAAAGTGCTGGTGTTGGCAGGTGGCGACTGCAGCCACTATACCACAACATCCGGCCCCATGCTTTTTTTTTTTTTTTTTTTTTTAAATTTGAGTGACAGCAAGAGAGCTCAAGGTGGCTCAGATGGCAGGGACTCATTCCCTGCTGCCTCCTGGGTGCACGTTAGCAGGAAGCTGGAATCAGGACTGGAGCCAGGACGTGGCCCAGGCACTTTGTGTGGGATGGCAGGGACTCAAGATCCGCCGGTTCACTTCGCAGATAGTCGCAACAGCCAGAGCTGGGTCAATCCGAAGCCAGGAGCCTGTGCAGGGGCCCAACGATCTGGGCCGTTTTCTACTGCTTTCCCTGGCCATAGCAGATAGCTGGATTGGAAGTGGAGCAGCCAGGACTTGAACCAGTGCCCACAGGGGAAGCCAGTGTCACAGGCTGTGGCTTTACCTGCTGTGCCACATAGTGCCAGCCCCATAGTTATCTGTTAAATTTCTTGGTTGTGTTGCTTGTAGCACACATTTTTTTAAAACATCCCTTTTTCCTTCCTTTTTTTTTTTTTATTATTAAAATTTATGTATTTGAGAGGCAGAGTTACAGGGAGGGAGAGACAGAGAAAAGTCTTCCATCTGCTGGTTTGGGAGTGCCCCAAATGGCAACGATGAGGGAGAATGGGCCAGGCCGAAGCCAGGAACCAGGAGCTCCATCCAGGTCTCCCACATGGATGTAGAGGCCTAGGCACTTTGGCTATCTTCCACTGCTTTCCCAGGCCGTAGCAGAGAGCTGGATCAGAAGTGGAACAGCTGAGATGCAAACCAGCACCCGTATGGGATGCCAACACGGCAGGTGGAGGCTTTACCCACTGTGCCACAGTGCCAGCCCCTTGGATCATCTTTCATTTTAAAGAAGGGTCTATACTAATATATGTGTGTATAAATTTTTAAGTTAATTAATTTATTTGGAAAGAGAGGGAGAGACAGAGAGATCTTTTATCCATTGGTTCACTTCCTAGATGGCCAGAATGACTGGTGCTGGGCCAGGCTGAGTCCAAGAGCCTGGAGCTTCTTCCAGATCTCCCATGTCGATGCAGGGGCCAAGCACCTGGGCTTGGGTCTGCCGCCCTCCCAGCACAGTGGCAGCAAGCTGGGTCGGAAGCAGTACAGCTGGAACTCGAACCAGCTCCACTTCTGATCCAGCTCCCCTCTGGTGCACCTGGGAAAGCAGCAGCAGATGTCCCAAATACTTGGGCCCCTGTACCCACGAGGGAGAGCCAGAAGAAGCTCCTAGCTCCTGGCTTCAGCCTGGCCCAGCCCTGGCCATTGCGGCCATTTGGGGAGTGAACCAGTGGATGGAGGATATGTCTCTCCTCCTTGCTCTGTAACTCTGCCTTTCAAATAAATAAAAATAAATCTTTAAATAGTTTTATTTATTTTAATTTTATTTGAAAGGCAGAGAGAGAGAGAGAGAGAGATCTTCCATCCACTGGTTCCCTATCCAGATACCTGTGACAGCCAGGACAAGGCCAGGAGCCAGGAGCCCACCTGAGTCTTCCCCTGTGGGTGACAGGGACTCAAGTACTTGAGCAGGGAGCTGGATTGGAAGCGGAGTGGTCAGGACTGGAGCTGGGCACTGGGATGTGGGCCCTGGCTTCCCGGAGCAGAGACACAACTGCTGTTCCACGTGCCCACCTGCAGTAGCTCGTCTGCCTCTGGTGCTGTAGAGCCCTCTGCACGACCCGGCATTTCTTTCTTTTTTTTTTTTTTTAAAGTAATGAGTTTTTTTTTTTTTTTTTAAACATTTTCATTTTATTTATTTATTTTTTTGACAGGCAGAGTGGACAGTGAGAGAGAGAGAGACAGAGAGAAAGGTCTTCCTTTTTGCCGCTGGTTCACCCTCTAATGGCCGCTGCGGCCGGCGCATCGCGCTGATCCGAAGCCAGGAGCCAGGTGCTTCTCCTGGTCTCCCATGCGGGTGCAGGGCCCAAGGACCTGGGCCATCCTCCACTGCCTTCCCGGGCCACAGCAGAGAGCTGGCCTGGAAGAGGGGCAACCGGGACAGAATCCGGCGCCCCAACCGGGACTAGAACCCGGTGTGCCGGCGCCGCAAGGCGGAGGATTAGCCTGTTAAGCCACGGCGCCGGCCACGACCCGGCATTTCTGAGAGTGTCCCACCGGCTGGCCTGCCTGGTGCAATGTCCTTGGGACATTCTTGGGGCTGGTCCCTCCCCAGGTTTCATTTCCTCCTCCTGTCTGGGGTGGAGTGTCCCCTTTTCTAGCCAGCTCTAAGTCTCGCCTTCCTATCCGACAAATACCAGTTTTGGAAGCTTGCTTCTTACCCCTACTACTTTGGAAGTTCATTTAGTATTTTAGCGTAGAAACCACTCAGTGGCTTAATATAACTTGGTATGTGGTGGGTGCTTAGGTGGTGTAGCTTTGCTCAGTCACTCAGGATTTCTCCTGTGCATTTGTGAGCAGGGTGGAGGTGCACTTGAGCCACAGCAGCCATGACGCCAGGTGTCCGGGCTCTGCCTGCAGACCCTGGAGATGGAAGCTGTGTCTCCTCCTTTCAGGACGCCGAGGAGTGTGACCGAGCCGGCAGTGTGGCCACCTGCCAGGCAGTCATGCGCGCCGTGATTGGCATTGGCATTGAGGAGGAAGACCGGAAGCACACCTGGATGGAAGACGCCGACAGTGTGAGTTTGCGGAAGGCCATTCTGAGCCGCACTCGGGCCTGGCGTGGAGATGCCATGGTCCCTCAGCCTCCATGTCTGCTCTGGGTCACCGTGCTCAGGATAGAGGTTATGGAGCTACAGTTGATAAATAAGTTTAAGGTATTTAATGCAAATGTGGTATTCTCTCTCTGTTTCTCTCTTTCCACTTGTTTTTAAATTTTTAAAAAAAGATTTATTTATTTATTTGAAAGGCAAAGTTACAGAGAGAGGAGAGGGAGAACTGCTGTCCACTGGGTCACTCCCCAGATGGCTACAACAGCCACGGCTGGGCCAGGCTGAAGTCAGGAGCCCAAAGCTCCATCCAGTCCTCCTATGTGGGTGCAAGCCACCGCTTTCCCAGGCCATTAGCAGAGAGTTGGATTGGAAATGGAGCAGCTGGGACTCGAACTGATGCCCGTGTACGATGCCGGTATCACAGGCTGTGGTTTAACCCACTGTGCCACGGTGCCATTCCCTGGTGTGTGTTTCTTAAGAGGACATCTCTTACTCAGCCGTGATGTCAGCTGATGTCGCATCATGTTGGCACAGTCCTGTCATGTCACATGATATGCATAGCTTATTCCAGTCTCACCAGTTGTCTCAGGTCCTTTTAATAGAAGGAAAACACCTGTGCTTTGTTGAGGAGACACCGGGGTCCTGTTCTCAGTCAGTCTGCAGGAGGGCCTTGGTCTGTCTGTCTTCCTTGCACCTGAGTCTGAATTTTGGCATGCTGCAGACAGTAATTTTACAGAAGCTTCTCTGCCGGGTGTCCCCGTGGCTGTGCCGTCCCTGACCTGGGCTCTGCCGGGTGTCCCCGTGGCCGTGCCGTCCCTGACCTGGGCTCTGCCAGGTGTGGTGTGTGCAAATGCTGATTTTCACACAGTTTCTTGTACGTTTTGTGGCTTGGAATGCTGCATTCTTTCACTTTGTTTGCACATGTTCCCAGACAGCCAAGGCCCCTCCTCTGTCCTGCTGACACTGCCCATGCGGAGGCCGTTGGGGGCCGTGAGCCCAGGGGGGCTTGTGTGCCCTGAATACTTCATTCAGTGAGTGGATTGAGGCATAGGTCAGTTATAATGTTTTCTAATATGATTTTCACTATGTGATATTTAGTACATAAAAAAAGAATAAAGGGTAGTTTGTTCTTCAATATGTTTGCACAATTATTGCCAATTTAAAGTCATTGTTGGGGCCAGTGCTGTGGTGTAGTGGGTGAAGCCGCTGCCTGCAGTGCCGGCGTCCTGTATGGGTGCTGGCTTGGGTCTTGGCTGTTCCACTTCCGACCTGACTCTCTGCTGTGGCCTGGGAAAGCAGTGGAGGGTGGCCCAGATCCTTGGGCCCCTGTACCCGCATGGGAGACCCAGAAGAAGCTCCTGGCTTTGGATCGGCACAGCTCTGGCTGTTGAAGGCAGTTGGGGAGTGAACCAGTAGATGGAAGGACCCCCACCCCCGGCTTTCTGTGTAGCTTTCAATTAAATAAATATATATTTTTTAAAAATATATTTTTTAAAAAAAGAATGCCAGACTTGCACGTGATGTCCATGGAATGAGCCCTGGGGTGGCCCTGGCCATGGAGCCCTGTCCACCCCAGTGCTTCTCCCATTTCCTTCTGGACAACCTTGGAGCCCTTGGCTGGAGCAGTTCCAGAGTTGTCTTCGTTTTTCTCTTTTTTGTTGCCTCTTTCACGTGGACTGAGCTAAGCACAGCATTGGGGCAGTAGGTGAAGCCGCTGGCTGTGCCGCGGGATCCCATACGGCACCAATTCACGTCCTGGCTGCTCCACTTGTGATCCAGCACCCTGCTAGTGTGCCTGGGAGAGCTTTGAATGGAATTCCAGGCTCCTGGGCTATTGTGGCTGTTTGGGGAGTGAACCAGTGGACAGAAGATCTCTCTCTTTTTCTCTAACTCTGCCTTTTAAATAAATAGATAGATAGATAGATAAATCTTTTAGAAAAATTTAGTTGGTTTATTTGAGAGGTGGAGAGTAAGAGAGAGAGTTCCTGTCTGCGGGTTGGTTTCCAGAGTGCCCCTCTCACACCCGTCTCCTCTGCCCTAGTGTGTGGCCCACAATGCCCTGGAGTGTGCACGTGCCATCTACGCCTACGCCCTGCAGGTGTTCCCCAGCAAGAAGAGCGTGTGGCTCCGAGCTGCCTACTTTGAGAAGAACCATGGCACCAGGTACGTGGTGGGCACCTCCAGCTCCTGCTCACCCCGCGCTCTGTCACTGAGAGTGGACTCTGGCGAGGGCGGGGCTTGGCGAACTGCACATGTTCTCGGCAGCCTTTGCAGCCCCTTCCTGCCAAGGGTCATCACCGTTTTCTAGTTGAGAAACCCAGGCCTTAAAGGAGGCCTGTGCTGCCCAAGTCCTTGCCCGAGTTCAGGGAGTGCCTGGGTGTGGGAGCTGGCCGCAGAGGGAGGCACAGCAGCGGCCCCAGCAGGCATGGTTTTCATTTGGGCAGTGCTGGGTTTTGGCTGCTTTTCGTGCTCAGAGGAGGGCCTTGACCATTTTAATTGTGCTTTTTAATTGAAAAAACCTTTGGGTCTGCCGTATTGGCTGTAATGCTGATTAATGAGGCGTTGCTGCTCTTGTTCTAAATGTGTCCCTCTCCAGGGCATCCTCTCGAGTCCCCACGCCCCCTCCTCGTCCCCTCCTGGGTCCTTGGACACTGCTCCTGGTTGGGAGTGGGGGGCAGCCTTCATGGTTTCTCTGGGACTGTTGAGCCCTGTTTCTTTTATTCTCTGTCATTGTTCAGTCTCAGGCTTTCCAGGGTGTGCCCCCGCCCCACCTCCGCCAGCTGGCTTAGGGTTTGGGAGTCACTCACATAGTCTGAGCAAGGGGCAGGGCCCTGCCCGTCCAGACTACGGCTCCGTGACCTGAGCGTGCGCTGCTACCTTAGCCCCCTGGGCTCGGTGGGCAGTCACCAGCCACATACTGCTAACATGCAGGACAGGAAGGGGAGGCATGGGCTCGGGGCCCTGGGGCTCGGGGAGCCTGGTCTTGCTTTCAGTGTAGTCTCACGCTTTGTTTTGCTACTGAACACTGACGGGTCTGCAGCACAGGCTGATGGGAACAAGGGCCCATGGGCTGTACAAGCCGGGGGCTTTGTGCCCAACACACCAGGCTGGCCGGCACACTGCTTGCTGTTCTTCCAGTCGGCCAGCTTTCGGGATGCCAGGATGAACTCGGGATCATAATGTTTATCATCGTGCCAGGGGCACTTGTGGTTCAAGATGAAAAGGCCTTTCCTGTCCCCAGACTGGAGTTATCGCTGGCTCCAGGACGCGGCTGTAAGGCGTCTCCTGTGAAGTCTCTATCAGGCCCTGCTGTTCAAACAGTGCGCTGCTTTGTGGGGCTCCTCGGCGTGCAGAGACGGATTTCCCCACACTGCCCCCATTGTGCCGTCTGGTGAATCATTGACCGCGTGGGACTTTGGAGCAGTAACTGTCTTTTTGGTGACCCCGTGGCTGTGAGCACCGGGTGCCCTGGTTGATGGTCTGGCCTCTGTTGCAGGGAGTCTCTGGAAGCGCTGCTGCAGAGGGCCGTGGCCCACTGCCCCAAGGCAGAGGTGCTGTGGCTCATGGGCGCCAAGTCCAAGTGGCTGGCGGGGGATGTGCCCGCGGCAAGGAGCATCTTGGCTCTGGCCTTCCAGGTGGGTGAAGGGTCACCTGTGCTGGACCCCGGCCTTGGCACCTGTGCAGGTGGTCTGGGCTGCGAGGGGCCTGTGAGCAGAAAGCCCAGCTAGGGGACACTTAGCTCTTGGTCCCCCCACTCGGAGTGACCACAGGTAATACCTGAGAGCACAGAACACTGGGTGGCACGTGGTGCCCGGCCACAGGTGGCGCCTGCTGCGAGATGTCTTGTCCCGCTCCCTGGCGCTTCCTCACGTGCTGTTTGCAGCCCTCTCTCCTGTAAGCTGCGGCATCAGCCCAGCCTAGCGCAGTGAAGTCCCTTCCGGACGGATTCCCCGTCAGGGGTCGGTCTGGGTGAGCTTCCTGCTCTTGCTGCTGCTCCGAGTCCAAGCAGTCAGCGAGCTCCCCCGTCCCCGGTGTCACCCCTCAGGTCTGTGACGTCGTCATGCATGTGGCCCGGGTGGCTGTGTGGAGCAAGTGCAGTCTCACTCTAAGGGGTTGGAGGGCTCCACCCCAGTATTCACTGGACCTTGGATTGCATGGAGCCCAGGCCTGGCCCTTGGGAGCCCTTGCTGCACCAACGGCGACACACTGAGCACCCTCCATTCCTGCCCAAGCTTGGGGGAAAAGGGCAAGGGGTGTGGGGGTCCCCTCGGGGGCTTGTGGGGCCATCGTCACTGAGTGCTGTGGAGGCTTCCTCTCAGGCCAGGGAGTCGTGCGTGTGTGTTTTCTGGATTCTGCTGTCATCCCCTGGCCCAGCACGGGCTTGGAGCAGGGCCTGGCCTGGCTCCAGACTGCTTGCTTCAATTGTGGTCTGGCCCTGGCCCCTTCTGTCCTGAGCCCCACTTGGCACTGCTGTGCTCCCCCCAGGCCAACCCCAACAGCGAGGAGATCTGGCTGGCGGCCGTGAAGCTGGAGTCGGAGAACAACGAGTATGAGCGGGCCCGCAGGCTGCTGGCCAAGGCCCGGAGCAGCGCACCCACGGCCCGGGTGAGCGGCGGCCGCAGGGCTGGCCGGCTGGGGCTGGGGGTGCCACACGGTGTCAGGGTTGAGGGGTGAGAAGGGCGGGAAGAAAATCCACTCCGTGAAGAATGGGGCCTGAGCACCGACCCTCGTGACTGCCCGTGCCTCCCAGGTGTTCATGAAGTCCGTGAAGCTGGAGTGGGTGCTGGGGGACACCGCGGCCGCCCAGGAGCTGAGCGAGGAGGCCCTGCGGCACTACGAGGACTTCGCCAAGCTCTGGATGATGACCGGGCAGATGCAGGAGCAGCAGGGGCTGACGGAGAAGGCTCGGGACGCCTACACCCAGGGGGTGAGTCTACACCCAGGGCCGAGTCTACACCAGGGGGTGGGGTCTACACCCAGGCTCAGTCTACACCCAGGGCTGAGTCTATACCTGGGGCAGAGTCTACACCCAGGGCTGAGTCTACACCTGGGGCAGAGTCTACACCAGGGGGTAGAGTCTACACCCAGGGCTGAGTCTACACCAGGGGGTGGGGTCTACACCCAGGCTGAGTCTGCAGCAGGGGGCAGAGTCTACATCCAGAGCTGACTCTGTACCCAGGGCTGAGTCTACTCCAGACTGAATCTATACCTGGGGCTAAGTCTACACTCAAGGCTGAGTCTACACCCAGGGCTGAGTCTACACCAGGGGGTGGGGTCTACACCCAGGGCTGAGTCTACACCTGGGGCAGAGTCTACACCCAGGGGGTGAGTCCGAGTCTATCAGGGGCTGAGCCGTTGCTGGACACTAACAGGATGAAATGTCTTGGTGCTGACCTTACCCCACCTAGGCGAGCTTCAGGCTGCTGGTCAGTTCTTACCTGGACTCCAGGAACGGGACTCTGGCCCCTCACCCCACACTTTGCTTTCCCTCCTCTGAAGCTGAACACACTGCACTCAGGACTAAAGTGTGCACACCTGGGCACAGGTGCAGGCCACAGCACACGTGTCCAGCTGCACACGCGCCTGGGCACAGGTGCAGCCCTGAGATGCTCTCTGCACTGCCTGGGTGCCCCTCTTACTTGATTTGTTGGCCACAGTTGAAGAAGTGTCCCCACTCCACACCACTGTGGCTTTTGCTCTCCCGGCTGGAGGAGAAGATTGGGCAGCTGACCCGAGCGCGGGCCATTCTGGAAAAGTCTCGTCTGAAGAATCCCAAGAACCCTGGGCTGTGGTGAGTCCTGGGGCTCAGCCTGCACGGGGTCCAGGCTGGCGGGCCAGATCGGTGTCGGGACAGTGGCCCAGATCCTGGCTGGTCTGGGGTGGTTTGGTGCAGTTGAACTTGGCTGTGATGCTGCGAGAGCAGGTTCCACAGGGGTCCTGGGTGGTGCCTTAGGGTGTGAGGAGATGCCTGTGGGGGAGGACAGTGCTGTGCCCCCGGGGCCACACCAGGCATCTTGCAGTGGTGCCCTTCCCAGGCCAGGCCAGGCCCCTTGCTCTGGGCATCCCTCTCACTGCTGGGCAGTGGCAGAATCTGAGCCATCTGGTGGTGCTACCACAGCTGTGAGGTGGGCCGGGGGCTGAGGGCGAGCTGCCTCTCCCCTCCTCGGTGGCTCTGCTCTGTGGAGCTGTGAGTTGGGGCTGCTGCCTTTGGCAAGCGAGGAGCCTGACACTGCCAGGCCTGTCTTCTCAGGTTGGAGTCGGTGCGGCTGGAGTACCGGGCGGGACTGAAGAACATTGCCAACACGCTCATGGCCAAAGCACTACAGGAGTGCCCCAACTCCGGTGAGGGCCCCGCCTCCTCCCTCACTCCCTCCCTCCCTCCCTCCCTCTCTCACTTACCCCCCCCCCCCATCTTGTCCCAAGTCTTTCACTAACACGGTAAGGACAAGTGGGGATGAGATGGAAGGGAGACGTCACCCTCGTGCCGCTGCTCGGGTCTTGGGCGTGGAGCTGTTGTGGGATGTGGGTCCCACGGGGCGCCAGTCACCACCCTGTAGCTTTGATAAGAGCAGGGCATTTTGTGAGAATGTCGTGGACTTAGATGCTCTGTCCACCTCACCAGGCTTGTTGTGCACACTTAGATCCACTGCCTTTTTTACTTTTCTTAAACATTTATTTAGTCATTTGAAAGGCAGAGTTAGGCCGGCGCCGTGGCTTAACAGGCTAATCCTCCACCTTGTGGCGCCGGCACACCGGGTTCTAGTCCCGGTTGGGGCGCCGGATTCTGTCCCGGTTGCCCCTCTTCCAGGCCAACTCTCTGCTATGCCCCGGGAAGGCAGTGGAGGATGGCCCAAGTCCTTGGGCCCTGCACCCGCATGGGCTCCTGGCTTCGGATCAGCGCGATGCGCCGGCCGCAGCGGCCATTGGAGGGTGAACCAACGGCAAAAAGGAAGACCTTTCTCTGTCTCTCTCTCTCTCACTATCCACTCTGCCTGTCAAAAAAAAAAAAAAAAAAAAAAAAAAGCAGAGTTATAGAGAGGCAGAGAGAGAGAGGTCTTCCATCTGCTGGTTCACTTCCCAGATGGCCACAACAGCTGGAGCTGCGCCGGTCCAAAGCCAGGAGCCAGAAACTTCTTCCGGGTTTCCCATGCGGGCACAGGGACCTGAAGACTTGGGCCATCTTCTACTGCTTTCCCAGGCCATAGCAGAGACCTGGATTGGAAGTGGAGCAGCTGGGACTCAAATTGGCCCCCATATGGGATGCAGGTGGCAGCTTTACCTGCTACGCCACAGCACTGGCCCCTGTCCACTGCCTTTTTTTTTTTTTTTTAAGATTTATTTTATTTATTTTAAAGAGTTACAGAGAGAGGTAGAGACACAGAGAGAGGTCTTTCATCCATTGGTTCACTCCTCAGATGGCTGCAACAGCTGGAGCTGCACCGATCCGAAGCCATGGGTGCAGGGGCCCAAGGACTTGGGCCATCTTCTACTGCTTTCCCAGGCCATAGCAGAGAGCTGGATTGGAGAGGAGCAGCCGGGACTAGAACCGGTGCCCATATGGGATGCCGGTGTTTCAGGCCAGGGCTTTAACCTGCTGCACCATAGCGCTGGCCCCTACTCCGATTTTTAATCTGATACTGCTTTGAGGTAGCTGTCTTTCTGTTTGAGTCTTCACTAGCAAAAGGTTTTTTAAATTTATTTGAAGGACAGAGTGAGAGACCAGTACCTTCCATATGCTGGCAAATGCCACGATGGCTGGGGCATAGCCCCAGGCCCAAGCCAGGAGCCTGGAACTCCATCCGGGTCTCCACTACTTTCCCAGGTGTGTTAGCAGGAGCTGGACCGTGGCCCTTGCCCCGCATTTGTGGTTGCTCAGTTGCCGTGGGTTCTCAGGAAGTTACACAGCCGGTGGGAGGGGCCTTGGCAGGCTCGGTGCAGGCGCTGGAACTGCACAGAGCTGAAACAGTGGGGCTGCCATTCTGGCGGTGGCTCAAAGCCTCTGTGACTCCCCCAGGAGGCCCTGGCCGTCGTCAAGGCCCTCCTCAGGATAGCCCGTGTGGTGTGGGGGGTGGGAGCCTAAGCCGGAGCGGAGAGGCCACGGCACAGGCGCATCACTGTCTGAGTTGCAGGTGTGCTGTGGTCTGAGGCCATCTTCCTCGAGGCGAGGCCCCAGAGGAAGACCAAGAGTGTGGATGCCCTGAAGAAGTGTGAGCACGACCCCCATGTGCTCCTGGCCGTGGCCAAGTGAGTGGCTGCCCTCCAGGGTCCTGAGGGGCCGTGGGGGCTCAGTTCCCCACAGCGGGTGGTCTCCAGGGAGGGCCCCCACCACGTGGGCTGCATCACCTGCTCAGGGCTCCCTCACTGTGACCATGGCTGCTTCGATCTGTGCTGCTCTTGTCTCGGCCACTTTGACACCTGCCTTGACCTGGGGTTCAGCCAGGGTTACGCACAACTTAGAAAAGGCTGCTTAGGGGTGGGGGGCCCTCAGTGCCTTCAGCTCTGATGGGGGAACAGTGCCCATGGGTTCCACCATCATTAGTGGACCTGGGAGGTGGTCACGGGGGATGAGGCTGGGGTGTGAACGCACATGGCCGTGAAGCCCGGGGTGGGGGCAGCTCTTTGTGGCTACAGCAGAGCCCAGGGCAGTGGGAAAGCTGGGGTATGGCCAGTGCCTGCAGGGCCTCGAGAGCCATCCTGACCCTGCAGGGTCTTAACTCCCTTCTGGGAAGAGGACGACAGCCGAGGGGCTCGGCCTGAGTCTGGGCAGGAGGTGGGGGCGGGGGTAGCATTGGAGGCGGTCAGGAGGGGTGTTGGTCTCCTGCGTGGGCTCTGAGGCCGCAGCGAGGACAGCAGCTTGTCCACCTGAGGTCTCCCCCAGCCCTGGAGGTGGCAGCGTGTGACCGCGGCGGTGGGGCCCTCAGAGCCCTGCCCGGCACCTCCACCAGTGCTATGGGTGTGTGGGAGGGGGCTTGGCCTGGCTTCCTCCTGAGGAACTTGCGTGCGGCTCGATAGGGCAGCCATAAAACCTTATAAAAGGCTTTGCTAAAGTAAACAAGGCGCTCCTTGCTGTTCGGCAGCTGAGTGTCCGTGTGTCTGCTATCTGGATTTGTGTTCTTGAAATCACAGTTTATCTAACACCAAGCAATTAAGAATACCACAAGGCTTAAAAACCAATCAGGTTATCAGGGCCCGAAGTGATTCCTGGTGGTAACGGCCAGGCTTCCTGTGCACTCTCAGTGGGGGCGGGGCCGGGTGAGGCTGGAGGTCACCCTACTCCTCAGCGACCCTGCCTTGGGCAGGTGGGGTGGGGGTGGTCTGACAGGCCGTGCTCTGGGCTCCCAGTGCTCGTGTGCCCCTGGCCTGAGTTCCCAGGATCTCTGGCAGGTGCAGCTGCTGTGGCCTGGCCGTGAGCCCTGGTGCCCAGTGCTGGCCAGGACCTGCCTTCCCAGGGCTGTGTGGCTGGGGCTGCGTGGGCACAGACCTCGCTTCTCCTGGTCAGAGCCGTCACTGCTGTGGCAGGGTTAGTTTCACCTCCTGTAAATGTGTGGAAACGAATTAAAAGATGCATTTGTCTTGGTGTAAAAATTATGAAATCTTTGTCTTAATATGCATTTTCCATGAACTTTTAAAAAAGATTTATTTATTTACTTGAAAGGCAGAGTTATGGAGAGGCAAAGCCAGAGAGACAGAGACAAAGGTCTTCCATCCACTGGTTCACTCCCCAAATGGCCGGAGCTGGACCGATTCAAAGCCGGGAGCCAGGAGTTTCCTCTGGGTCTCCCACGTGGGTGCAGGGGCCCAAGGCACCAGACCCATCTGCTGCTTTGCCAGGGCTCTAGCCGGAGCCCATGTAGGACGCTGGCACTGCAGGTGGTGGCTTTACCTGCCAAGCCACAGCATCAGCTCCCCATCTGCCTGTTCACTCCCCAGGTGCCCCCAGTAGCTGGGGCTGGGCTTGGTTAGAGCCAGGGCCTGGAACTCCGTCCAGCTGTCTCACGAGGGCGGCAGGAGCCACGTGGTGTTGGACCCAGACTCTCACACGTGACGCTGCCTCTGTGGGCTTTATGAAGATACCTCGTATGCATGGACTCGAGTGTTCTGCACCAAACATCTTTCAGCTGCATTTTCCATGAACTTTTTGAAGTGCCCTCACGCTTAGTCCAGAGAGAAGTGAGTTTGGAGGAGTTTGAAGATGTTGCTGTGCGAGTTTTGCTGCAGGGAACACTGGCTGGTGGGTCTGTCCTAGGAGGTTACGTGCAGGCTGGGACACCTGCCTCCCACGTGAGGGCACTGGGTTCAAGTCCCCGCTTCTGCTGTCACAGCCCCGTGGAGGCAGCAGAGTTGGCTGAAGTAGCTGCCCCCCCCCCATGTGGGAGACACCGTTGGCTGTGTGGCCACTCACCCAGGGTGCCCCCCTTCTCCCGGAGCAGGCTGTTCTGGAGCGAGCGGAAGATCACCAAGGCCAGGGAGTGGTTCCACCGCACCGTGAAGATCGACTCGGACCTGGGCGACGCCTGGGCCTTCTTCTACAAGTTCGAGCTGCAGCACGGCACTGAGGTGAGACCTGGGCTGGGTGTGCCTCCTGGTGGGGTCAGGCTCCAGAGCCGCTTTCTGGCTGCAGTCCACACCCTGAGACTCGGACACCTGGTCCGTTTCAGGCGGCCTTTAGTGCGCTTCAGTGAGTTGTGTGGTGGCTGGGCCAGGGCTCACTGTTTTTTGGGGGCAGGTGTTTGGTGTCGCTGGGACCCCTGCATCCCAGCCTGGGGGCCCTGGGTTCAGGTGGCAGCGCTGCTCCTGTGAGTGCTCCCCTGGGAGGCAGCAGGTGTCAAGGAGCTGGGCCCTGCCACGCACGTGGGACACCGGGATGGAGCTCCTGGCTCCTGGCTGTGGCCTGGCCCAGCCCTGCTGTTGCAGCTGTTTGGGGAGTGAACGGCAGACAGGAGGTCTCTGTCTCTGCTCTTCAAATAAACTTTTTTGTGTGTGTGTTTTTTTTTTTTTTTTTTAAAGAAAGAAATGGGAATGTTGTTGGTCTGAGCTGGCTGTGGCTTTCCCAGGGACCCTGGGCAGCAGCTGCCTCCCAGGTGTCGTCAGAACCATGGCCACAGGGCCTGGCAGCTCCCAGCTGTGCCTTGTGCTCGAGGGGTGTGGTCTCCCCAGGGCCTGCCTTCTGCCTCCAGCTGGGGCTCAGGGAGCAGCCTGGGCGGGGCGTGCTGATGTCCCTGTGGCCCCCCAGGAGCAGCAGGAGGAGGTGAAGAAGCGCTGTGAGAACGCGGAGCCCCGGCACGGGGAGCTGTGGTGTGCCGTGTCCAAGGACATCGCCAACTGGCAGAGGAAGATCGGGGAGATCCTGGTGCTGGTGGCTGCCCGCATCAAGAACACCTTCTGACCCTGCTGCTCCCACAGGCTCCCGGCGAGGCGGGGCGGCCTGGCTGTCCTCATTAAAGGGGTTCCTGCGAGTTCTTCCCTGGGTTGTGCTGTCACTGCCCTGGGCGGAGATCCCACAGACGGCCTTTAAGTTGCGGCTCAACCACGATGCCGGGGCTCCCTGAGCTGTGCCGGGAGCCTCGTGTGGCTGCAGCTGGAGGGGGCAGGCTGTCTCCTCGGCCTGTGGGCACAGGAGGTTGGGGGGCCGAGGGTGGCGCACACAGGGCTGAGGGCGAGGGCTGCTGGCAGGGGTAGGGGTGAGGGCGAGGGTGTTCCTGGGAGGGGTGAGGGTGAGAGCGCTGCTGGCAGGGGTAGGGAGGCTCCCTGGAGCCTCGGTGCAGCCTGGGCCCAGCGCCGCCCCGGGGTGTCCATGCTGCCCTCGGAGCTCCCTCCCTTCTGTAGGTGGGTTTTTTGTGCACGGTCATCGGTTTCATCCTGGAGCACTTGGACTTCCCCCTTCTTGGACTGGAAACTCTGCCCTCTTCAGGCCTGGGGTCGGTGCGAGGGCCCGGCCAGTTCCCTGGCGGTAGTTCGCAGGCCTCGCTGAGCGTGGCTGGAGATCGCAGGCTGGCGCAGAGCTGTGGGTCTTCAGGTTGGCCCTGGAGGAGACAGGCAGGCTCTCAGGCTGAGGCCTGCTGGGTGGAGTCGCTGTCCACAGAAAGGTGGTGGTGCCCAGGGCGGGGCTCATGCGCATGGTTAGGGGCCATCTGCCTGAGGGGACGTGGGCTGGGGCGGGACACCACCAGTCGCCTTGGTGTGGGGTCTGTGAACCTTGGCTCTCGAGTGCTCCGTGGCGGTTGCTTCACCAGAGCCCGCCTGTCCCAGGCAGGTGTGGACGCCAGGCGCAACGGGGGGCAGTGGCTGTTCCATGTGAGCTGTCAGCCCCCAGCTTGTCCACTCCTCTGACGTCACGGCCGAGAGTGCTGACTACCAGGTGGGCAGCCAGGCTCTGAGAAAAGAATGTTCCCATGGGGCTCCCTGCAGAGCCCTCAGTTCAGAGCCCCTGCATCGCCGGTGTGTGGGTGTGGCCCTTGCCGTCTCATCTGGTTGGGGGCAGGTGCCGTGGGGTGATCGCGCTGCCTCCCCACCCCCCCCAGGGGAAATGCCCTCAGCTCTGGGATTTTAGCCACAGCTGAAGGCCAGTGTCTGTGGCCTGCAGGCCAGTGGTCACAGCTGGGTGTTCTGGGGCAGCAAGTACCGGAGGAACAACCCTGGGACCTTAAGCCCAGAAGGACCCCTCAGCCCTGGAGGGGTGAGGCCGGGCCAGCAGTGGGGGTCGGGTGGGGCCACCTGGGTGCCAGGTTGCAGGAGCTGGCAGCCATGAGGCCTTTGGTCCTGCCCCCAGGAGAGTAGCACCTGCTGACCACTGAGGCAAACCCCCTAGCTGGCCCTGCACTGCCTCCGAGGCACCTGCACAGCAGCCCTGGACCCGCTGGGTAGGCTGCCGTGGCCTCTGGAGCCAGGCTTGCCGAGATTGCTCGGGGGTGGGGAGAGGGGGCCGGGCTGGGGCTGCTGGGCCTCCCTCCCTTCCCTCCCCCTCCCTCCCGTGCTGGAGGAGCCAGCTTCAGACGGTCTCCCTCTGCCTGCCCTGCACAGTCCATCTGGGCAGCCAGTCCAGGAGGCCCCCGTGGTGGCGCAGGTGCCCTGCGCTGCCCACCCAGGGACCCTGGCAGACCCCAGGATCATGTGAGTGGCTTGCTCGAGGGAGTGAGGGAGGCCCAGACCTGGAGAGGCCCATGGTGAGCAGCTGGGGCCTCTGGGGAGGGGGCTCGCCTGGGCCTAGGGGCTGGGTTGCCCTCATGCCACCGGGAAGTCCCCAGTTGGTCCCTGCAACTGGGTGCCGGTGCCCTGGCCTCGCCTGCACTGGCGGAAAGGAGTCTTGGGGCAGACCCATGTTTTCCTCCACTCGGCTGAGGCTGGGGTTGGGTTTTGGGCACTGGGGGGTGGTCACAGGGGCTCCTGGGGGGCACGGTGTGGGACTGGACACCCGTTCAGCTGCAGCCAGCCTGTCTGTCCACCATGGCCTCTGACCCCTGCTTGCAGAGGGGAAGGAGACTTCACGCAGGCGCCACCCTGGGACAGGGGCTGGTTGGGTGCTGTTTGGGAAGCCGAGTCTCGTCTCGCTTGGTTCACATGATTGATTTTGCAGCCTGAGTCAGTGACTCCAGCCTGGGGGCAATCAGCTGGCTCCTGGGTGCCTCCCCTGAGCAAGTCCCCTCCTTTGTGGGGGGGAGGCATGATGTGACAACCCCTTCCTCCCCCATTGCCTTGGGCTGGAGGGGGGTTCCCGAGCCTTCGTCTTTCAGTGAGGTGTGGCTTGGAGGGCCAGGGGAGCCCACTTCCAACAGCTCAAAGCCAGTGAGGGTGGGGACACCAGTCCAGGGCGTCAGAGTGGATGGGCAGGATTGTTGCCACAGGACAGGGCAAGGCTGTACTGGGGGGGGGGGGGATTTCCTGCTGCCCCGCATGGACCAGGGAGCTACCATATGAGCCCTGCCCTGTGGAGCCTCAGCCAGCGCGGGTGTGTGTGTGTCTGGACCTGCCCCGTCACCCACAGAAGAGCACGGAGCTGTCCATTTCCAGGCCCCTCAGAGCTGCTTTTGAGTAGGTGGGACCTGTGCCTGGAGACTGATGAGTTGAGCCACCTCTGGGGCTGCTCGTTGGGCTGGGGGGGCCCCGTAAGCCCCCGACCTGGTGTCGCCTCCAGGTGCGCCCTACGCCGGTGCTCTGGGTGCTCCTGCTGGCACTGCTGGGGACCACACCAAGCCGGTCCGGGCTCCGCACCTGCAGCGTCCCGGACGTACTGCGCCACTACCGCGCCATCATCTTCAAGGACCTGCAGGCGGCGGTGAGGAGGGGCGCGCCGGGCGTCGAAGGCACGGGGCCAGGCTCACGACGCCTCCACGCCACTCAGAAAAACCCGCCCGGGGCCTCCTGTGGCGCCCAGGAGGTACAGAGGCGGCCCCGACCCGCGCCTGCCCTGTGGCCTCACGACCGGGCGCCGCCCTCATCCCCCGCTGGGTTTTCCTCCCTTGCCTCCCAGGAACACAGCATCCTCCGGTCCATCGCGTCCCTGGGCCGGACCCTGCGCCGGGCAGTGGATGCGGGCCGCCGCGGGGCCCTGGAGAGAGCGGCGTGGACCGTGGCCGTCCGCACCGAGGCGGTGATGCGGCGCCACTGCGGGGCGCTGCGCCAGGTGTGCGTCCTCGGTGAATGTGGACCCAGAGCCCCCCCACCCACACACACCACGCACCCTCACGGCCTTGGGGCTCACGTCCCGCCCGCTGGCCAGGCGGCGACTCCCTCCGTGGGGCGGGCGCGGGCACCTTGCGCATACACTGACCGCCTCGTCCCCGACAGCAGCACCCGCGGCCCTGGGCGCGCGCAGCCCGGCGTCCCAACGGCCAGAGGCGGCTCCTGCTGCGCGCCCTGAGCACCGTCGCCACCTGCTGGGAGAAGCTCTTCGCGCTGCGCGCTGTGGTCCGGCCCGGGCCTGCCCCCAGCGTCCTGCGCCCGCCTGGGAACTGAGGGGCCCGCGACAGAGCCTGGAATGAACCCCTCGGCCCCCCTCTCGCCGGCGGGCCCTTCGCGAAGTGCGCAGGATTGGGAGAGGCGCGCGCCGCCGGCCCCCGGAGGTGTCCTGCTCCGCAGGCGCCCAGGGACACCTCAACAGGAGCTGGGGCTACCCGCATCCCACATTGCGGGCCTGGTTACTTCCGGCCCGGCTTCCCGCTGATGCGCACCCCAGGAGGCCGCGGCGGTTGGCTGCTTATTACCTCGGGCGAGACCCCGGGGGCGTCCCCGTTCCCGGACTCTACCTGCGGCCCTGGCTGTTGTGGGCATTTGAGGAGTGGTCCAGCAGATGGAAGAGCGATGTATCTATCATTCACCCCTACCCCCGCTCAAGTAGATGACAAATAAATGGGGCTGATGCTGCGGCTACAGGCGCCCCCGGACAGCTCCGCGGCGGGCGGCGGGCGGCGGGCGGCGGGCGGCGGGCGGCGGGCAGCACGGAGGCTGCGCTCCCAGCTTCTGGCGGCAGGGGGCGGGCGCGGGACGCGGCCCACGCGGCCGCTGCCCCGGACTGGGTCCAGGGGGCCCTAAGGAGCGTCACGCATCCGTCCTGCTTCAGCCGGGACCGAGGGAAGGGGTGGAAATGAGGGGGGTGGGGAGCTTGGTGAATTCAGAGCAAAACAACCGGATAAAGGAAGCGTGGCTGGCTGGAGCTGGGCCGGCCGCTTCCTGGTGCCTGAGCGGCCCCAGCCCCTCTGCTGGGGGCCTTCCGGCTACTGGGTCGGGTGCTAACGCCCC
Source organism: Lepus europaeus (assembly GCF_033115175.1). Lineage (NCBI taxonomy): Eukaryota > Metazoa > Chordata > Mammalia > Lagomorpha > Leporidae > Lepus > Lepus europaeus. Next base: position 125,536,420 of record NC_084836.1, read on the forward strand.
CACAGCCACATGGACCCGGCCGGCTGGCAGTGCCCACTGGGCTCAGCCCTGTCCTCGCCTCCGGAGCCAGGGAGGCAGGCCTTGCCCAGGAGAGCACAGGGCGTTCAGTGCGGGGCAGTTGTTGGCCAGGGGACAGCATAGATGAGGAACTGCGCATGCCCAGTCACACAGCCAGCCGGGGATGTGGGAGCTGGGGTCACTCGCAAAAGTGGGGACCACTCCCAGATCGCGGGGCTCCAGGGAGCAGGGTGGGCAAGATGCCAAGGAGCAGGGGGCTTGGGCTTCCCCGGGTGCAGGAAGGGGTGAGGCAGGTCCAGAGTCCTTGTGAGCTTGGAGCACATTAGTAGGGGAGTGGAGGAGTGCTGAGGCGCCAAGGACACGGGCTGGGTGAACTCACATGGCCCCCTTCCCCGCCCGCCAGGCAAGGCCCAGTGTGGGGGCAGCAGCTGAGAGCCCAGGGCTCTGGGTGCCGGGACAGGCCCTCCACAGCGGCTGCCCCCGCCCCAGAGGTGGTGGGACTGGGCATGGCCACCCAGGCGGTCCCACAGCTGCTGCTGCCCTCCCGTCTGGGCTGGGCCGTCAAAGCCTCAGGGTTTGGGGTCAACACCTGGGTTCTGGACCACAGCCACGGGGATGCTGGGGGTCCTGCATCCTGGCCTAGGTTCCTCCCCAGAGCCTCCCACCACTGTCAGCCCAGCACGGAGAGGAGGGGCTTCTGAGCTCACAGACCAGGCAGCCTGCCGTGAAGGCTCACACTGCTGAGAGACGCGGAGAATGGCGGCAAGCCGGGTACCGGTTCACACTGAGAGCCCGGGACCCCGCCGTGGGCCCACAAAGCTCCTGCACAGTGGTCACGGTTTGCTGACGTCGCCCAGCCTGCGGCACAGGGACCACCAGTCCTGGGGCCGTTCAGCAGAGGCCACAGGGCCATAGCCAGGCACTGCTACTGTGCTGGGCCTGCACCCACAGTGTCCTCACCCCTGCCTGTTGTCCCATCCACGGGAGGTGGACGCTCTGGCCAACAGGAGGGAGCGGTGCCAGGGTTGTGCAACTTCCTGAGCCCAGGAACCCCCGCCCCCCCCCACACACCATGTGCAGCTCTGGCAGGAGGGGCCAGGCCGGCTTTGAAGGGAGCCTGGGTCCCATGGCCTCCCCAGACTGGGAGCCTTTGAAAGAACATCTGGAACTCGGGCAACCGGCAAACTGGGCTCCGGAGTTTCACACCCAAAGTTAATCCTGACTTTGCCACTTGTGTGTTCCCCTTCCCTGCCTAAATGCCCACCATGCTCAGGCCCTGTGCACACTGGGAGGGGCGGTCGGCTCAGCTGCCTGCACAGCACAGGAGGCTGGGAGGAAGCACCTGCTCTCAGGCCCGAGTGAAGCCGGGCTTTGCGTGTGGACGCTCCAGCCCCAGGTGTGCAGGGACGCCGCTCCAACAAACAAGGCCCCCACCCCAGGAAGCACTCACTGGAGGAGGGGGTGCCAGGTGCGGGGCCCATTGTCCGGGCCAGTGGCCTTTGGAGTCCTGGGGGAGGCTCAGGGACAGCCCCCATCCTGCTGCCTCACCAAGAAAAGACCCAGTTTTGTAAACACAGAAATAAGCAACCATCACTCCCCCCACCCCCTTAAAATCCAGGAAAGCAGCAGGGACATCGCACCTGCTGCGGGAAGCCAGTCCTTGTTTGGGGGGGGGCAGACTACTGAGGTTAAGCACCGCCCCCGGGGGGGGTCACCGCCTGCCTCCTTGGGGTCCTCAGGTGCTGCCTGCCGAGGGTACAGCGCCCGGCTCTGAGGGGTCCTGCCTCCCCCACTTGTGTCAGTTGCGGCTTGGGAGAGAGGGCCAGGACTGCCCAGCAGGTGAGAGCCGGTCCTTGGGCGGCCCCGGCGCCCCTGCCCGGCGCTAGGCCAGGGGTCGGCGCTGCCGGCGGAGATAAGCGCACCCAGCGTTTCCTCCGCGCCGCTGCTTCCTGTTTTCTCGAGGCGGGGGGGGGGGGGGGTCGTGGGAGGCAGGGGCGGGACCGAGGTCGCAGGGGTCAGGGGAGCCTGGAGCGTGGTGGGGGGCCGGAACTCCCCCACGCCCTGGGCCCGACTCTCCCCCCCGAAGGACCACCCTTGACTCTGCCCAGCTTGGGCCCCACTGGGGGCAGGGCTGCGCCTCTCCCTGCAGAGCCGTGGTCCACCCTCAGCCCTGCGAGGTCCCTAACTCAGGCCTGGTCCTGAGAGGTGCAGATCCGCGAAGCTTTAGGGAAAGCAGGCACCCGCCCCTGGGATGTCACTCAGCCACGCGTGCACCTGCGAACAGGGCACCAAGTCTGAGACCAGTGACTCCAGGTGCAGCCTCCCTGGTCCGGCTCACCTGCAGGACACCAGACTCAGAGAGCAGCCAGCCCCACGTGTCCAGTGTTCTGTGCACGCACACGGGTGATAGGTATGAGTTGTGTGTTGCATGCAGTGGGATAGTGCAGTACAACTGCCGCTCGGAGGAGTTGCGTGAAGCTCCCCCTCACACATGCTGTCCCCCTCCCTGACCCCCGGCCCATGCTGTCACCCCCTGCTGGGCTGTCTACCCCTCCCGTGCCGCCTGCCCCCCCACTGACTCCCCCCATGCTGTCTCCCCACCCCCTGCTGTGCCATCTCCCTCCCCATGCTATCTCCCCTGCCCCCATGCTGTCTCCCCTGCCCCCTCTGTGCTATCTCTCCCTGACCCCCCCGTGCTGTCTGTCCCTGCCCCCCCCGTGCTCTCTCCCTGCCCCTCATGCTGTCTCTCCCTGCCCGCCGAGATGCTGTCTCTCCTTCCCCCCTGTGCTGTCTCCCCCGCCCCCCCATGCTCTCTCCCTGCCCCCCCGTGCTGTCCCCCCCTGCGTGTCCACAGCCACCAGAGCTCCAGAGCAGAGCTGACAATTGGAGACCACCGTGAGCCGTGAACCCAGGCGAGAGCAGGGCGGGGGTCTGGTGCAGAGGGTGGGGCTTCCTCGAGGGTGATGATGGTGGCGATGGCTGGCAGTGACCCTGTGAATTGTACACCCGCGTCTCATGTAGGTTTTGGAGAATATAAGACAAGCGGCTGAGTTTACTAGAGTATTCCGACAAGTGGAGGGAGAGAGAGGCTTTGGTCCCCTCCACGCCTGCCCTGCTGGGCCCAGTGTGGCCTTGTCGGTGCCAGGTGCGTCCCAGGCGTGTCCCAGAGATGACCACGTCTGCTGAGGCTGCTCCAGAGCTGCATTGGCCCCCAGTTCCCCGAACCCTCCTCAGGGCTGCCTGCTGGGGGTCAGTGTTGCTCCCAGCTCCCTCCCACAGGCTGGGCTCGGCCTGGGAGCAGGTGGCTGGTGAGGCTGCAGGAACTTCCCACAGGAGGAGGTGGCCTGGGCCTCTCCTGACTCAGCGGGGCGAGGGGTGGGGACTTCCTTTCTCAGACCCTTGGGATGGAGAGCAGAGCCAGGAAGGCAGGAGCTGGGAGGCTGCTGCCCTGGGCGGGGCCTCCCAGGCCCCAGAGCCTCTGTCCCAGGGAGGGGTCCCAGGCGGGCACTGGAAGGAGCTGCCGCCTCGCCTCCCTGTGCTGAGGCTGCTGTGGGAGCTGGCTGTCCTTGGCGGGAGCCCCTCGTGCTGCCCTCGCTCCCAGGACTCCCCCTCGTACGTGGGAGAGGGGCTCCAGGGATGTGTGTTGCTGGGTCACCTCCTGCCCAGGCAGCGGGCCAAGGTCCACCCCAGGCCCCCTGCCAGCCCAGAAGAGGGGGGTGGGTCCTCAATGATAACGTGCTTCTGGCCTGCCCCATGCCCTGTATCTGTCCTGTGAGTGCGTGTCCCCAGGTGTGTGTGTCTATGTGTGCTGTGTGTATGTACTGTCACATGGGTGTGTCTCCATGGGTGTGTGTGTCCCGTGTGTGTGCGTGTGTGTCCAGTCATTGCTGTGGGCAGTGGGAGGACGCCCAGCCCGATAGGGAGGCCAGAGCTCTGGGGCTGGGCCGCTCCCCCTGGCCTGCTGGCTTCTCGTCTACATCTGCGTGTGCCTCGCTGCTGCTGGGTGGGAATGGGGTCCCAGGGACAGCGCCCCACCCCATCGTGGCACTGCTGAATGCAGACTCGACATCACCCTGCCTCCCAGGGCAGCACTCAGGTGGACACACAGGGGACAGTCGACGCCACAGATGCTGTCACAGGTACAGGCACCCCGAGTCAGGCCCAGCCACAGCTGCCACACACGTGGGGACACACACACACACACACACACGGGACAGGCATACACACGTAGGGACACACACGGGACAGGCATACACACGTGGGGGCACAGCACAGATGCACACCTGTGGAGACACACACAGGACAGACACACACATGAGGACATACACATGGGGACAGGCACACACAGGGCAGCCACAGTGTGCAGGGCCACAGTCTACCAGGGATGGTGAGTGTAGGTGACTGCTCCACATCAGAGTTGTGTGCTGGGGGGTGTGGGGGTAGGACAGAACCCCTCCCCCCGAGACATGAGACCCCTCCTCCTTGCTCAGACCCTCTAGGCCCTGCAGGGTGGGCAGGGCTGCCTGTGTCTGGACATGTGGGCATGCCCGGTGGGGGGACACCAAGCAGGTGGCATGGAGAGGCCCCAGGCTGGTGGCCCGGGCTCCAGAGCTGAGGGACCGGAGGTGTGCAGCCAGGATGCCGTCAGAGCTTGTACTGGTCAGCCGGAGAGCAGAGATGGGGGGAGCACATGCTACCCTCCTGGGGACACTGGAGGCCGAGAATGGGGGGCCACCGCCTGAGCCCCACCCCCTGCCTGTCTGGGGGTCCTGGAAGGCAGTGGGCTCCCTGCAGGAGGCGTGTCCAGGGCTCTGGCGCCCCCAGCAACCACAGAGGCAGGCGTGCGGGACAGGCCCAGGTGCTTTATTGCGGCTGCTGTGGCCGGGACGCCCAGGGCAACCCCCGCTGTACAAGAAGCCCTTGCTGGCGATGCTCCCATCACGGAAACACCTTCGAGGGAAAAGTTTAAAAGTTGAATTAAAAATTAAATACATTGTGTTCTGCATATAAAAAGGCAAAGTAAAAATACAGTCTGGTGGAGAAACGCGCGGCAGGAAGGGAGGGCGCTGCCTGGACCCGCGGGGCCGGCGGGGCGCGAGGCCTGGGCTCCCAGGAGGGGCGGGGGCTGGGCGCGGCCCCGGGCTCGGAGCCGCCGGCCGGGCGCGCTAGCCCGAGATGCAGGCGCTGTAGTAGACGGCGCTGCTGGCGTCCGACAGCGCCGCGATCAGCCCGCTCTCCTCCGGGCAGGACATGGCGCGGGGGCCCAGCTTGGCCAGCGCCACGTGGTACGGGAGCCCGGCAGCGTCGGGCCGAGTCCGGCTGCAGTTGAGGTACTGGTCGAACTCGGTGAGGTCCACGTCGGCCCACAGGTCAGCCGCGGGCCCCAGAGGCTCCGCGCCCTCCAGCGCCGGGGCCTCGGGCGGCGGCGACAGCGGGCCAGGGAACGGGCCTGGCGCGCCCAGGGCGCCGTAGTAGAGGCCGGCGAGCGACGCGCTGGGCGGCGCGGTCCTGAGCGCCTCGGCCAGGGGCGCCCCGTAGCAGCCGCCGGGGTCCCGGGGCAGCTCGGCGGGCGCGTAGGGCGCACGGAATGCCCGCAGCGCGCAGTCCTCGGGCGCCGGCGGCGGCGGGAAGAAGGCGGCCTCGCCCGGCTCCAAGCCGTCCAGCGGCGAGCGCTCGGGCGTGGGCAGCCCCAAGCCTTCGAACTCGGCGCCCAGCGGCGGCGGCTCCCGGAAGGCGCGCGCTGAGCTGGGAGCCGCGGGGAAGGGCTCGGGCGGCGGCGGCGGCGGCGGCGGCGGGGGCGCCAGGCCCGGGAGCAGGAGGCCGGGCTCCAGCCGCCGGGCCTTGCGCGCCTGCTTCTTGCGCCGGGGCCGGTACTTGTAGTTGGGGTGGTCGCGCAGGTGCTGCACGCGCAGCCGCTCGGCCTCCTCCACGAAGGGCCGCTTGTCCGCGGCGTCCAACTCCTTCCACGCCTTGCCTGCGGGTCGCGGGCGCCGGTCAGCGGACCCCCGACGGCCCGGTCCCGGGCGCGCAGCGAGGGTCCGCCCCGCCCCCCGCTGCCCGGCCCGCGCCCGCCCCGACCCCCGCTGCCCGGCCCGCGCCCGCCCTGGCCCCGGCCCGCCGCTCACCCAGCATCTTGCTCAGCACCGCGTTGTGCAGGTCCGGGTTCTGCTGCGCCAGCCGCCTGCGCTCGTCCTTGGCCCACACCATGAAGGCGTTCATGGGCCGGCGGATGCGCGACTCGTCGGCTGCCTGGCGCTCCGCGCGGCCGGCGGGACTGAGGCCATAGCGCCCCGGCTCGGGGCTGCGCTGCGGGCTGCGCGGCGGGCTGGAGGGCGCGGCGGGCGCGGCGAGGGCGGCGGTGGCGGCAGGGAGGCCGCGCGGCTCAGCGGCGGCCCCGGGGCCCGGGGCCCATGCACAATCGCGGCGGGCGGGCGGGTCGTCCTGTGCGCCGTAGCCGGGCGGCGATCTCTGCATTCCAGCTGGGCGCGACCTGGGCGGAACGAGCGCGGCGCGGGGCGCGGACGGCTCAGGCGGCGGGCGGCGGGCGGCGGGCGCGGCGAGGGGCGGCGGGCGCGGCGAGGGGCGGCGGCGGCGCGGCGGGACGGGCGCCCAGATATAGCCGCGCGGGGCCAATCGGCTGCGGCGCGGGCGGGGCGGGCGCGCCGGGGCCGCCCCCTCCCCGGGGGCTCCCTTTCTTCTCGGCCGGGCTGGATTCCGCCGAGGCCTCCCCGCGCGGACCACCCCCGCCCCCCCCCCGCAACTCCGAGGAGACCCCCGAGTGGGACAGGGCGGCGGGCGGGGGTGGGTTGGCTCGGAGGAGGTCCTCGCCCCGCGAGGAGCGGCGGAAAGGGGGCGGTGATGTCCAATTGGCTGCCGGGGCGAACGTGAGGGGCACTCCGTATGTCGAGGCTCTGACCCCTGTGAGGACTCCTTGTCAGCTGCCCACTCGCGGGACTTCCAGACCCGTCCGCAGTGGGTCCCCCAGCCCGCAAACCCACTCTGGAACAGAGCAGAGCTGCAGAGCGCGTGGACCGAGGCCACAGCTGCAGCAAAACGTGAACGGCTGCACAGGGGAGTGCTGGGTCCTTGCCAGGCCGGGAGGGTGACCAGAGCGCCCCCAACCCCCTCAGTTTGCACCACCCCCACCCCACGCCTCGGAATTCTCCACCCTGCCAAGCGAGGTCCCACTGAGAGAGGGTCCAGTGTCCTCCACAGCCCTCCAGGCAGGTCAGATCCCCCCTCTGTAGCCCTCACTGTCCACCCCCAGCTCTGGGAGCTCCATGGTGCAAGGCAGCACCCCCACAGGTGCCCCCATGGTTCCTGACTGAGAGCTGGCAGGCGCGCCCAGCTCACGTTTTGTCGCCGCGTCTTGGCCAGGAAGGGCTCCCATCCCAGGGAGCCTCTCAGTCTCCCCAGGCAGCCCCGTGCCTGATTCTCAGACCCTAGGCCAGGAATCGGGGCTTCAGGGGGTGGGGTCTCTGGCTTTTCCCGGGTGCATGGGCTCACAGGCCTCTGCCGGTGGTGCCAGGTCTCAGTGTGGGGGTAGGGGTGGGTCCAGCAGTTGGCAGGGGCGACCTCTGCCCATAGCTGTCAGGGTGCAGTCTTCCTGGGCGGCGGCTGGTCTGGGGCAGAGGTCACCAGGGCTCCTGGGAAGGGGGCCTGCAGGGTCGCTGGCAGGAGCCCCCACCTTGGGGTGGGTCTGGAGCTCCCCGAAAGCCCTGCCTTGGCCTCTGCCGCCCCTGAGAGCCCAGTCATAGCTTCTCCGAACAGCACGGCCGGCAGCATCCGGCATTACCTCATCGCCTCCCTGACCCTGCAGCAGCCAGCCCCCTGGCGCCAGCCAATGGCCCTCCCTCTTGGCCCAGCGTGGGACTCAGGTGTCCGGCTGTCCAGTCCTGCCAGTGGGAGTGCTCCCCCTGAGCCCTGCCTGTGCAGGGGTGAGGGGGCAGCTCCTCCCATTGTCCAGATGGGACAACAGTGGTGGTGGGCACAGCAGACAGTCGGGGTGGCCCTGACCTGGAGCCCCAGGGCTGGAAGGACTCCCCAGGGCTGGCATGGGTGTGGCCGGCTGTGCTGTGGCAGGGCGTCCGATGTGTGTCTGTGTGTGGTCCCTCTGTCTGGGTGTGGGGTGCGGTGGGACCTGTTGCTGGAGGCTTGCGAGCCCAGCTCTCCCAGGAGGAGCTGGGGACTCGTGGGTCGAGGACCCAAGTCTGGGCCACAGCACTCAGCAAGGGCTGGGTCCTTGCAGCTCCTCTGACGGCTGAGCTCCAGCCCCTGCTCCGTCCACAGGGCGGGCATTTCGGTGCTTCCGCACAGCACTTCGGGCTGGCCTGGCCCAGGTCGACTGCCACACAGCCTTGGAGGGGCCCCGTTGGCAGCCCCAGCTCCCAGACAGAAAGAGGGAGTGGAGTGGTGTGGGCATCATCTCCCGTGCCCTCCACTCACTCCCCTCCCTCAGCCTGGACAGGACCCCCAACCTCCGGGGAAGGCCTGCAAAGCATGCTGGGTAGTCCCTCTCGGTGGCTCTGGGTGGGGGCTTGGCTTGGCTCAGCTCCGGGCGGGGGGCGGTGGACCTCCCAGGCGCTGCCTGGGCACAGACCTCCCAGGCTCCCTGCAGCCCGGAGCAGCGAGGCTGGGACCAATTACCGCGTCCTGCGGGGCCGGGGCCCTCCCGCTCCCGCTCCCACTCCCAAAGGGTGGGTGGAGCTCCCTGCTGGTGGAGCCCCAGGTGGAGGGGGACGCTCCAGGTCCTGAGACCTTGGCCTTGGAGCTGATGGCCACCCAGCAGATCCCAGCTCCTGCTTCCGTGGTGAGTAGTTGATGTGGCTGAGGCAGGACCCCTGGACCTCTGTGCTGGGCTCAGGGTCTCTGGGGAAGGGCCCTCAGGGGTGCCTCAGGACTAAGTGGGCACACGTGTGTGACAGGTGTGGTTCATGTGGACACTGGGGCCCCTGGTCAGGGACAGTAGGAGCCATTCCTGGAGAAGAGAGAGCGTGCAGGGTGGGGGTGCCCACTGCCCCTCAGGCATGAACAGGCTGGCAGGGGACGGGGCTGCAGCTCTCAAGCCTTGGGTCTGGGGTCACGGCCATAGGCGCAGTTTGCTAGGGTTGTGAGGGCCCACGTCCCACGCAGAGGTGTGGGCACCTGCGGGGTGTGAGCCCCCCAGGTGTGGCTCAAATGGGCATTGCTGATGGCAGGGCTGCAGGGCCGAGGCCGCTGCCCAGGGCGTCCAGTGGTGCCAATTCTCATCTCCCTGGGCACTTCAGGGCCAGCAGGACTGAGCCAGACAGGGGTGTTAGACTATGGGAGAGCGGAATGTGGGTGAGGTGGGTGGACTGCAGCCTTGGGAGTCAGGGGACCTGCTGTGGGAGTGACTTTTGCAGGTGCTCCTAGGTGTTCCCGAGTTCTGGGGTGCTGTGCTTTGTCCTAGGCAGCGCTCACTTTTAGGGGTGCTGGCTGGAAGCTGGGATGCCAGGTTGTGTGTGCACCCTGGGGGGGCTGTGCAACTGCCCTTGGGGGGGTGTCTGCTTGGCAGTGTGTGTCGTGGTGGGGGGTGCGGCAAGCTGTGTGGGCCTCCCCAGAAAGGCTGCAGGCGGGGGCTCCATGGGAACCGGGCTGCGGGGGCTGGGCTGCCTGGGTCTCCATGGCAACAGCCGGGAGGGCCAGGAAACAGCAGCTCAGGAAGGAAGGCTGGCCTGCTGCACTGCCCCGCGGAGGGCGCCAGGCATTCTGTCCAGCAGCCCCGGCCCCGCTGGCCGCACGCCCGCCCAACTTCGGGGGGTCCCACTCCAGCCCTGCCCCTGGGCCGCTGCTTGTCTGGGTGCTTTTGTGCAGCTCTGAGGATCCTGGGCCTGGCCTGGGGGTGTCCCCGGTCCCCTTGGTGGCTCTCCGTGTGCCCTGAACAGTGGGCCATGCGTCTCACGCTCAGGGCTGGCCCAGTCCCTCCCTCCCTGGCAGGCCAGAAAATGAGGAGAGAGAGAGAGAGGCCAGGCCAAGGAAGGGAGCACAGCTTCAGGTGGCCACTGCCCCGCCACCCCGCCACCCCACCTTAGCCGGGCGCTGCAGGGCGAGGCCGGAAGCTGGGTGCCTCTCTCCTGCCCTGTGCTGGCTCTGGAGACTCAGTCCCTGGGGCAGGTCCATGCTCCCAGGGGTGTGCACCTGTGCCCACACCTGCCAAGCAGCCAGACTGCTTCTAAGGAGGTAGGGGTCTGGTAGAGAACAGAATGGACCCCAGACCCTGCCCCGGGGGAGTTGCCACTCTGGTACGGAGACAGTCTGCAAGTCAGGTATGGGAGTCGGGGTGCTTGCTGCCTGTCATTCCATCTGGTGACTTGAGCTAACACCCAGGGGGCATGTGTGGGGGGTACTGGGGACACTAGGAGAGGAATATGTCGGTGTCAGAAGGGAGAGGAGCTGAGCGGGGTCTGGGAGGGTTCCGAGTAGGGGTGGCCGCTTCTCACAGCCCAGGCACAGCTGCTGGGTGAGGCTGGGCCTGTTCAGGGCCAGAACGATGCCCTCGCTCTCCACAGAGAAGGCGGGGCCTAGCCAGGGGTGGCCTGTGGGTCCCCTACTCTGGCTGCCCCAGGAATCTCTGGTCTCTCTCCAGAGGGCAGGGCAGGCAGCACCTCAGGGCCCCTTGCTCTGTGTCAGACCTCCAGGCTTCACCCACAGCCCCTGACCCCACGGCTGCCTGGGGTCCCTGGGGAAGGGGAGGGTGGAGTGGCCGCCAGGCTGGCGGGCTGGTCGGGCAGGGAGGGCGGCATTTCTGGGAATTGTGTGGGGGAAGTGCATTGTTAGCGTAAGCCTGGAGCGGCTGCCACCGGCCTCTGGGGGATGCCTCCTGCCCCCCCAGCACTGCCTCTGGAGGAGGGAGCTGGGTCCAGTCCAAGGCTGTGGGCTGGGCTGGGGACTTTCCAAGAGACACTGCCCTGAGCAGGTGGCTCTCCCCATTCTTCAGACAGGGAGACTGAAACCCAGAGAGCCAGAGGCCGTAGGGGCGCTGCCCTCACTTGCGGGCACTCAGGATGGTGGGTGGGGGAGGGGTGATGACCGCCCTTGCTGGATGGGAGCCGCTGGCCGTCCCTGTCTGGCTGCAAGAAGCCCGGGGAAGCAGGTGGGCCCGGCTGCGGCTGCAGTTGCACGGCTGGAGAGGCTGATGGCCTGGGGTGCAGAGAGAGTTGCTCCTGGGGTGGCAGTGGAGGGGCTGCAGGGTAGGGGTGGCCGCTACCCCGGTCGTGGGATGCAAGAGGGGCTCCGTGCGAGTCTGGCAGCGCCGGCCTTCCCACCGCGGCTCTGCCTCAGCCGAGGGGAAGCACGGACGCCGGCCACTGGGGTCACGGCCAGCACAGGCGGGCGGGGGGTAGGGGGACACAAATAGAAAAGCAAATGGCCTGAGTTTCCGATGCTTCCCGGACGCATGGGGGAGGGGCAGTCTTTGGGCCAAAGGCAGGGCTGGCCTGGGCCAGGGAGGGGCGGGAGGCGGGGGTCCTGAGGTCTTCCTGCAGACCACTTCAGACCTCCATACTGGGGTGCATCTCCCCCTCAATGCCCCCACGACAGGGCTGTGTGGCCCACAGAGAGCCCCTGGAGGAGGGGCTGAATCCTAAGGGGCAGGGGGCTCAGCCCCAGGAGGGGAAGGGAGTGGGGGTGGGGCTTCTGGGCCTGGCAGCATGGGGGGTTTGCGAGCAGGAGGATCCCAGGGTCCTGATGTTGTCGCCCTCTGGTGCCTGGTGCAGCTTCCTGAGGGCACGACAGTGGCGGTGTCCCAGGCAGTTTACTGTGGGGAGCTCCTTGGCAGGGCAAGTTCCCAAGGTCAGCAAGGTCCAGGAAGGGGCCAGGAGGGGCCCAGGGGGTCTGAGCAAGGATGAAGAGGTTGGGAGCTCATGAGGGTCCTGGGCCAGGATCTCCAAGGTGAGGAGTGGGAAGTCTCAGGATCGGTCATTGTATAGCCTCCCCCCAGGACCCTCAGCTTTCTCAACCTGGCTGCTTTATGGTCCTGTCTAGCCAGCGGTCAGTGCCCAAGGCAGGTCTGTGGCTCACTCCTGCCACCTAGAGGCCACTAGCTTCTAAGCCCCTGGGTCCAGGCACCTGCCTCAGACCACTGGGCAGGGTCCACCCTCAGGCTCCCCTGTAGGTCCTCACCCCTCCCCTGAAGTGGCTGCTTCCACGCAGCACTGGGCTCCTGCCACGAGGAAGCGCAGCACATGCACAACTAAACCTGTTGCTGTGCCTGTCTGGATGCCGGGGAAGGGGCTGTGGCCTCCAGGTTCCTGGGTCTGGAGCACTCCCCTCCTGTCAGTCCACTCCTTCCTTCCCATCTGCAGCCTCCACCACAGGCCAGGCCACCACTGACCGGTCCGCACCGTCTGACTGGCCATGAAGCCAGAGCCACATCTTGTCTCCCTGTCTGTAGCCCCTGAGGCTCCAGTGGGTCCCACTGAGATGCGGCAGGACCCTCCGGGGCTCAGCCTCTTGGGCCTCCTGTGGAGACCCGGGAAGCAGATGCACCTGGGGTCCACGGAGAACGGGACAAGGACTTCCACTCCAGCAGGGCCAGGAGAGAGCCCCATGGACTCCACATTCCCCTGTGGGAGATACAGAGCAGAATTTGCACTTACACCTCCACTGCTTTCCCAGGCACATCAGCAGGGAGCTGGGTCGGAAGTGGAGCAGCCGGGACTCGAACCTGCACCCATACGGCGGCTTAACCCACTACACCACAGCGCTGGCCCCACACTAACACATTTCTGAAAATAGTTCCTAAGATTTGCAAGTTCCAAGTGTATCTTCACTAACTCGGCGAGGTGTGGCGTCAGGTGGGGCTGGTGGCAGGGGCCGTGGGTACAATGTGGCTTCCATCTGTGTGCTCCAGGAGGTCGGCCTGCTGACCAGGAGCGGTTCCTGGCTGTACTCAGAAGTGAAGGAATGCTGTGTTTCTTTCCCATCGGGGGCTGGTCCCTGTCCTCTAGACCCAGGCACTCTGGACCCCCCTCTCCCCCCACAGCTCCCAGACCTCCCCCACAGCTGGATGTGAACTGCAGGCCACCCCCATCTGTCCTGGCACCCTCTGCACCCCTAAATAGGACCCCAGCCTCCTGGCCTCTCCTCTGGGCACCAGCGTTCACCCACCCTGGCTGGCCTGAGGCCTGTCCTGACTGCTGATGACAAGGGTCCCAGGGTCACACCTGTGGCGCTGATGGTGGTCGTGGTGGTGTTTTTTTTTTTTTTTTTTTAGATTTGAAATGCAGAATTTGGAATTTGGGAAAGAGGGAGAGGGAGGTTTTCCACCCATGGTTCGCTGCCCCTGCTTCTGACCCAGCTCTGTGGAGGCATCCACAGAGGCAGCAGATAATGGCCCAAGGACGCCAGTCTTTGCCCCACGTGGGAGACCAGGGTGGGGCTCTTGGGTCCTGGCTTCAGCCCTGCTCTGCGCTGGCTGTTGCAGGCGTCTGTGGAGTGAACTAGTTGATGGAAAATCTCTCTCCCTTGCTCTTTCTGTCTTCCCTTCTGTTACTCTGCCTTTCAAATAAATGTGCAAAGGAATCTTTTAAAACATTCCAAGCAGGATCAAAGACCCTCAGGTTGGCTTCCCAGGGATTCTGCCTGCTCCACCCCTGCTGAGCCAGCCTGCAGAGTTGGAGAGGGCCGCCTGACCTCCGGCCCCAGGCGGCACCTGCTCCAGAGCTGCCTGAGGCCACACACCCGCCCCGCACCTCAGCCAGGCCACGGTCTCTGCACAGGCCCCTCTCACAGCCCAGTGATGCTCCTGGGAGGCCTGTCCTCGTCATCTCCCTCCCTCCCTCCTTCCCTCCCTCCCTCTGACTTAGTTATTTGAAAGACACAGTGACAGGCCGGCGCCGCGGCTCACTAGGCTAATCCTCCACCTTGCGGCACCGGCACACCGGGTACTAGTCCCGGCCGGGGCGCCGGATTCTGTCCCGGTTGCCCCTCTTCCAGGCCAGCTCTCTGCTGTGGCCGGGGAAGGCAGTGGAGGATGGCCCAAGTGCTTGGGCCCTGCACCCCATGGGAGACCAGGAGAAGCACCTGGCTCCTGCCTTTGGATCAGCGTGGGCGCTGGCTGCAGCGCGCCAGCCATGGCGGCCATTGGAGGGTGAACCAACGGCAAAGGAAGACCTTTCTCTCTCAAAGGAAGACCTCACTGTCCACTCTGCCTGTCAAAAAAAAAAAAAAAAGACACAGTGACAGAGATCTTCCATCTGCTGGTTCACGCCCCAGATGCCTGCAAACACCAGATTTGGAAGAGGCTGACGCCAGCCAGATGCAGGGCTGGGGCACCTAGGGGCCCCCGAGTCAGCTGGAAGCCACCCCTCTTCCTGAGGCCTGCCTCTCTGGGCAGCCTGCGTGGTTGGCACCACCTGGATGATGAAGGTCTGGCTTGGACGATTTCTGGAGCATGACTTCTGGTCCCAAGGCGGCCCCAGTACTGGTCCACAAAACCCCAACCAGCTCCTGGGCGTGGTCACTCATCAGCTGTCCAGGGTGGTTGAAGGATGTGTGGCTCCATCCTCCCTGCTGCCCTGATGTGGCTGGACCCCCACCCCGGCCCTGAATATGGGCAGGGCAGCATCGGCTGGCCTGGGAGACTGGGGTGTGGCGTCCGCCCACCATACAACCTGGGAACAGCCACAAGGAATTCATGCTTTTCCTTGTGGTTAAGATGAGTCCCGCACCTGCCACCTTCAGTGCCGCTGAGCGCCTAAGGCATGGTGTGCCCAGCTGCCCCCAGCAGTCCCTGGCCCGCTCTCTGCAGCCGCCGGCACCCCATCACTGGGAGGCAGGCAGGCACCCGTGCTGGCCCCGCACCTTGGCACTCCTCAACTCTCCTGGGCCTGGGCCACCATCTGGTTTGTGTTCTCTGGGCCCTCCTGGGGACTTCAGCCGTGGCAAAAGCCAGTCTCTCGCTTATCCGGGTCAGTGAGTCAGCTTGCCTCAGGTCAGGGGTCGGGGCGTGGAGCCGCCAGGTACAGGGACAGGGGTCAGCTTCTGGCACCCCTCGCCCATCAGCCTGACCAGAGGAACCCACCCTCCGGCCTCCTGCCGGCTGTGGGGCTCCCCAGTGTGGGCGGGCAGCTCCAGGAGCCAACCCGGGTAGAGGCCCCTAACGACCCAGGCTGGGTTCTGGGCCGGCGCCGTGGTCGCACGGACCGAGGGGCCAGGGTTGGCGGGGTTGAGGATGCTCAGAGAGGGAGCCGGCCGCGAAGGGACTCGGAGCGGCCTAACGGGCCCAGGCCGTTCGGGGGGCGGGGCGCCGGGGGCGGGGCGCCAGGGGGCGCGTCCGGCCCGCCCCGCCCCGCGGCCCTCGCTCAGGGCGGTTTGCGGGGCCCGAATTCTCCGCAGGAGGTCGCCGCTCCCAGAGGACCCTTTCAGCGGGCGGGGCCGTGAGTGCGGGGGCCGGGGCCGGGGTCTCCACGGGGCCCGCGGCGAGGGCGAGGTCAGCACTCTCGGGCGCGGGGCGGGGCCGGCAGGCGCGGGGGCGGGGCCGGGCGCGCGCGCGCGAACTACGCGTCCCAGGGTGCAGCGCGCGGCCGCGGGGCCGGGGGTTTGAGCCGAGGGTCGGCCCGCGGCGGCGGCGGGTGCGGAGGCGGCGGCGGCAGCCGGGGTCGGGTCTGAGGCGGGCGCGGGGGCGCTGCCCCGAGGCGATGACGGGCAAGGAGGAGGAGATCGCGCGGATCGCCCGCAGGCTGGACAAGATGGTGACCAAGAAGAGCGCGGTGAGGGGCGCGGGCCGCTGGTACCCCCGCCCCGTCAAGACCCCGCCGAGGCCGCTGCCCCGCGTCAGGCCCGGGAGCCCCCACGGGGAAGGACGAGAGCCCCGACAGAGACCCCTGCGACGCCGGGAGACCCCCGTGCCCCGGGCAGGGACCCCTGCCCGGGCCGCCCCGCCCTCCCCCGGCGCCCCGCAGACCCGAGGCCCGGCCCGACCCCCGGCCCAGGAGCCCCCGCCGCACACTGGGCCCGCCCCCGGCCCTCGCCCCACTCACGGGCTGCGGAGCCGAGTCGAGTCCTCGCCCCTAGGGGCCCGGCGCCTGCGGCAAATGCCGCCGCCTCGGCCAGACCCCACGGCCGGGCCGGTCCTGGACCGGCCTCACTCCCCGCAGCACCCCTGGAGACCGCCCAGCCCCGCCGCGGTGGGGAGGGGGCGAGCACCCCGCGGACCGGCTCCGTGCACGGGACCTGTGCTGTCCCCGGGGCTGCGAGCTCCCGGGGCGGCCCCAGACGGCTGAGTCATGGGCTCCGGGACCGCGTGGGGGTGGGGCGGGTTCTCGTGGATGGGGTTCTCCAGGAATGGGCCTGACTGTCAATCATCCTGGAAGCAGCACCCCCACCCCATTGTTTTCTCACCCCTCCAGGCCTGCAGCAAAGTAGGGGCGCGGGACTGCCTGGTGGAGACTAACAGGGAGGGGAGCGGCTGGGCAGGACCAGCTCCCGGGGGAGGACAGGGAGGGTGGCCAGCACCTGAGAGCTGAGAGCCCCTTTTAGGGGTCGGAGACCGGGGAAAGCCAGCTTCCCCGTGTGCAGTGCTGGTGGGGGACGCGGCCCTGGGAGATCTGAACTCTGCACAGCGCAAGAGCGGGGCCTGCCTGGGAGAGTGAGAAGAGGGGCCCCACAAGGGAGCTGAGTGGTCACCTCTGCCCTTCTGGTTGAAGAGACGCACACCGCACTGAAGGGATGGTGCATGCAGGGAGCGGGGGGGGGGGGGGAGGGCTGGGGAGCTGGCCCCCCGCGTCCCACCTTTAAGGAACAGAGGCTTGGCTGGGCACAAGGCATTGCAGGGAGGTGGGGCCCACACCCATCAGGGTCCTGGACCTGGGGAGCCTGGAGGAGCGGTGCCCAAGGGGAGATGCCCCTGTGTGTGACAGCCTGAGGCCCTCCCCTACCTGGCCGTGGCTCTTGGCGTCTGTGCTCTGTGGTTTGTTCAGTGACCCCACATGGCTACGGTGAGGTTGTCGCGTGGATGCTGGACGGGAGGTCACGGGACCATAGGGACAGAGCCTGCAGAGCCATTAGGCTCCTTATCCTGGGTGCACCGGCTGGTGGGCGGAGCCCTGGTGTCTCCAGGTAGGAGGCACTGAGGCATGGCCTACGGGCAGGAGGAGGTGGGATTGTCCACTCTGAGCTCTAGGAAGCCCCCCCCTTCTCCTTCCAGAGGAGGGCGCCATAGACCTGCTGAGGGAACTCAAGGCCATGCCCGTCACACTGCCACCTGCTCCAGGTAGGTCCTTGCCTTCCCCCGGCCTGGGGCAACTCCTGGGAGAGCAGTGTCCAAGGGCACCCTGATGGGCACAGGCCTGTTCCTGGCTCTGGCTCTCAATGAGACAGTCAGGGACATTTCGATATCCCACCCTGTCCTCATGGGTTCTACTGGGAGATGTCAGAGTCCCCCTGGGGGGGTCCCCACCACCCCCCGACCCAGGCGGCTTTGTTCGCAGGCCACTCGTGTGGGGGATGTCGGTCAATGCCCTGAGAAAGCAGAGCTCAGACGAAGAGGTCATCGCGCTGGCCAAGTCTCTCATCAAGTCGTGGAAGAAGCTGCTGGGGTGCGGGTCGGGGCAGTGAGGGCTCGGTGCTTGGAGGAGGGGTGCCCAGGGGGTGCTGGCCTCCTGCTTGTCAGCACAGTGCTGCCTGGAGCTGGAACTGGACTGGGGGCCCGGCCTTTGGAGGTGCTTGCAGGAGGCTGGGGCCCCAGAACCTGCTGGGCTGGGCAAAGCTGAAGGTGCCTGGGGCCAGGGGTGGCAGGAGGTGGCCCAGGGTGGGGGGCACTGGTATGAATGGGCTGTGCCACTGGGACAGGAAAGCAGCCATGCCTCTGGGCTCTGGGAGGGGGAGCCCTCCTAGGCTGTCCTGGGCACTGTCCTTACCTCTGTGAGGCAGCCACGTGACCTGTGTGGCCAGTGGACACATGCGACACACATGTGGGCTGTCCTCAGTGCAGGCCTCCCAAGGCGTGGGATTCAGGAGGAGCCTGCTCTGTACTGGGAGGGTGGACCCAAAGAGACCCCCCAGGCAAGAAAGGGTGCTGGGGTGGTGGCCTCCTGGCTGGGGCAGGGACCGTGACCGTGGCCAGGGCTCTGCTTTGCTGGAGTCCTCTGCCCCTCCACTTACTGCCTCTTCTCCGGAAACTGCAGATGCTTCAGATGCCAGAGCCAGGGACCCGGGGGAGGGGCGCGCCTCTGCCTGCCTCCTCCAAGGCCACCCCCGAGGCCGCGGATCCCAGGTAGAGCACCTGGGGAGCAGGTGCCGCTGTGACCTGGGCGGTGGTCGGGGGGAAGGGTTGGTCAGCCCAGTCCCACCTGGCTGGGTGTGCCTTGCAGTCAGTGAGTTGCTCTGGGTCTTCCCTGCCTGCCTTCCCTGGGGCCTGTCCTGGACCTGGATGCTCACTGGCCTGCTCTGCCTGGTGTCTGTAGACGCCGGCCCTTCCTCCTGGACAGCGGTCAGCCCCCGTCCTGCCTGGGCCCAGGCACACACGGGGCAGCCCAGAGGTGTCCTGGTGAGAGGCTGCTTGGCTCTTGACCAGAGTGGACGGTTAAGCGGTCGGCGGGCTGGGCGTGGGTCACAAGCCGAACCCTGGGTCTATGGCGTGTGCTCCTCTGGAAGCCCCCTGCTCCTATTGATTTCCGCGGGGCTGTGCCCACTGGGCCGGAGGATCAGCCTGGGCCAGCGGGCGGTCCCCGCTTTCTCTGTGTCAGAGGAAGCTGGCCTTGGATGACCCCTGCCTCGTTTTCCACTCAGGCAGCTCCTGATTGCCTAGGCTGTCCTCGCCTCAAGACCTAAGCAGGGTGGGTGCCCCGAGAGGACGAGCCCTGACCCGGTGGGGACCACAGGACCCGCCCCCTCTGACCAGCTGGGCAGACCCCACAGGAACGCCAGGCTGGGTGGACGGGGTGGGGTCATGGGCGGCCCATCTCTCTGCAGCCGCAAGAGGCTGGAGCTGCCCAGGACGCCGTCCACCCCAAGGATGACCACGTTCCCCCCGGTGCCTGTCACCTGCGATGCTGTGCGCACCAAGTGCCGCGAGATGCTGAGCGCCGCCCTGCAGACGGACGGTGCGTGTCCAGTGAGACAGCCCTGCTGCCCCAGCCCCCGCTCAACATCAGGCAGGGGGGGCCGTCTTCGGGGTCACCAGAGTACTGGCTCCAGGCCAGGGTGCTGTGCGGGCAGAGAACCAGTCGGGGTGCTGGTGGGGTCCTTCCCGCAGGCGACCACGTGGCCATCGGTGTGGACTGTGAGCGTCTGTCAGCCCAGATTGAGGAGTATATCCTTTGTGTGCGGCTGTGGGCCAAGGGGTCTGGCGGAGGCAGGACACTGGGCCAGGCTCCCCATGGGGGCTCCACTGTCCAGCTGCCTAGTGCCCTTTCTGGGCAGTCACTGGCTTTTCTTGCTTAAGGATTTATTTATTTTAAAGTTAGAGTTACAGAGAGAAGGGGTGGGGTGTGGAGAGAGAGTGAGGTGGATCTGCCCTCCACTGGTTCCCTCCCCAGATGGCTACGACAGCCAGGGCTGGGTGAAGCCAAAGCCAGGAGCTTCATCTGGACCTCCCCTGTGGGTGCAGGGACCCAGGGACTTGGGCCATGAGTAGGGAGCTGGATAGGAAGTAGAGCAGCTGGGACATGAACTGGCACCCGTATGAGATGCTGGCGTTGTAGGCGGTGGCTTTACCCGCTATGCCCCAGCCACTGACTTTTATCTGGGTGGTGGGGTAGCCTCACCCTCGGAGGGCCCTGCCTGCTGGAGTGGTCTGATTCTTGGCGCCCCCGTGGGCTGCCCAGGGCTGGTCAGCCCATCCCACCTGGCTGCCCTGGGTCCTCAGCAGAGCTGAGGTGCACCCTGAACTGGCCTGCAGGTGCCCCTGCCACCTTCCCTGCGGCCTGCTCTGCCCGGCCCAGCAGCAGACCAGGCGGTGGGGCTGGGCGGGGCACTGCCTCCACGAGGGTCCTTAAGTGCCTGCACGCATCTTCCGGGACGTGGGCAGCACGGACATGAAGTACAAGAACCGCGTGCGCAGCCGCATCTCCAACCTCAAGGATGCCAAGAACCCCGACCTGCGGCGCAACGTGCTGTGTGGTGCCATCGCGCCCCAGCAAATCGCTGTGATGACCTCGGAGGTGAGCCCGTGGGGGGCTGGGGCCGCCCCTGCCAGACTGAGGGCTGAGCACTTGGCCCCTGCCCCCAGGAGATGGCCAGCGACGAGCTGAAGGAGATCCGCAAGGCCATGACCAAGGAGGCCATCCGGGAGCACCAGATGGCCCGCACGGGCGGCACGCCGACGGACCTGTTCACCTGCGGCAAGTGCAGGAAGAAGAACTGCACCTACACGCAGGTGAGCCCACTGGCTTTAGCCTGGGGGTGCCTCTCCCCCCAGCCTCTGGGTCTCTGACCCCTTGAGGGGCGGTCCCCTTCACGGCCTCACTCTCCGGCCCAGGATGCCTCCTACTGGTAGAGGCAGACGCTGCAGGGCCTGGGGGAGACCATGTGACCCCCAGACATAAGGAGAGCGGGCGGAGGCTGAGGGTGAGCACAACTTCTCCACAGGCTGTGGGGCCCGGCATTCACTGGGGTAACACCCCCGGGCCTCCACAAGTACTGGGACCCCTTCCTGCTGGGGTCCTATGACCACCTCCTCGCTTCCCCAGAAGCCCAGCTTTGGAAGGTTGGGGTTGCTGGGCAGCCCAGGGCCCAGGGGCCCAGGGGCCCAGGGGCCCAGGGGCCCAGGGGCCCAGGCCAGCTGTAGGCCCACCCAGCCCTCCATACAGGTGCAGACCCGCAGCTCTGACGAGCCAATGACCACCTTCGTCGTCTGCAACGAGTGTGGGAACCGCTGGAAGGTGGGTGGGTGGGGACCAGCCTGTCCTGCCCCACCCCACCCCCGTCTCGTATCGGCCCTGGGCCAGCCTGTCCTGCCCACCTGAGGGTCTTGTTCTTCCTTGCAGTTCTGCTGAGCTTCTGTGCCCACTGCTGCATCCTTGGCTGTGGCCAGTGCTGGCTCTCCTGGGCTTCTCTGGAGACCACATGCCCTGCCCCACCCGCCTGCCTGGAGCGCACCTTCCTGCCCCTCCACGTCCTTATTAAATGTCTCTTTGCTGTCCCTGGTTCTTGGTCCTCCTGGGTTGTGTCCAGGTTTCAGCTGGGCCTCTGGTGGCCAGGCAACCCTGCAGGAAACACTGGGGCAGCCCCCCAACATCCTCAGGGCTTTTGGTCCTGGGGTACTGGGGCAGCACGACCAAACTGCACCATTCTGCCCAGCATGTACCTGCCTGCCGCAGGCGTGGGCTGTGCCCCCTCACCCCCCACGGACGGCTGTCCCTGTGCTGCCTCCGTGCAAGGGTGGGGGTCTCATGGCTCCAGGTCAGTTCCAGCCTCAAGTCACTTTAATGCCCCAGAAACAGGCGGGAGTGTGGTGGTGATGCTGACCTCCAGGCCCAGGGTACTGTGACTGTGACCCCTGCCTAGCACCTGGGTCACCCAGTGTTCTACCCCAGCCTCCAGGGCCAGCTTTTGTTACCTGCCAGGGATCTGTCCATCCCAGACCCAGGCAGAGCCACCCTGACGGCTCCGCCCAGCCTGGAGGCCCGGGCAATTCCTCTCTAATCCTCCCTAGTGCAGAAACAACCAGGAAGGCTTTTCCTTTGAGAATACCTTCAATAAGAAGACATCCCAGTTTGGTGGATGGAGGCACAGAGATAAATATGAAGACATTTTTCTTGTTTTTGATAAAACACAGAAAAGACACGTTTTCAGGTTTAACGTTCGTGAGCTGGCTAGAAAGTGGGTCCTGTCCCCTGGCTCGAGGCTCTGGGGTGCAGATGGTGAGAAGGTGGGTCTCGTCTCACAGCTGCACGAGGCAGGAGGTCTGTCCTCCGGCAGGGGCAGGTCCCAGGGCCCCCACTGCTCTGGTCCAAGTGCTCCAGAGATGGCCCCTCCAGGCTGTGCATGAGCCCCCCGCAGGGCTGCTGGGCGAGGGGGCTTCTGGCCGCCCCCGCGTCTGCCCATGAGAGGCGTCAAGTGTCTGTGCCGTGGTGGGCAGCTAGGCCTCGGAAGAGGACTGTGGGGCTCCCCGGAGCAGCAGGGCACGGTAGGTGGGGGAGCTGAGGAAGCGGGGGGTAGGAGTCCCCGGTGCATCAGCGTGTAGATCTGCAGCTGCGCGTCGTCGAACGTGTGCGCGGACGGCTCCTGCATCTTTCTGTTGATGCCTTCCCGCACCCGGGAATCCAGGCTGACCTGCCGGACAGGGCAGCGCAGTCAGGGGCCCAGGCGGTGAACCCCGGCCCCTGCCCAGCACCGGCCGCCCCCGCCCCACCTCCTTCGGGGACAGGATGGACACGTAGTCCTCATAGATGAGCCGCGCCTTCTCGTCCACCACGTGCTGGTTGGCCTCGGCCTTGAGCTCCTCGCAGGCCAGCCAGAAGAGCATGTTCTCCTCGCTGTACTCCGTGCGCAGGAAGGCCCGGAACACACTGCGGCCCCGCAGGGCTGTGCATCAGCTTGTCGAAGGACTGTGCCCAGCTCTCCACCTCCTCAGGGCTCGGCGTGGCACTGCAGGCACGAGGCCAGCCACTTCAGCCCAGGGCCTCTGGCCTGAGCCCCCCCCCCCCCCCCCCCCGCAGGCCACTGGACTCACCACGTCTCGCAGCTGGGCAGGGGCTGCAGCTTGCTCTCCCGGGAGGCCTGCCACGCTCGCCGCCGCTGCTGGTTCCTGAGAGCAGACACAGGGGCTGCACTGCCCTGGGCACGTGGGGCCCCTATGGCCGCCCACCAGCCCGGGGCTCACAGGAGAACAGCCTCCTTGTAGGCTCCTTCCCATCCAGGCTGGAGCGCCCAGGCCACAGCCTCTGTCCTCTTCAGCAGTTTGACCATGTGCCTCCTCCTGCGCCCCCCTCCCCTCACTGGGGGTGTGACCCTGGCTGATGCAGGGGTCCCTGCACCCCTCCCTCCACCCACCATGTCCTGCTTTGACTCAGTCAGGCCTTGGCTGCTCGTGGGTCAGCTGACTACATGTGAGGTCCCCATGTCCCTTCCCTTCAGTAACTAAGGGCCTCCTGACGCCTCTGCAATGACTCCAATGTGCAGCAGCTGCCCTGCACCCTCTGAAGATCTGGTCACCCCTGGAGCCCCACTGCGGCCTCACGCACACACTGACATTGCATGCTGCCTGGGCAGGTCTTCCCAGTGCCCAGGGCCAGCTGCTCCCGCCCTGGGGTCTCTCTGTTCCACCCATTCTAGGTCTGTGCCCGTCTCGCTCCACTGAAGGTCCCCAGGATGACCAGGCATCCAGGGAGGGGTGAAGGCGCACGCAGCAGGCCTGGCCCTGCACAGGGACCAGCCCTGGTGCTACAGCAAGTCTGGGACCAGGCCCTGAGTACGGACGCCAGGGCCACCTCAGAGGTGGCCAGACCTCTGCACCTCCCTTCCCCACCCGGGCCCAGCCTGGTCCCAGGCGCACGTACCAGGAGCAGCTGCAGCAGCAGCACCAGCACAGGCAGCAGGGGCTGCGGCTGGGGGCCGCCGTGGGGGCCGCATCACGGCTGGACATCGAAGGCGGCCGGTCTGCCTCCTCTGGCCCTGGGTGCTGGGGACACAGGACATCCTCAGCCTCAGGGTGGAACCCCCCCCAACTCCTGGGCTTGTGCCTTCCGCCCACCCAGGTCTTCAGGGATACCTTGACCCCTCATTACCCCCTCCCCAGGGGGCCGGGACAGACAGGGAGCAGCATACCTGCTTGTCAGCCTCATGCGCGGTGGGCATGGGTGGGTAAAGCAGGTGGCCCAGGCTCCGAGATGCCAGCTCCAAGGCCCTCACCACAGCCTGGGGGTCTGGGAAGAGGGGCCAAGGTTCTGACCGAGAACCTGTGACCCCAGACCCCAGCTGTCCTGTGGGAGTGGCCTGCAGCACACCTCCTTCCCTGCTCTGCCCCCTGCCCCAGCCTCCGGCCCCTCCTCCCAGGCCGGCCCCCAGAGGAGGCCCCCAGAGGAGGTTCTGGGACACCCCTGTCGGCTCAGCGCCTGGGAGCCGGAAGCCTGGGTTCCTCTTTCTTGGTTTCCGGCTCCGGGCCCCTCCCGAGGGGGGACTGTGCATTTGGGGGTGGTGACATGAGCTGCTCCTTCCCTCTCTGTGGCAAGGCCTGAAGCCTGAGGGAGCACAGGAAGCTGGAGGAGGGGTCTGGGCCCCGGGACCAGGGTCTCTGGCCCTCGGCTGCCCTAACCCTCATACCCCACCGGCACACTGAGGTCCCCACCCTCTGGGCCCAGCACCTGCTGGCTCAGAAGCCACTGCCGGCTGCCAGCCTCAGGGCCAGCCAGGGAGACCACCCTGCCCCCAGTCGGCCTGGAGACCCTGTGGGGGTGTGCCTTTCCACTCTGGGATGCACCTCTGTGGGGAGGGGCACTGGGTGCCAAAGCCAGCCACAAACACCGGCACATCCCCTCCCTGAGCAGCTGTGCCCTGGTGAGGGCCCTCAGGCCTCCCCCGAGGGTCTGTGGCCAGGAGGCTTGGGACCTGGTTCTATTTTATTTTCTACTTTTCTCACTCCCGAGCCTGGCCCTCTGCATCCTCAACCCCACTGGCCGTGGCTCTCAGCACCCAGGACAGGACAAGGCCCACAGGCCACCGCCTCCTGTCCCTGGGCCAAAGCCTCCTGACACCTGCTGGCTTCCTCTCCCAGGAGGGTCCCAAAGCCAAGTGTGTTGGGGGGAACCACGTGCCCTGTGGGGGTCAAGTTTCCAAAGAAGGGGCACGGCAGCCAGGGCCCCTGCCCCTGAGACCTGACCCAGGCCGGAACCCCAGCCACTGTCGGGGGTTCCGCACAGGTTGAGGCTGGCCCCTCCTCCAGCCCCGCCTCTCTCTCAGGCAGTAGGGTCTGGACCCACGCTCCCTCCTCCCCACCCCCGGGCCTGGAAGGGGAGAGCAGGAGCCACTCCGGCCTCTGGGGACAGGGCTCCCTCGGGAGCGGCTGCAGCTCTGCTCCACACAAGGAAGAAGAACGGCCCTGCGCCCGCCCAGTCCAAAAAAAGAACAAGAAAATGTGACAATCTCAGAAAAATGTCACAATCTTTGGGAGGGGGCTGGCAGGGACCTCTCCAACCCGTTGCCCCAGCCAGGGGCTGGGGGGCGGCGCCCCGTCTGGCCAGGCTCCCCCCACCCTGGAATCCCTCCCTCCCCTGTTCTCGCCCCGGGGTCAGGCAGGAGGCGTGCGGACCCCTCCCCGCACACTCCGCAGCCCCCACCCCCATCTCAAGGCGCCCGTCCTGGGCCCCACTCACCAGCAACCCAAAGGCGGGTGGGGGCGGGAGGGGCCGGTTCGCGCTGGCCCCTCCCTGGCTGTCGAAGGGGCGTGCACGGCACGGCAGCAGCCGCAGCGCCCAGGCCGGGCAGCGGGAGGTCCTCCCGCGGCGTCCCGAGCCCCGGCCCGCGAGGGCCTCCGGTCCGCCTCGCAGCGCGGAGCGGCTGCCGGCCGACCCGACGGGGTGGGGGGGCGGGGGCGCACAGGGCGTCCCGCCCCGGCCGCTCCCCGCCAAGCTAGCGGGGCGGGAGCCGCGGAAACCTGGGTCCTTCCGGCCCCCGCCTTTAAGCAATCTCTCCCCCGGCTCCGAGCTGCACAAAAAGGGAACCCGCCGCAGCGCCCCTCCCCCAGGCGCGGGGCGGGCTCCAGTGCCGCCGCGGCCCGGGGTCCACGTGGACCCGCGGCCGCGGCCCCCGAGGGGCAGGTCCCGGCGCAGGCCGTGGCGGCCCCGCCGCGCACCGCCGGGCCGGCCGCGAGGCCAGAGCCGCCGTCCCCGGCGCCGCGCGCGCACTCACCGGCCGCGCTCCCGAGCCGCCAGCGCCGCCGCCGCCCGCGCGCTCCGAGGTCCGGCCCCGGCGTCGGGGAGGGGGCGCGGGCGCAGTGCGCAGGCGCGCGACGGACTTCCCCAAAGCGCGGGCCGGGACTTCCTCGCGCCGTCCGCCCCGCCCCGCGCTCGCCGGGCCCGGCGCCCCCCGCGCTCGGCCGCGGTGGCCCCGGGAGATGGCGCTGTGGTGTGCGGGGCCGGGGCTTCGCAGCCCCTGTGGGCCACGGGCTGCGGTCCCGCATGCGGCCCGGACTGCTCGCATGGGCGGGGGTCCGGAGCTCGTCCCTGGGCCGTGGCGCTGCTGGGCAGCAGGGGCGCCGCTTCTCGCACCCCGAGGCGCGCCGAAGGGCCCATGGGGCCTGGCTGAGTCCCCGTTGACCCCTGCGGTGGCCCCGAGTGTCCCCTTAGCCCAGTCCCTTTGACTGGCACAGGTGCTTTGGCTCAGTGTCAGCGTGAGCCGCGTCCGCCCTGGTCCTGGTCTGCAGGTCGGCTGCCCACTGTGCCGCTCCGGCCGCCCCTGTCTCCCTCAGCACTGCCTGCTCCGCTCCGGGGGCCAGCGTCCTCTCCCGGGGCACAGGTGGGGACACCTGGGCTATGCCCAGGGGCCCTGGCGGCTCTGTGGGGCTGGCTGGGCAGGCAGAGTCCAGGAGGCCCTGTTTGGACAGGGGTGGCTGCCTCTTCTGTAGCCCACGTAGTTGTCCTGAGAGGGTCAGGGGAGGACGGGGAGGCCCTGGCCACGGCCACACTGTCCTGCAGCACTTGGGGTATATCTCCATGGCAGGGAAATGCAGGGGTATGGCCCGGTGGGGGGCCGGCACATTCCCTCCCTCTTGTCCTCTGCTCCCCCCCCCCCCCCGCACCTGCACCCATCTCCCCAGGCCACTGCTGGTCAGCACAGACCTTCCCCTGGCCTCATGGGAGGGGCTGGGGATGATGGAGTTGGGCCTGAACCCCCCACCCCGCACAGGGCCACAGCACTTGTGTAGGTGGGAGCCCCCTCCCTGGTGGGGACTTAAGGGTGCTTGTGTGCCCACCTGCCCCCCCCCCCCCCAGGCAGCCGCCTTGGCCACTGCCTTGCCAGCCTTCCCCTGGGGTTGGGCTCCGTGCCTGCCTGTGCCCATGACCTCTCCCCAAACAGAGCACTGTGGGGTGGGGTAGGGCTCTGCACTGAGACCCTCTCTTTAAACAGGAAGCAATGGAAGCTCTGAGAAGTGATGGGATAATAAGTGATTTTATTAGACAGACGAACGTGTCCCAGGCACTCCGTAAACTGAAGGAATTCTGGTCCAGACTGCAGGGAGCTTGGCCAAGGAGCCAGGACCTTCTGGAGCCACCGACTGCCAGGGGCTGAGCAGCTGCCCCCCACCCCCACCCTCTCCCCTCCTCTGGAAGCTCCCCACACAGTCCAGGCTCGGGTGAAGGCCGAGGGCAGCAAGCAGCCGGGAAGGGATGAAGGGTCCGGTGCAGGGCACAAAGGGCCCAGGTCCCCACACGGGCAGGGGAGGGCAGGGGAGGGGCCCTGGCCACCAGCGGGCAGGATTCCTTGCTGCGTCCCAGCTCCCAAATGGCCTCTACTGACAGATCCGCGCTCTGCTCCAGGCAGAGCGAGTGGGAGCCCTTGGCAGGGGGAAGGGTCTGGGGGCTCCTGCAGCTGTCCCCGCCTGCCCCTCCGTGGGAAGGAGGGGCGGGGCCGAGAGCCGGCTCTGGGGAGGAAGGCGGGGCTGCTTAGAGACCCGGCTCCTTGCCGGTCCGTGCTGTTCGCCGAGTGGGGAGTGGGGAGGACGTCCAGGGGGCTGCCCTTCCCTGGGGTCTGCCCCCTGCCCAGCATACCTGGGGCTGCCTGCTGCGAAGATGGCCCTCGGCCCTGAGCTCTGGGAAGCTAGAACGCCTGTGGAGCCCGCGCGCCCTGCGGCTCGGACCCGCGGCTGCATCTCCTTCCTGTGCTGTGTGCGCCCTTCGCCGTGTACCCTAGGGCCCGTGGGAGGCGGCGTCCACGCCGTCCCCTCCCCCCCGGGGGTCCCGGGAGCACAGCCGACAGACCAGGGCGCCTCGGGGAAGAACTTTATGTGCAGAGGCGCGCAAGGAGGGCTCACCGCGGGAAGACGACGCCGTCGGCCTTGTCCTCCAGGATAGATTCCACGCGCCTCCGCTACGGGGGCAGGGGCTGCGGTCGCGTGCGTGGGCGGGCGGGGCCCCTCTCCGCCCCCTCCCGGGCTTGCCCGTACCTCTTGCCGGTTCAGCGGGTCGGGGATCCGCGTCGGCTTCAGCTGCGGCGGCAGGAACGCCTCCAGCCGCACGGCGGCGCGCGCACACCTCTGGCGCCGGAGAAGCAGCGAGATCTCCTCGGTCTGCCGGCCGCAGGGGCGCTGAGCGGGGTCTCCAGGCCGAGCGCCCGGCGCCCCGGGCTGTCCCCTCCCCGCGCCACACCCCTGGCGTCGGCCCGGTCCGGCCTCACCCGCAGGCGGTTGTAGCGCAGCCGCAGGGCGCGGACGCGGCCGCGCGCCTCGGCCGCCTGGAGGACGCCGACCAGCCGGTCCTGGCGCTGGCCGGGCGGCTCTAGCGGCTGGGCCCAGGCGCGCGGGTCCGGCACGCGCAGCGCCGCCTCCGCCGAGTCGCGAGGGAAGATGGATGCGGCCAGGCCCACGTCCTGCAGCAGGTCGCCGAAGAGCAGGTGGCGGCGGCGCTGCGCGGGGGCCATGGCAGCCAGGTTGTCCAGCGTCAGCTCCCAGCCAGGCCCGGGGGGCTCCGTCGGGGGCGCCCCCTCCGCGCGTTCCCCCGGGGGCCGCACTCCCGGCGCGCTCTTCCTGGAGCGCTCTCGCGGGCCCTTGCTCCCAGCCTCCCTCGGCGGCTGCATCCCCGGGCCCTGCGAGGGGGAATACCTCGCGCCGTCGGTGCCCGAGCCAACGGCCCCCTCCTCCCGGCACAGCCGGCCCAGACCTGCCAGCCGA
Organism: Lepus europaeus; assembly: GCF_033115175.1. Taxonomy (NCBI): domain Eukaryota; kingdom Metazoa; phylum Chordata; class Mammalia; order Lagomorpha; family Leporidae; genus Lepus; species Lepus europaeus. Next base: position 125,565,224 of record NC_084836.1, read on the forward strand.
GCTGGGAAAGTGCCGAGCCCCCTGGACTTCGGCTAGCCCGAGAGGCAGAGTCCCGGGGGACCTCGACGTGCACCCTGGCGCCCCCGTCCATCCTCCCCCTCCTGGCCGGGCGACGCCCGGGGGAAGAGGCAGAGGGCGCGGGGACGCAGGCCCGGCTCGATGAGGATGGGTGTTCTCGTGCCTGCGGGGCGCCTGTACACCTGCATGTGGGGCAGGTCCGAGTTGGGTGGGCAGCTGGCTCCCCGCAAGGGCGTCCCCATTTCCCTGGCCTGCGTCCCGGGGGTCCTGGAGGGGTCGGCCGAGCCCAGGGAAGAGGTGACCGAAGGGGTATGGTCCGCGGGGGCGGGAACGAGTCGGCTCCCTTGCCAGGCCGGCCGCAGCGAGCCAGGACCCGGCCTGAGGCAGCGCTCCCTCCCCTGGCCGCCTCCGCCACAGACCCTGCACGCCCGCATCGGCCCTGGTCGCTTACCCCGCAGCGGCTACTTTCTGCTTCCTCGCCTGGGAACCTCCGTAGGGCCGCGGCACTCGGGAGGGCTTGTGACGCGGTTGCCCGTCAACCGGAAGTGGCGCCCCTCCCCCACCCAGAGGAGGCGGGGGTCTCCGGCCTTTGCGGCGGCGGGGTGGGGGTTGGGGGGCGACTGCAGAGGCTCCTCCACCTAACTGGAGTCGCTGGGGCATGCTCCTTGCCAGAGGCCGTTGTGGCTAGTACTGGGGTGGGGGTGGGGTCCAGAGAAAGGACCCATCCCTCCTGAGGGTAGGTCTGGGGTCTCAGGGTCAAGATGTCCCCAAGACCAGACTATTTATTTATTTTTAAGATTTTATTTATTTGAAAGGCAGAGAGACAGATCTTTCATCTGCTGGCTCATGCCCCAAGTGGCTGAAGCCAGGAGCTTCATCAGCGTCTCCCACGTGGGTGCTGGCCGCTGTAGCACGTGGCCACCCTCCCTGCTTCCTCAGGCCATCATCTGGGAGCTAGATGAGAAGTGGAGCTGCCCACATGGGATGCTGGCATCACAGCACCGTGGCTTTGCCCGCTGCCCCAGCCCCCAGATCTGTGTTTTGCTGAACCCTTAATCTCTTAGTCTGGGGTCTTAGGTTTCTGTAATTTGTGTGTGTGTTTGTTAATCTCAGGATGTTATTTTGTGAGTACTGTAGTTCATCGTCAGCTCATTAATTAGTTCTGCAACTTATTCGTGCATGAATCGATCATGGGCTCAATGCACAGGTTGAGTTAGGTGGAATTAATGTGCTAAGACGGTAATCTGCACATCTGTTGTTGCCGCAGTGAATCCGGAGCTATCCGGAACTCTCGCCTCCACGCACAGCCACTGAGACCACCCGGGTGGGGTTTCTGTCCTGAGCACCTGTGGGTGGGGCTGTGCTGCCTTAGCCTTCTCCAGTGGGAAGTGCTGCCTCTCCTCCAATCCAGCAGAGGGGCACAGTGCGACCAGGGCCTGACACAGTACGTGTGTCACACAGGGGACACCAAGGGGATATGTGCGACATGAGAACATGTGTGTGTCAAACCATGCCGCAGGGAGGCAAAACAGAAGGGCACCAGGGGCAGCCAGGACAGCCTGGATGACCTGAAGGCAGCACAGAGCACAGGGTGCACCTGCTGAGTGCGGCTGAGCTTCGGCCAGACTCTGATGACCCCCACGCCTGCTGACAGAGAAGGTGGGGCCTCTGGGGAGTGACCTTCGACTCGACTGCTGAGTGGCCAAATCACAGTGGCCCTCACAAGAGAGGCCACAGAAGCGTCTGCTCCCTCCACACTGGGTGACCTGCTCACCAGGCGTCCCAGCACCCTGTCAGATGCTGGGTCAATAGGACCCCCAGTCTTGGCCTGTGACCTTCCAAATCCTAGGCAGAAAAACCCTCTTCCTCCCTAAGGGGCTCCTCTCCAGGACTTTAGTTCAAGTAGCGCAAAGCTGGCCAGTAGGTATCTGGGTGCTGGAGCGAGAGCCACACCCCCAGGCAGAAGCAAACACATCTCCCTCTCAGCCACAGCCCCCACGCCTGGGCAGGCACCGCTTCCCCACCTCAACCCTCAGGCTGGGCACCTGAGCACAGGAGGCAGCGCGGAGTCTGGTGGCCCTGCACAACAATGCCATCCCCCAGAACATTCTGTCACTGTTAGAAATGAGCCTGTGTGGGGGAGGGGCCTGAGGAGCGCAGCACCTGCAGAAGTCCCCCTTGGAAGCAGCCCAGGACTCACAAAGTCCTGCCCAGACCCCGGTAACTTCCAGGTGGTCTCAGCCCTCTCACCAAGGGAAGCTCCCAGGAGCACCCCTCTCCTCAGCCTGGCCTGATAACACTGAGCAGTAAACACACCCCAGCCTCCCTCCGGGCAGGCACCTGAGGAGGCCTCTCTGCCCTGCGGGTCTGACAGCACTGAGCACTGATACCGGGGAAGAATTGTTCCTAATTCACACTCAGCAAACCCTTTGTCCTGGAGGAAGAGGGAGAGGGAGAGGAGAAACGCTGGCCCTCCATTCTCCTGTAAGCCCCGTCTGAGCAGGGACTGCACGCCTGGCACTCAGCTCTCTGCTGAGCCACCCACCTGGCCTGCAGGTGTGTCCTCTCCATTCAGCCGAGTGACCTTCCTCTTCCCAGTCTGAGTGACCGGGCTGTCTCTCGGATTCTGTCCTATCTGTTCCGTCGGATGCCCTCCCCCGTTAAACCTTGCTACTACCTTGCTTATCACTGTTCTCAGTGGTGAAGACAAGAACCTACACCGCTCATCTCCACTAACGTCACCACGTCACATTTAACTATTTGTGCTGTTAAAAAAAAGTGAAATGGGGCACACTTGGCTCTGCCTCCGATTCTGAGAGAGAGCAGGTGACGGCCCACGTGCTTGGGGCCCTGCCACTCATGTGGGGAACCAAGATGGAGTTCTTGGCTCCTGGTTTTGGCCTGGCCCAGCACTGGCTGTTTTGGGAGTTCGGGGAGTGAACTAGTGGATGGAACGTCTCTCTCTCACCTTGGTATGTTCATCAGCCCTGGTGCAGACAGCTGGGAGACAGCCTCCTGGTGGGCCCCAGCTGCACAGAGAATGGCAGGGAGTGAGGACAGGACACCCTGGCTGTGGGAGTCAGGCAAGCACTGGGCCTCGGGGACCTTGCTGGGAACCAGGGGGGAAGGGGGGCCCTGTTTCTCAATCCTACAAAAACGAGGACTTGCAGGTCCCTTCTCCACGGGCTGCTGCTCATCCCATGACCCCCACCCAACTGTCCCCTGGCCTGGACCCTCAGGAGCCAGGAGGAGTCATTGTTGAGGAACAGAGCGGCAGCCCCAGCCTGGGCTCCTGAGCATCCAGGCAGGCTGCTAGGAGGAGGCGGCCCCTGGGGGAGCCTCCCCACAGCCCTCCCTGCCTCTTCAAGGAGTCCCCACACTGTGCACAGGCTGAGGGGCTGTGGGGATGGGGTGCAGGTTCAGAACTCCCCAAAACAATGAACAGTCAGCAGCCCTGTGACCCCTGCACTGCAGGGCCCTAGCTGACCATGCGTTCTTTCTTTTTCTTTTCTTGACAGGCAGAGTGGACAGTGAGAGAGGAGACAGAGAGAAAGGTCCTCCCTTACTGTTGGTTCACCCTCCAGTGGCTGCTGCGGCCGGCGCATCGCGCTGATCCGAAGCCAGGAGCCAGATGCCTCCCCTGGTCTCCCATGCGGGTGCAGGACCCAAGCACTTGGGCCATCCTCCACTGCACTCCCAGGCCACAGCAGAGAGCTAGACTGGAAGAGGGGCAACCGGGACAGAATCCGGCGCCCCGACTGGGACCAGAACCTGGTGTGCCGGCGCCACAGGCAGAGGATTAGCCTAGTGAGCCGCGGTGCTGGCCCACGCGTTCTTGAATTTGACAGCACCTTGTAGGGGCCAGGTAGTGCCTCCTCCTGGCTTCTGCTGGGGTCTCTGCTGAGACCAGGACCCCCCTGACACAGCCGGGCAGATGTGTCACCACTGACTCGCAGCTCAGGCTGGGTGGGTGGTGGCTGCTGGGCTCCCAGGGCTGGCGCTGGGACTTGAGCTGGCTGGGCTGGGAACACCGGCAGCACCCTGGGACACGTGTGTCCTGTGGTTGGAAATGGGACAAGGCCGCACGGCGCAGAACACAGGAGGGGGCACATTCTGCAGTTGGAGACAGTTCTGAAGTGGGGGTGCTGAGGCAGAGCCCCAGCCCCTGCAGGGCCCACAGAGGGAGCGGGGCCGCAGGAAGTAGCCCCGGCCACTGCTGCACCTGGAGGTCTGGGAAAGGCAGCCCCGGGTGTGGCTGGTGGGCAGCTGCCTGGGCTGGAGGGACCAAGGTTATGTGGGGAGAAGGAGCCCGGTCCTCCCTTTCTCTGCCTCCCACCCCTCCCAGCACGCCCCCTCTTCTCCAATGGGCTCTTCACAGAGCCCAGCAGTGGCCTCCCTGGGCGGGGTTCTGCGGGAGGCAGGCACAGGCAGCCAGGGGAAGGGCTGCAGGAGTCTGAGCCACCTGGGCCTGCCTCCCCTGGACTCCCACGGTCAGTGGGTTCCGCTGTGCTTGGTCGGAGGGCTTCGGTCAGCGTCTGCCTTTGCCCAAACGTGCCGGTCACTCTCGGTCTGCCATGTGCCTGGTGCCTTGTTGTGGGCTTGCATGTGTGTGGCCCTGTGTTCACGCCTCCTTGTGAATGTGCACTCCTGGGCTGTCGTGTGTCCCCTGACTGCACACAGGTGACCCTGAATCTCAGCTGCAGTGAAGATGCGGAGGTGAGAAGGAGATGGGGGCAGCTCGGGACACCCGAGTCCTGGGGCGTCCGTCCGCTCTCGCCTCTCCTGATTCACCAGGTATCCTAGCGACGCGGCTTCCAGTTGCCTAGCAACCAGGTCCCATCCTGGAGAAGGATGCTGTGAGCTGGGTCTCTCTGGGTGGGAAGGGGGTCTGACCCGCCTTCAAAGCCCAGGCAGAGAGGACAGACATGTGACCGGGGGGCTGGCCACCCAGCTGCGCCATCACCCACACAGCCTTGACCCGTAGCTGTTCCTTTGATTGGACTGTGCAGGTGACCGTGGGAGCTGATCAGTTGTGTGAGACATCTGTGGGACCTCCAAGTGACAACCAGACCCAGGCTGCATCCTGTCTGTCGCGTGGACAGCAGCACCATACCTCTGAGGCAGGTTGCTCCTGGGTGGGAGGGCAGCATGGGTGGCGTGGCCGGGTGCAGGGTATTCTGGAGCTTGGGTTTGTGATGGGCTTAGCTGGCCATAGGCACGAGAGGCACACAGTGGGCACAGTGCCAGCTTGTCCTGGACCAGGCATCCTGCTGTTTGCCAGGCTCTGGAACGCTGAGGCTTGGCCAGGCTGAGGGCCCAAAGAGTCTGCTCTGAGCACAGAATGACAATTAAGGCACGTTGGGGCCTCTGCCTGCCCCGGGGCTGCGTCTGTGTGTGAGATGCCACACACAGCTGTGTGCTTTTTCCATTTCCCTGTGAGTCCTGTCCCATATGTGTCCTGTGTATGTGTCCTGTGTATGTCTCTCCCAGGTCCCGTGCACGTCTGTCCTGCGTTTGTGTGCTGTGTCTTGTCTCTGGCTCTATGAACCTGTTGACGTCTCTGCCCTGCGATCCGCCTGGGATCTGTGGGTTTGAGCCTCATTGTTCATCTCCTTATGGCCTGGCCCTGTGTCTTTCCCTGTCCTTGGTGGCCCAGGTGACCCACTTTCCCTGTGGCCCCCTCCTCCAGCCTGTGAAGCCCCGCCCCCTCTGGAGCTGCAGCCTCCTCCCCCTCCCCCGCTCCTGGCTGCCGCACTCCTGGCTGCGTCGCTGGCGCCTGGCGTCTGCAGAGAAGGAGAAGCCGCCACAGCCTCACCGGGGCCTCCCAGGCCGGCACGCGAGGAGGGCAGCCGCCACAGCCTCACCGGGGCCTCCCAGGCCGGCACGCGAGGAGGGGCCCCTTCAGCCTCTCTGCACCTGCCCCGGCTGCCCGGAGCCGCAGGCCGGGGTCTCCGTTCCCAGCTCCCGAGGAGGTTGTGGAGGTGAGGGCTTGCGTCGCTGGAGCTGGCAGCCTCTCGGACAGTGGGGGAGCGAGAGCCGTGAGCAGCCTGTGTCCTGTGTGCTCGTGTGTGTGCACATGTGAGTACACGGGCAGCTGCGTGTCTGGGCACGTGTCCTGGTGTGAGAATGCATGTGCGTCCCTGCGTGTGCACGCGTGTGTGCCTGTGTGGCCTGGGTGGTGCTTGCTGGGAGTCACTCGTCCTGTGCCCTGGCCCAGGTGCTGACAGATGGAGTCCCTGTTCCCTGCTCCGTTCTGGGAGGAGCTGTACGGCAGCCACCTTCAGGGCAACCTGTCTCTCCTGAGCCCCAACCACAGTCTGCCGCCCCCCCACCTGCTGCTCAACTCCAGCCACGGAGCCTTCCTGCCCCTGGGGCTCAAGGCCACCATCGTAGGGCTCTACCTGGCTGTGTGCGTCGGGGGCCTGCTGGGAAACTGCCTGGTCATGTACGTCATCCTCAGGTAGGCTGGGCCCCTCACAGCTGCGGGGGAGGGGGCTGTTCCCCAGGCCCCTGTCTGTGGACCCCTCACAGCTGTGGGGAGGCAGGGTTTGTTCTGGAAGGGCCCGGCATGAGCAGGTGCTGATTTCTGTCCCCCTGCCTTTGAGTTGTGCCTTGTCCAGGGTGGTAGGGTCGATGCTGAGGCCCTGTCAACTCTTTGGGGAGGCCCCTGTGGCAGAGGGCAGAGCAGGGGCCTTTCCTGCCCCTGCTGGTCTGTCCTGGGAGGGCCACGGCCAGGCTCTGTGCCACAGGCTGCCGTGGTGAGCCATGAGAGCCCTCCTGCCGGTCCACCCAGGGGGCACGGGGGCCGTGCGAGTGTGTCGCCCTGCCCATGATCTGCTCAGAGAATGAGAAGCTCGTGAGGACCCTGAAGAAGCCAGCTGGTGCCAGGTCTTTGGGGGTGGGGGCAGGGGGCGGCATTGGGGCAGTGTGGGGAGCTGTGCCAGGATGTGCAAGGAGACTTACACATGGAGAGTGCTCTGGGCAAGAAGGCAGAGAAGACTTGGGCCCTGGGTCTGTCCAGGTGAGGGGTGGAAGAGAACTGGAGGCAGCGGCTGGGGTTCAAGTGCCAGGTTGGGAGCACTTTGCATGGCAGGCAGTGGGGAGCTGTGGGTGGTTCCTGGGCAAGAAGGTGACTTGGCTGGGGAGATCTTACTGTTCCCAGAGTGTCCCTTGATCCAGAGAGTGGGGATGGTCCTTCTGCCTACCCTGCCAGCAGGGTGTCAGGGTGGGAACTTTGGGGGAAGCAGGACAGGGCAGTGGGGGTACCCAGGCCCCACCTCCCCCACCTGTCCCGTGTGTCCCTGAGCAAACCATGTTTTCCTTGTCTGGAAAGTCAGGAAGAGAAACCACATGGCCACATGTATGTGCATGTATGTGTGCACGTGTGTGGTGTCCCTCCCAGGGCTGACACTCAGGGCCGACTGTGGCTGCCGTCTGCGGCTGGCTCAGACAGGTAGCAGCCTGGCTGACCACTTCTTGTGTCAGCCGTGGGTCGTTAACCCTCTCAAAGCCACTCCTGGACTTGAACAGACAGGGACTGTCCTCCTGCCGGCCAGGGTCCCCAGCTGTACACGGCTCCAGAGGCCACGTGACCTAGTGGACGGGGGCGGCTGCCCCAGGAGCAGAGACACCTGTTCCCATCCCTGCCCGACTGTCAAACAGTTCTGTCTCAGGAGAGCGGCCCAGACACTCGGGGTCCCAGCTCCCCCTCCCCAGAGTGGGGGTTAAGATAGCGTTTTGTGTCTTAAGTGAGGTAAAACCCACGTGAAGAGCCTGACAAGGATCTGCCATTGTCAGTGTCTTGTCTGTTGTTGAGCTGTAATTCAAGCCTCTTCTGCTTGTTCTGAGTCTGTCCAAGAGGCAGAATTGAACCTCACACTTCCCACCTCGTACCTCTGCAGCTAAACTGATATCGAATATTACCTCTGGTGTTGCTGTCACCACCATCATCACCATCACCACCACCACCACCACCACCACTATCACCACCACCATCATCACCATCACCATCATTACCACCACCACCACCGTAACCACCACCACCACCATCATCACCACCATCACCACCATCATCACCACTACCACCATCACCACCATCACCATCATCACACCACCACCATCATCACCATCACCACCACCACCATCACCACCACCATCACCACTACCACCACCACCACCATTAATTTATTCTACTAATATTTATTATCCACAACTTTCCCAGCCCTGTTCCAGGTGCTTGGCTAGAGTCACCCATCCCATCCCCATCACCATTTCCTGTCCTGGCACGTGCTGTTACGGTCTCTAGGGCACTGGAAACCTCTGGAAGTTGCAGGGCAAGCCTCTGAGTCCATGGGAGGCCTGGAGGGGACTCGCCCGTGAGGAGGACGGGTTCTTCACCTTCTCGTTCCCGCTGCCTTCGTGCAGCATCAGCCGTGTGTCCTGAAGCCTCCAGCTCTTCCAAAGTAGACATCTTGGGGGTTAGAACCCTTCTATGTCCAGCAGGAGCCCTGGTGGGATTTGTTGGGGTGCTCGCCCCAGCTCCCACCCCTGCGATGCTGCTTCGTGGGTTAGGTCCAGCAGCCTGCCTGATGCGGAGGGGGGCGGTGCACGCAGGCTCAGTCAGGGTGACCCCGCGAAGCCTGACTGGCTGCTGTCCTCTTGCAGACATACCAAGATGAAGACGGCCACCAACATCTACATCTTCAACTTGGCCTTGGCCGACACGCTGGTCCTGCTGACCCTGCCTTTCCAGGGCACCGACGTCCTGCTGGGCTTCTGGCCGTTCGGGAACGCCCTGTGCAAGGCCGTGATTGCCATCGACTACTACAACATGTTCACCAGCACCTTCACCCTGACGGCCATGAGTGTGGACCGCTACGTGGCCATCTGCCACCCGATCCGCGCCCTGGACGTCCGCACGTCCAGTAAGGCCCAGGCCGTGAACGTGGCCATCTGGGCCCTGGCCTCTGTGGTTGGCGTTCCGGTTGCCATCATGGGCTCGGCACAGGTCGAGGATGAAGGTCAGTGGGGCGGCCCCTCCCTCTAGCTCCAGGGGGCTCCTGGTGGGTGGCGGCTCCTCTGACCCTGTTTCCTGCCTGCAGAGATCGAGTGCCTGGTGGAGATCCCCACCCCCCAGGACTACTGGGGCCCGGTGTTTGCCGTCTGCATCTTCCTCTTCTCCTTCATCATCCCCGTGCTCATCATCTCCGTCTGCTACAGCCTCATGATCCGGCGGCTCCGCGGCGTCCGCCTGCTCTCAGGCTCACGTGAGAAGGACCGGAACCTGCGGCGCATCACACGGCTGGTGCTGGTGGTGGTAGCCGTGTTCGTGGGCTGCTGGACGCCCGTGCAGGTCTTCGTGCTGGTGCAGGGGCTGGGCGTCCAGCCGGGCAGTGAGACGGCCGTGGCCGTGCTGCGCTTCTGCACGGCTCTGGGCTACGTCAACAGCTGCCTCAACCCCATTCTCTATGCCTTCCTGGACGAGAACTTCAAGGCCTGCTTCCGCAGGTTCTGCTGTGCGTCCGCCCTGCGCCGGGAGATGCAGGTGTCGGACCGTGTGCGCAGCATCGCCAAGGATGTGGCCCTCGCCTGCAAGACCTCGGAGACAGTGCCGCGGCCCGCATGACTAGGCGTGGACCTGCCCATGGTGCCCGTCAGCCCCCAGAGCCCGTCCACACCCAACACGGAGCTCACGCAGGTCACTGCTCTCTAGGCTGACCCCCGAGCCCTGCGTGTCTGCAGCCTCGGATGGGCTTTGCCTTTGGCCCAGGCTTGCTTGGCCCAGGACCTGGTGACATCATGGGACGGGTCAGAGCATGAGGCTGCCTCCATGGCCTCCACCAGACTGAGCCGCTCTCCTGGTGCTGGGCTGCGGCACTTGAGACTGCCCACACCGGACGGGGGCCCACGTGACCTTCCCAGCTATGTGTCTCTTGTCCTCGGCCTCTGCCCTGCCGAGGCAGCTGCGTGCGTGCACTGGGCACACGCGTGGAAGTGGGACAGCAGCTTCATAGTCATGTGCACCCTGTGTGTCGAGTGATGTCTGCATTGCCTTCAGCCTTGTGGTCACTGGACCGGCTTGGTGCTGCCCAGGGAGAGCAGTGGGCAGCGCTTCTCTGAGCTCGGAGCCACCACCGGGAGCACCTGCCTGTTCTGCCTGCGCCTGTGGCACCAGGGACCCTCGGGGTGTCCAGGCAGGCTGTTAGCCTCGGCGAGGGGCCTTGCGTGCTGGGCAGGCCACGGCGTGGATTGCTCTTGCCTCAGTGCAGCTGCCAGCCATGCATCCATGGCTGTGGCTCGGCTCAGGGCTGCACGCCCGCCTGCTCCAGGAGACCAGCAGAGGCCCTGGCCCTGGGGCTTCTCAGTGAGCCTGCTCCTGCAGAAGGGAGCCGAGCCCTCGTTCCACATCTGCCTGCTTTTCAGTGTGTGAGAAGTGGCTCAGGAGGAAGGTGCCACGGGACCACGTGGCCTGCTCTGCCCACAAGGCGGAGACCCGTGTGTGAGAAGTGGCTCAGGAGGAAGGTGCCACGGGACCACGTGGCCTGCTCTGCCCACAAGGCGGAGACCCGTGTGTGAGAAGTGGCTCAGGAGGAAGGTGCCACGGGACCACGTGGCCTGCTCTGCCCACAAGGCGGAGACCCGTGTGCTGGTCTCGGCATCCGGTTCAGGGCAGGGGAACAGGCTCTCCCTGGGGTTCTCCCTCACCGAGTCAGAGAACAGAGGCTCTGCATCTGGAAAGAGGTCCCAGGGCCTTGGAACCGGGGCGGATGGACTGTATTCTACTCTGTCGCTTGAGACTGCTTAGTCCACAGGCCTCGGGGTGTCTGGGCAAGGCCTGAGCTTGCCATTGCCAGCTGGCGGGTTGGCATCCCATGGGAAGCCACTGCGAGGGGTGGGGCTTGGGCAGGCACTGTCTGGGCTGTGGGATGTTTGGGGGCAGGGGTCCCAGTCCCTTGGAGAGCAGCCCGCTATGGTCTGCAGGAGGAAGCTGCAGGCCGGAGACTTCGCAAAGGCTTCTCTGTAGAACTATGGGAACAGTGGGAGCCTTGGAAAGACTCCGATCTTCTACAGAGACCCTGGCCAGGTGGCCTCGGACACCTGCGGCGCCCAGGTGCGGATCCTGGACTGGCTCCTCCTGCCTCGGGGGTCCTGTTCACAGCAGCTGCTCCCAGGAGGATGGAAGCTCCCAGTGCAGTGTTTTCTTGCCGAAGCTGAAAAGTGTATGAGTCTGTGCTGCGTCACGCGCATCTTCCTGTATTTTGCATGCAACAAGTGCCGTTTCCCATGCATGCGGCCGACCCTGCACCTGCCTTGGGTGGTGAGGGAGGTTCCCTAATAAACCACGGCTCACTGACTCCACTGTGCTTCCAACAGGTGTTTCTGACAGTCACACGGGGACTGGACAGGGGGGGTAACTTTCCTGGGAGGGGACTGGGGTCCCTCCCAGTGCACCCTTGAGGCTGCCCTTGGGGTAGGGTCCCGGGGAGGCCCAGCTTCGGGGGAGGGGAAACCAGCTATGCTGAGTCATAGCCACTCTTTTTTCTCCCTAAGCAGCAATTCCGCACCTCTCTCCTCCCCTAGGCGCCGCCCCTGCTGAGCCCCAGGGTCTTCTGCACCCTCTTCGTCCCCGGGGGGGCCCCCACCCCCTTCTTTGAGCAGATCTGAGGGGAGCTTTGTGAACAGTGAACATGGCAACCGCCTGGGTGATCTCCTGGGGCTCCCGTGTGGCAGGCAGATGATCTTGTCACCAGACCCGTGACGAGGGCTGTGGTGAGGCCCCCCGTCGAGGCTGGAAGTCCGAGATCAGGGTGCTGGTACAGTGGGGTTCTGCCGAGCCCTGCCTTCTTGCCGGGTCCTCACATGAAGCTCAGAGCTGCCTCTTGTGAGGACGCTGGCCCTCACTCCAGCTGCTGGCGTGCTGGGGGCTGGATGCAAACATCTGTGGCCGACGTGTTGCTTTTGAGACCAAAATTCAGCATCAAGGGGAAATCGGGAGGGAGGCCCCAGGCAGCCGGGGGGTTCAAGTGTGAGGCCCTGGGCTGCTGACCGTGTCACTCCCTGGGAGCCCAGGGCCGCCACCCACAGCTGGTGTCCACCAGAAGGCAGGCCAGGCAGGGGTAAGGACGTAGGAGGCAGGGCCCTGGCTCCCAGGATGTCCCGTGTGGGCTGCCCCCATGGCCCTGCCCCACGCTCTGCGCCCCTATGCTCTGCACCCCATGCTCTGTGCCCCATGCTCCATGCCCCCACACTGTGCCCCAGTCTCCCTGCACCCCTGCCCCCATGCCCCACACCCCTCTCGCCCGCACCCCAGCCTCCTTGAACCCCTGCCCCCACACTCCTGCCCCCACTCCCCACGCCCATACCCATCTGCACCCCATACTCTCTGAACCCCTGCCAACACGCCCCTTGCCCCAGCCTCCCTACACCCCCGCCCTCACGCCCGCACCCCAGTCTCCCTGTACCCCTGCCCCCACGCTCCTGCCCCCATTCCCCGCGCCCATACCCACCTGTGCCCCCACGCCCCTGTCCCCACGCCCCTGTCCCCACGCCCCTGTCCCCACTCTCCGCACCCCCACACTCCTGCCCCCACGCTCCATGCCCACACCTGCCCCCACCCAGCCTCCCTGCCCCCCTGCCCTCACGCCCGCACCCCAGCCTCCCTGCACCCCTGCCCTCACACCGGCACCCCAGCCTCCCTGCACCCCCGCCCTCACGCCCCGCACCCCAGCCTCCCTGCACCCCCACCCTCTCGCCCGCACTCCAGTCTCCCTGCACCCCCTCCCTCATGCCCTGCACCCCCGCCCTCCTGCCCCGCACCCCAGTCTCCCTGTACCCCCGCCCTCACGCCCCACACCCCAGCCTCCCTGCACCCCCGCCCTCTCGCCCGCACTCCAGTCTCCCTGCACCCCCGCCCTCACGCCCCACACCCCAGCCTCCCTGCACCCCCGCCCTCACGCCCCACACCCCAGCCTCCCTGCACCCCCGCCCTCTCGCCCGCACTCCAGTCTCCCTGCACCCCCGCCCTCCCACCTGCACCCCAGCCTCCCTGCACCCCTGCCCTCCCGCCCTGCACCCCAGCCTCCCTGCACCCCCGCCCTCACGCCCGCACCCCAGCCTCCCTGCACCCCCTCCCTCATGCCCTGCACCCCCGCCCTCACGCCCCGCACCCCAGTCTCCCTGTACCCCCGCCCTCCCGCCCGCACCCCAGCCTCCCTGCACCCCGCCCTCACGCCCCGCACTCCAGTCTCCCTGCACGCCTGCCCTCTCGCCCGCACTCCAGTCTCCCTGCACCCCCGCCCTCCCGCCCGCACCGCAGCCTCCCTGCACCCCCGCCCTCACGCCCGCACCCCAGCCTCCCTGCACCCCGCCCTCCCGCCCGCACTCCAGTCTCCCTGCACCCTCGCCCTCACGCCCCCACCCCAGCCTCCCTGTACCCCCGCCCTCACGCCCCGTACCGCAGCCTCCCTGCACCCCCGCCCTCACGCCCCGCACTCCAGTCTCCCTGCACCCCTGCCCTCTCGCCCGCACTCCAGTCTCCCTGCACCCCCGCCCTCACGCCCGCACCCCAGCCTCCCTGCACCCCGCCCTCCCGCCCGCCGCTGCACTTGCTGAAACCTGGTTTGTTTGAGCCTCTGTGCAGAGGGGACTGCTGAGCCCTCCTGGGCCCTGTCGGCCTCACCTGCTGCTTTGGGCTCCCCCCGCCCAGGGCAGGTGGCCACAGGCAGGCCGAGCCCGGGGGTCCTGAGGGCAGAGCAGGAGTGGCCGTGAGACCTGGGGCCGGAAGGGCCTGAGCCCTGGGCAGGGGGCGTGCTTCAGAGTGGCCTCCTCCCCACCCCTGCATCAGGAAGTCCACAGTGTGGGTGGGCGGGGGTCAGCCGCTTACTGGGACGGGACCCCTGTGAGAACAGGCCTCCCTCACCCCTCCTGACAGCCTGTGGCTACCCAGGCCTTGGGTCTCCCCCTGGGCTGGGGACTGGTCTGTCCTGGCCGTGCTGATCTGCGTCAGGCTCCCCGTGGACAGATACGTGGGGCGGGGCTTTCTCTGAGGCTCCCATCCTTGGCCACGGATGGGCAGCATCTCCTGCAGGACACACGGTCTGGGTCTTCGGGGAAATGAGCCACGGAGGGTGGCCAGTGGGGGCAGAGGGGGGACCCCCACCCGAGGGCGAAAGGCGGCCCCTGCCTCCGCCTGCTCAGGCGCTGCGCCTCTTCTCACACCCGTTACCGCCCTCGCCCGTGTGCTCAGGGAGCGCTCGACACAGCGCAGCCGCTGCTCGCTCGGTAATTAGGCTGCTCTGCGGAGCAAGGTGTGACTGCCGCGCACTCAACACGCAGGAAAGGGGCCGAGAACAGCTCGTTCTCCCCGCGGAGGCGTGGGTGTGGGTGTTTGCTGCAAGTACGTCCCTCACCCCGGGCCTGGCCACTCCCTGCTGCTGCACAGAGTGGGGGAGGGCGGCCAGCGCCCCCCAGACACGTCAGTTTTCTCCTGCCCACTCTCGCTGGCTTCCCTGGGGGCCCTGAGCAGCTGTCCACATGCCCAGCGGCTGAGGCTTCAGGTGACCAGAGCCTTGGCCACACCTGGGCTGCAACCTCTCAGGACCCTGAGTCTAAACCATCTGAAAAAGGCCCTCTGACTCCTGACCCCCTGCGGTGACATCTGAGGGGGCTCAGGCTGGAGAACGTGGTGGGCTTGCACCCGACGTGGGCCGGGGTGGTGAGTCCTGGGTCCTGACCGCACCCAGAGGCAAGGCTGAGACTCCAGACTCAACCAGAGGGGCCAGGCCCACCGGGTGGTCTTTGGGGACCTGCTTGGCCCCTCCACCTGGAAGTCAGGGTCTCTGACCCTGCACCTGGGAGCCCCTCCCAAGCCTGAGTCTCATAGCAGCTGCTGCTGGCTGGGTCCAGGCCCAGGGGTTCCAGGTGCGAGCCCCTGCAGGTGACACATGGCCCCTGGACAGGGGGCACACACAGAGCACAGGCCTCCCAGCGAGAGGTCTCTTGGTCTTTTGACGCAGGTGTCCTCGGCCTCTGCAGAGACCCTGGGTTTTGCTGCCTGGGGTGCCCGGCTTGGTCACCTCCTGATGCCACCTGGAGGAGCCCAGTGGCTCTCGGCCGTGAGGCTCAGGGCTGGCCCTGGGATGACAGGGGCAGTGGGGTCTCTGTGGGTGGATTCAGGGCTCCTGTTGTGTCAGGACCTCCTGCTGGGGCCTAAGTGCCTGCTGCTGCCTGCCCAGGGGCTGTCCAGGAGGCAGACAGGAAAGGGAGCCTAACTCTGGCTGTCTCTGAAGGTAGCGGCCGACTTCTGGGGCCTCTATCGCTCGGAGATATCAAAGACGGGGCTAGTGCTGTGCGAGCCGAGTCCCGTTGCTCCACTTCCCATCCAGCTCCCTGCTAATGCTCGTGGAGTCCTTTGGGTGCCTGGGCCCCTGCACCCGTGTAGGAGACCCAGATGGAGCTCCTGTTCTGTCTTTGACCTGGCTGTTGTGGCAGCACATGGACACCCTGTCTGTCTCTTCCTCTCTTCCTTTCTTTTTAAAAGATTTATGTATCTATTTGAAAGTCAGAGCTACAGAGAGAGAAGGAGAGGCAGAGAGAGAGGACTTCCATCTGCTGGTTCACTTCCCAGTTGGCCGCTTCTTCCGGACCTCCCACCCGGGTGCAGGGGCCCAAGGACTTGGACCATCTTCCACTGTTTCCCCAGGCCATAGCAGAGAGCTGGATTGGAAGTAGAGCAGCTGGGACTTGAACCCACACCCATCTGGGATGCCTGCACTGCAGGCGGCGGCTTTACCCACAGAGCCGGTCCCTCCCTCTCTTTCTGTCACTCTGCCTTTCAAGTAAAACAATCAAATAAATATATTAGAAAAAACGGGGCGCTGCCTGGATGGGGCGTTGTCTGGGCAGGGGGAGGGGGAGGCGGGGACGCAGGGCGCTCCCGGACGGGGCGGGCAGGACTCCAGGACTTGGGGTGCTGCCTGGACGAGGCTGGAGGGGTGGGGAGTGGGGGGTGGTGGGGTAGGGTGGTGCAGCCTGGGCGGGGCCGGGTTGTGGGGAGGCGGGGTGCTCCTGGAGGGGCTCTCAAGCCGCGCCGCACGGGAACAGCGTGCGAAAACTCTTGCGGAAGTTGTCGTCCAGGAAGGCGTAGAGGAACGGGTTGAGGCATGAGTTGGCGTAGCTGAGGCTAGTGATGACGTAGGAGATGCTGATGACCAGGGTGGTCTGGGGCATGTCTGTGGTCAGGGCCACGACGGAGGCCAGGTGGAAGGGCGTCCAGCAGAGCAGGCACGCGGCCAGGACGGCAAACACCAGTACCGTGACTTTCCGCTTGGCCTTGCCCAGAGCCTTGGCTCCGGAGCAGAGCCGGACAGCCCGCAGCCTGCGCAGCAGGTCCATGTACAGCACGCACATGGTGCACACGGGCACCACGAAGCCCAGCACCAGGGTGTAGATGCGGCTGGCCTTGAACCAGGCCCGCTCGGGCCTCGGGAAGCTGAGCCCGCAGCTGGGGACCTGCAGCTCGTTGCTGTAGACGCCCGCGAAGGAGAAGAATGGCAGGACCAGCAGGGTCACACCCAGCCAGACGCACAGGCTGGTGAGCTTGGCGCCTCGGTGGGTGCGCCGGGGCGCACGGCGAGACTGTACTGTGGCCAGCACCACCAGGTAGCGGTCCACACTCATCACGGCCAGGAAGTAGACGCTGGAGAAGATGTTGTAGTGGTCGATGGCCAGCACCAGCTTGCACAGCAGGTCCCCGAAGGGCCAGCGCTGCAGCAGGTGCTCCGCGATGTTCACCGGCAGCACCAGCGTGAAGAGCCCGTCAGCCACAGCCAGGTTCAGGATGAACACATTGGTCACCGTCTTCATCTTGGGCGCTCTGAGGACCACGTAGATGACGGCTGTGTTGCCGGTCAGCCCCACGGCGCAGATCACGGAGTACACGGTGGGCAGCACCACGTACAGGGCTGCGAGGGCTGGCGGCAGCTCAGGGCAGGTGGCGTTGGACCCCGTGCTGTTGTCCTGACAGGGGCTGACGCTCGCTGTGGGTGGGAAGGACAGGCCCTTCCCATCCAGGGACTCCGGGGTTCCTATGACCTGCATGTCGAGGCTGGCCCTTGGCAGCTGGTGCCCTGGGCAGGTAGGGGCCTGGCGGTGGGCTTCCAGGAGGGGTTTCTCGGGCTGGATTCTGGGAAATAAACGACCAGGAACTGTGGGATGTGGCCATCGGAGCACCAGCACCACAGGGTGTGTGGCAGAGGTGGCAGCTGCCCGCCAGGCCTGGAGTGAGGGGGAGGCTGCTGGGTGCACGAGGCCTCTGCCAGCTTCCTCCGGGACAGCACTCATGGGGGCCACTTCCCTTCCAAGCCCCCTCCTCCTGCAGGGTGCAGGCCGCCGGGCCCTTCCTGGAAAGAGGTGACTGGGTCTGCCTGCCCCTGCCCTTGCCCCGGCCACCCCAGCACAGGACCAAAGTGGAACCAAAGCGGCCCCTTCCCAGGCCCACCGCCCGGCGTGTCTCCGCCGCCCCTACCTGTGCCACACTGCAGACCCCGCTGCTCACCTGCTGTCCTCTCCACTGGCCTGTCCCGAGCCAAAAGTGCGGGCTCTCGCTGCCAGACTCCTGCCACGGCAGGGGAAGCTTCCCGGAGCTGTCCAGCTGCTGCCTCCGCTGCTTCCAGTGAGGTTCCCAGCTGGGGGCAGAGCTGGTGCGGGGGGGGCGGGGCCTCGGCTGACGCAACTCCAGGAGGCAGGCCCAGTTCCACCCCAGCTGCAGCAGCTCCTGCCTTGGCTATCCCAGGGCCTGGGACCGTGGCTGTGCACATGTGTGCCTGTGTGTTGGGGGTTTGCCTGGTGCTGGGGGCTCCATGGCTGTGCACACATGTGCTTGCATGTTGGAGGGTTGCCTGGTGCTGGGGGCTCCATGGCTGTGCACACGTGTGCCTGTATGTTGGAGGGTTGCCTGGTGCTGGGGGCTCCATGGCTGTGCACACGTGTGCCTGCATGTTGGAGGGTTGCCTGGTGCTGGGGGCTCCATGGCTGTGCACACGTGTGCCTGTATGTTGGAGGGTTGCCTGGTGCTGGGGGCTCCATGGCTGTGCACACGTGTGCTTGCATGTTGGAGGGTTGCCTGGTGCTGGGGGCTCCATGGCTGTGCACATGTGTGCCTGCATGTTGGAGGGTTGCCTGGTGCTGGGGGCTCCATGGCTGTGCACACGTGTGCCTGTATGTTGGAGGGTTGCCTGGTGCTGGGGGCTCCATGGCTGTGCACACGTGTGCCTGCATGTTGGAGGGTTGCCTGGTGCTGGGGGCTCCATGGCTGTGCACACATGTGCTTGCATGTTGGAGGGTTGCCTGGTGCTGGGGGCTCCATGGCTGTGCACACGTGTGCCTGTATGTTGGAGGGTTGCCTGGTGCTGGGGGCTCCATGGCTGTGCACACATGTGCTTGCATGTTGGAGGGTTGCCTGGTGCTGGGGGCTCCATGGCTGTGCACACGTGTGCCTGTATGTTGGAGGGTTGCCTGGTGCTGGGGGCTCCATGGCTGTGCACACGTGTGCCTGCATGTTGGAGGGTTGCCTGGTGCTGGGGGCTCCATGGCTGTGCACACGTGTGCCTGTATTTTGGAGGGTTGCCTGGTGCTGGGGGCTCCATGGCTGTGCACATGTGTGCCTGCGTGTTGGGGAGTTGCCCGGTGGTGGGGCCTCTGAGTGTGCCCAGGTCTGCGGACAGAGGGTACCGAGGGCATTTGTGTCTCTGTCTGGGGCCACTGTGGACCTGGGCACCCTAGCCTGTGTCCTTGGCTGTCTTGCCCCGCCCCTGTGCGTGTTTGTTATCTGCTCACATGGGAGTTTCTGCCCCGGCAAGATCGCTGCCCTGTGTCTGGGTGCCTGGGGGTCCAGGGGACCGCATGGCCCCTGCGAGGAAGCAGAACTTGTTGGGTGAGGCATGGGGGTTTGAGACAGGGGTGCCAGACACGGGTGCGAGGCTCCTCGCACATGGGCTGAATGGGCTCGGCCCCCGGGGAAGCCAGCTGCAGGCGCCAGTGCTCCAGAAGCCTCACCGTGGCCCACGTGCTGCCAAGGCCAGCTCCAGGGGCGCTGTCCTTGCCCCAGCCTTGTTGGACCCTGGCAGGCCTCATTCCAGCTGACGGTGAGCCTCACCCTGGGGAAGGACTTCCAGCTTCAGGAATGAGTGGACCTTTTAACAGCAGCCCAGGGGCCCCAGGGTGGACAGGCCAGAGCTGGAGCGGGCATGGGCTCCATGCGGTGGGGGTCTGGGGTGCTGGTGTGTGGCAGCAGGCATCCAGCGTTGAGTGTGCTGTGTGTATGGGGTCGCACAGGGACTGGGGGTAGGCAGAACTCAGCCACACCGTCCACTGGGCAGGTATCAGAGGGCAGCCTCGAGGCAGGAGGGAGCCTCAGGACCCTTATACAGCCTGGTCTGGAGCACACTCGGTGCTTGCTGGCTTTCCTCTCATGCCACACCCACCACCTGCCTCTGAGGGCGCCTGTGTTGGTGTCTGCACACCCCTCACACTCAGAGACACACACGTGAGTGCACGCTGCACCACTCACACACACGGGCTCCACAAACACAGGAATGCACAGGGAAATCACAGTGGCCACGCACCTGCAGAGGAGGTCAGCTCTCACAGGCCACACCCCCAGAGCCAGAAGCCTGATGATAGCGGAACCTGCAGGAGTGGGTGAGGAGGGAGTGGGGACCTGCAGGTTGGGGGTGAGGATGGAGGGGGGACCTGCAGGTGTGGGGTGAGGATGGAGTGGGGACCTGCAGGTGTAGGGTGAGGAGAGAGTGGAGACCTGCAGGTGTGGGGTGAGGATGGAGTGGGGACCTGCAGGTGTAGGGTGAGGAGAGAGTGGAGACCTGCAGGTGTGGGGTGAGGATGGAGTGGGGACCTGCAGGTGTGGGGGTGAGGATGGAGGGGGGACCTGCAGGTGTGGGGTGAGGAGGGAGTGGGGACCTGCAGGTGTGTGGGTGAGGAGGGAGTGGGGACCTGCAGGTGTGGGGTGAGGAGGGAGGGGGGACCTGCAGGTGTGTGGGTGAGGATGGAGTGGGGACCTGCAGGTGTGTGGGTGAAGAGGGAGGGGGGACCTGCAGGTGTGGGGTGAGGAGGGAGTGGGGACCTGCAGGTGTGTGGGGTGAGGAGGGAGTGGGGACCTGCAGGTGTGGGGTGAGGAGGGATGGGGGGACCTGCAGGTGTGGGGGTGAGGAGAGAGTGCAGACCTGCAGGTGTGGGGGTGAGGAGGGAGTGGGGACCTGCAGGTGTGGGGGTCAGGAGGGGGTGGGGACCTGCAGGTGTGGGGTGAAGAGGGAGTTGGGACCTGCAGGTGTGGGGGTGAGGAGGGAGTGGGGACCTGCAGGTGTGGGGGTCAGAAGGGGGTGGGGACCTGCAGGTGTGTGGGTGAGGAGGGAGGGGGGACCTGCAGGTGTGGGGGTCAGGAAGGGGTGGGGACCTGCAGGTGTGGGGGTGAGGAGGGAGGGGGAACCTGCAGGTGTGGGGGTGAGGAGAGAATGGGGACCTGCAGGTGTGGGGGTGAGGAGGGAGGGGGGACCTGCAGGTGTGGGGGTGAGGAGAGAGTGCAGACCTGCAGGTGTGGGGTGAGGAGGGAGTAGGAACCTGCAGGTGTGTGGGTGAGGAGGGAGTGGGGACCTGCAGGTGTGGGGGTCAGGAGGGGGTGGGGACCTGCAGGTGTGTGGGTGAGGAGGGAGTGGGGACCTGCAGGTGTGGGTGAGGAGGGAGGGGGGACCTGCAGGTGTGTGGGTCAGGAGGGGTGGACCTGCAGGTGTGTGGGTGAGGATAGAGGGGGGACCTGCAGGTGTGTGGGTCAGGAGGGGTGGACCTGCAGGTGTGGGGGTGAGGAGGGAGTGGGGACCTGCAGGTGTGGGGTGAGGATGGAGGGGGGACCTGCAGGTGTGTGGGTCAGGAGGGGTGGACCTGCAGGTGTGTGGGTGAGGATAGAGGGGGGACCTGCAGGTGTGTGGGTCAGGAGGGGTGGACCTGCAGGTGTGGGTGAGGAGGGATGGGGGGACCTGCAGGTGTGGGGTGAGTAGGGAGTGGGGACCTGCAGGTGTGGGGGTGAGGAGGGAGTGGGGACCTGCAGGTGTGGGGTGAGGATGGAGGGGGGACCTGCAGGTGTGTGGGTCAGGAGGGGTGGACCTGCAGGTGTGGGGGTGAGGAGAGAGTGGGGACCTGCAGGTGTGGGTGAGGAGGGATGGGGGGACCTGCAGGTGTGGGGTGAGGAGAGAGTGGGGACCTGCAGGTGTGGGTGAGGAGGGATGGGGGGACCTGCAGGTGTGGGGTGAGGAGGGAGTTGGGACCTGCAGGTGTGGGGTGAGGAGAGAGTGGGGACCTGCAGGTGTATGGGTGAGGAGGGATGGGGGGACCTGCAGGTGTGGGGTGAGGAGGGAGTGGGGACCTGCAGGTGCGGGGGTAAGGATGAAGGGGGGACCTGCAGGTGTGGGTGTGAGGAGGGATGGGGGGACCTGCTGGTGTTGGGGTGAGGGAGGTGGGGACCTGCACGTGTCGGGGTGAGGGCCCTGGGAGAGGGGCTGAGGGGTGCACCTGCAGGGTCCGAGGCAGAGGTCCTATGTGTCGGGGGTGGGAGAGGAAGTTGAAGAGGCCAGGAAGGGGCTTGAAGGGGGCTGGTTCTGGCAATGGTGGGTGCAGTGAGGTCAGAGGCCAGGATGCATAAGGTCCTCTGGGCATGGTCAGCCCTGATGGAGGCCTTTGGGAAGCAGGGTTTCTGGGCAGCCTGGTGGAGCCTTGAGGGGTGGGGTGAGGTCTGCCTGCCTGAGCCCCACCCTCCCAGGCACGGGTAGGGGGTAGGCGGCAGGTCTTGATGAGAAGCTTAAACACGCAAACAGGAAGGAGGAGGAGGCACCTGCTCCCTGGAGGGCCCAAGCCCATCTGCTGGGAGGCTTGTTGGAGGCAATCACTGGAGTACCTCCCCCTCCCCTTCCATCCAGAGGCACAGGAGGGGCTGGCGGGGCACTGGCTCCCAGCACAAGGTCTCCTGCTGCACCAGGGCAGGGGGTGTTGACTTTGGGGCGTGTCCTGGGTGGTCTCAGTTTACAGGAAGTGGTGCTCATTGAGGCTGGGGATGCAGAGGGCTGCAAGGTGGGAGCAGTTGTGGCCAGCGGGGAGCATGCGTGGGGGGCAGGGAGGGTGCAGGAGCCAGTGCCTTCCAGTCTCCAGGGAGGCGGTGGCCCGGGCCTGACAGCCCATGCTGGGGTGCCGTGTCTGCCCCTGGGATGGGCCCCGGAATGCCTCGGGCCTGGCTTTCTCAGTCTGCAACTCGTCACAAAGCCTCCTGGGCCAGGTCAGCTGATTCTCGCTGGCACTCACAGAGCGGGGCAATGACAGGCAGACAGCCAGGCCTGGCGGCTCCGCAGCAAAACTGCACAAGGCTGTGTTCACGCCAGCGGATGGGGCCGGGCCTGGGCCTGGGCTGTGGGCGTCGCTCAGGGCAGACCTGTTGCTCCCAGGCCGGTGCATAGATGCAGCAGGCGGGCAAGGCTCTGGAGAGGGTCTGGGGCGAGGGAGATTCATCTCCCAGCTCCCCTGTTCTTGGAAGGGGACAGATGCGTGCTGGCAGCTGAGGGGCCAGGACTAGGGCCTCTTGGGGTTGAGAGGGGTTGGGCCTTGCCCCCCTCCTCTGCTTTCTCCCTCCTGAACTCTGATGGGGGTGCTGGCCCGAGCCGTAGCAGAAGAAGCAGCTGCCCAAGGACTGGCAGATCCCAGCCCCACACCCCGTGCTCGTGTGTGATCCGTGCTGTGTCCACAGCATCTCACCCACGTTGTTGCTGACTCTCTGTCCCACCTGCCTGCCTCCGCATGTGGCCACACACGTGCCCCTTGGGCCTGCTCTCCTTGGCCTTGCACGGTCCTCTGTCCAGCACACGGATGCTCAGAGCCCGGGGGTCACGTCTTACCGTGATGTCATCCTCGGCTTGCACTGGCTGAGTGGTCCTGGAGGCGTCCTGGGTGGGCGGCACGAGAGGAGCTGCGGCTGCGGGGCTGGGAGGGCACTGCCCACCACCCACACCTTCCCCGTGGACAGGGAAGGCCGTGGCACTAGAGCCATGGCTGCGTCCGCTGCCTGCGCTGGGGTGGGGAGCTGAGGGGGCTGTGGGGAAGCAGACCCGGGAGGTAGTGCCGACCTCTGCCTGTGCTAGCCTCTCCCTCCAGATCTGTCTTCTGCACAGTGCCGGGCATGATCTGGACATGCCAGGACTAGGGGGACCCCAGCCATGGACCTCCTGCTGGACGACTGCCCTGCGCCCACCTGTCCTCTTGCTCCAAGGTGTGACAGCCATCCACGAGGCTCCCAGACTGGGCTGGGGCCAGGTGAAGGTGGGGGTGACACCTGTGGCCAGGGTTCGTGTGTGTGGGGTACTCTTTGTCACCACCCTGGCAGCAGGCAAAAGATGGGGCTGAGGCTGGACCCCAGGCCCACGTGAGGACTGCAGCTCTGTCCAGGCTGGAGCCTTTGGCCAGGCAGCGGTGTGTGTGGGGGGGCACAGCTGAGCAGGGAAGCCAGCGTCCTCTGAGGCTGGTCCTTTTGGACTGGTGCCCTGGCAGGTGCAGCCCTGTCTTCCCTGCCCGACCCCATGTGCTCAGGCCCCATGTGCTCGCAGGTCGGTGTGGAGATTAGGGTGAGGTGAGGCAGGCCGAGGGCTTGGTCAGGGTGTGCTGAGCTGGAAGGGGCCTGGATGGGCTCTGGAGGACACTGACCCCGCGTCCCGAGGGCTTCCTGGAGGCGGGTGTGTGTGTGATTCTCAGCCTGGGCCGGGACTTGCCACTGGGGCTCTGCCCAAACACAGCGGCAGCCATTTCCCCAGGGGGCAGGGGTCCTTAGCTGGGTTGCCCCAGGCTGAGCCGGTTCTTCATGACACAGCCCAACCCTGCCCCCCAGCGGTCAGTCCTGAGTAGGAAAGGCGGTGTTTCCCCTGGCCCCAGCCCAGCCCCTGAGGGCCCTTCCCAGATGCGCCGGGACACATTCCAGGGAGTCCCCAGCAGTGACTGCGGCCTGGGGAGGACCGTGGCTCTGTCCTCCCCTTCTGAGGAGGGAGAGGCAGGTGCCCTCTGGTGCAGAGACCCGGGCTCCGTGGTGGTCCTTGTGGGGCTGTCCTTGGTGGGGGGCAGGGCCACCTCCTGGGGAGCGGACAGCCTGGCTGGCCTCAGGCTGAGGAGAAGGCTGAGGTCAGTGTGTGGGGCGAGGCTGGCGGGCAGGTGGGGCTGGACTCTGAGGGCCATGGATTTGGCCGAGGGCAGGAGGGACCACAGAGGGTCCAGGCACCAGAGGCACAGGGTCTCTTTTGTGTTTCAGAACAAGCATTCTGGCTGCTGAAAGGGAGGTGGTCAGAGGATCGAGCCCAGAAGCAGGTGGGGAGCGAGGAGGGGGCAGCTCTGATGTGGGGATACCTGGGCTAGAAGCACACGGACTCAGGAAATTTCACATCTGTGCAGGGGTGGGGAATAATCTGTTGCTCTTGTCAGTGTGAAATGAGATGATATGGGTTTGTCGGAGTGCCCTGGAATCTGAGAAGCAACACCCACCCACCCATCCATCCATCATCTGTCATCCGTCCATCATCCGCCCATCACCCATCCACATCTACCCTTTCACCCACCCATGCCCCACCTGTCCATCCACCCAACCATCCGTCATCTGTCCATCCCCTGCCTACCACCCATCCATCCATCATCTGTGACACTCACCCATCCATTCAAGTTGCTTCACCCAGAACCTCTGGTTCTGGGAGCCCTGGTTCTATTCCTAGCACCATCTCCTGGTCCCAAGAGGCATCACTCCATTTCCAGGCCATGAGGCCCAGGGGCTCCAGATTAATGAGCTCACCTGAGTGACCCTGGAGGGAAACGGATGAGCACTGGGCCATTTGCTGTGGACCAGAACTGGAGCAGCAGCAGGTTCTGGGACCATGACGCTGTCCCTTTAGGGCGTGCTGTGGGCAGCCTGAAGGAGGCCCCTCGCATGGTCAGAAGAGGCCCAGGACTGCAGAGGGCTCTGGTGCAGGCAGTTGGGCTCTCCTAGGGCGGGGGAGCAATGTGAGGACCCAGGAGGGAACTGGAGAAGAAGGGACGGTTAGAGGGGAGGAGCGGCCCAGGAGAGCCTGGTGGGGTTCTGGGTGGCACAGGGGCACCAAGAGATGCTGAGGTGTAGAGAGGGGGTCCTGACCCAGGAGGGGCTGGGAGAGGAACTGGGATCAGTGTGAGAGCGGCTGGAGCTGTGTGGGCCGAGGCGCAGGCCTGGTAGCTGGTTCTCACGAACACAGTCTGCTTGAATTAAGTGGATTTTTCATTCCAAAGCAGCACCAGTCTATACTCAACATGCCAGCAATTTGTAAAAGCACCAAGTTAATTCTGCAGAGCAAATTAAATTCAGGGTAAATGTGTGTACACGGATCTCACAGTAGGCAAATATTCCTAATGGCAGAAGCGAAAACTTCTATTAGAAGTCTGTGCTGGTCTCACAAGGAGCTTTGCCTGTTCTTGGGCACACAGTAGGACCACTGTCAGTGCTCCATCTTGGGCGCACAGTAGCACTGGCTGTTGTCTGTCCCAGGACTCCCACATCCACAGCTTCACTCAGCTCCTCCCATTTGCTGTAGGCCTGGGGGAGAGTGGCATGAGCTCTGTGCTCACTTCCCAACAGCTCCAGGCTGCGGCTCCTGGTGGGGTTGGCTTGGAGGAAGTGGGCTGTGTGGAGGGTTGGGTTGAGTGTTCTTTATAAATTTCTACATGGGGTCCCTTTGCTATTTCTTTTTTTTAAAACTTTATTTATTTTTAAAGATTTATTTATTTGAAAGGCAGAGTGACAGAGAGAGAGAGATGTCTTCCATCTGCTAGTTCACTCACTAAGTGGCTACAATGGCTGGAGCTGGGCCAGGCTGAAGCCAGGAGCCAGGAGCTTCATCCAGGTCTCCCACGCGCATGCAGGGGCCTGAGCAACTGGTCCATCTTCCACTGCTTTCCCAGGCCATTAGCAGGGAGCTGGGTTGGAAGCCAAGCAGCTGGGACGCCAATCATCACTGTAATGTGGCCTGTGAGTGTCTGGGGTGACGGCTTAATCCACTGTGCCACAGTACCTGCCCCTCCCTCCCTCCTCCCTCCCTCCCTCCCTCCCTCTTCCTCTTCCTCTCTCTCTCTCTCTCTTTCTCAGAGAGAGAGAGAGAGAGAATCTTCCAGGGAGCTGGATTGGAAGTGCAGCAGCAGGGACGTGAACCAGTGCCCACATGGGACGCTTAACCCACTAGCCACAACCCCAGCCCCTCTCCTATTTTTAAGATTTATTTATTCGAAAGAAAGCACAATTGAGAGAGGGCGAGACAGACACAGGGGAGAGAAACAGATGGACATGGAGACAGGGAGGAGGGACAGATGGACACAGAGCTCCCATCAGCAGTTCTCTCACCGCCTCGTGCTGGTGTTGAAGCAGGGTGAGCGCGTTTGTATGGGACCCGTCTCCGTTCCACCCACAGAGGCCGCCGAAAAGGCCCCTGGTTCCAGGTGTGTGCCCGTGTCTTTGACACGCATCTGTCACCAACACGCACGTGACACCCACATCCATGTGTCCACGCACTGCCGCGTAGACCACGTAGACCCTGGGAAGTTCGTGCTGGGCAGATGGGCGCCATCTGTGGCCACACTGCACGCCCTGCTCTGGGTGAGGGTGGTGGGGAGGGCTGTCCACGGGCCAGGAGGGCGGGGCAGCCCATGAGTGCGCCAGGCGGGGACGCAGGGTCACGCTCCTCTGCGCTGTGCTGACCGCTCTCGCGTCCAGCTGGGGCCCCCTCGCCGCCCAGGCTCACGAAGCCTTGGCCCCGCACAGCCACATCGCCGTCGGGGCAGCGCACCTGCGGCACGTGGGGGAGGAGCCGGCACTCTGGCGTCTCTGCAGGCACCTGAACCCCAGACGCCCCGACACGCCCTGGCGCCCTCCAGGCCGCAGAGAGGCCCCTGGAGGATCCAGCGACTCCCGGCGGGGGCTCGAGCCGCGTACCCCGCGGCCAGCAGAGGGCGCTGGCGTCCGCTCGCGGGGAGTGCGGGAGAGCGGGGCGTGCAGGGAGCCGGCCCCCGAAAGGCGAAGGCTCGGGAGCCGCACCGTTGAGGACCAGGGGCTGGGGGGGCCGAGGGGAGGGGCTCCCGAGCGCCGGCAGCTCCCGCGGGACGCTGCGCCACTCCCGCCCCTCGGCTGTCGGCCCCGAGTTCGCGTTCCTTCCTCAGCGCCCCGGCCCGCACGGGTGCCGCACCCGAGGCCCAGCGCCTGCCATACAGCCGCGGTCCTGCGCCCAAGGCTTCCCTGTCAGGGCCTCACGCGCCTTGGCCCGCCTCGGAATGGAGGAAGTTCTGTTGGTCTACACCCTGACCCGCCCGTCCGGGGTCAGGAGCCAGGGTCTACACCCGCGCCGCTCCGTGGGAGCTGAGTTGAGCACTGGCTGCGGTCGTCCTGACTGCAGCTGTCAGGCCCTGGCCGTGTGGAGGCCCCAGCTGGGCTTTGCGGGCTCCCGGTGCCTCGCCCCCTGCTTTCCTCCAGTTACACTCACTCCCTGGCCTGACTAGGCTTTGTTCTGGGGTGGGATCTGAGTTGCTGGGCAGACTAGGCCGCCTGGAGTGCTGGCCGGACCCTCCCATCCCTGGTGGGGGGGCGGTGCCAGGAGGTGCTCAGCCCCCGGTGGATGCGTCCCCAGGCCAGCATGCTGACTTGGGGAGCTCCCCGGGGACCCTGGACACAACCCCCAGGGGTCCAGTGGGAGTTGGGGGGGAAGTGCCAGCCATCCACCCGCATGCTGCATCCTGTCCACTGGACCCCTACATAGGAGCCTGTTGCTAACAATCAGACCACAGGTGCCTCCTGGTCTCCACGTGGACAGCTGAGCTCCCGAGGACTCCCGCTGTGAGGTCTGCTGGTTTCTCTCCACCTGCACCGAGACCTGGAACTTGGTGGGAGATCGACAGGCAGAGGCGCCTGAGCTGGGGTGCTGTGTGGCCGTGTGCAACCTGCTTGGGCGGGAAGAGGAGCTGCTTTTCTCTGTTTTCCAGGTGGGCAGTGCCGCCCATTTCCTTCCGCGGTGAAAACACTTGAAACGTGTGCAGCAGCAAGGGCCCCTCACAGGGTGGGTGGGCTTCGTGGGCAGCAGGTGTGTAAGGGCCCTGGAATCAGGTGCAGGTCAGAGGGCTGGGGTGGGCGTCACCACCACCAGGACCCAGCCTCCAGCTTGTGAAACATCACAAAAACCACAAGCAAATAGAAAAAAAATAAGGACAATGCAGATTGCACGAGAGCTTTCTAGAAGGCAGTGGAGTTTTGGGGACTCTTGTCTGCCACTGTCACCTGTTCCAGACAGGGAGGTGGCCCTGAGGTGCTGAGCTGGAAGCAAGGACTGTAGGTCTGTGGGTTTCCCGGGAGCCTGTGCTCCGAGTGTCTGTGTTTTTGCCACACTCTGGTGTCTTCACACAAACGCCATCTGGCACCAGCGTTCCCCGCGTGAGGTCCACGAGAAGCCTCT
Organism: Lepus europaeus; assembly: GCF_033115175.1. Lineage (NCBI taxonomy): Eukaryota > Metazoa > Chordata > Mammalia > Lagomorpha > Leporidae > Lepus > Lepus europaeus. The sequence goes on from NC_084836.1 coordinate 125,593,786, forward strand.
TCCACTCCCCCCGGCACCAGACTGGGAACCTAGGTGTGTGCCACCTCTGCCAGTCCTCTCTCCACAGCCGCAGACGCTGGAGGCACGCAGAGCTCATCAGGACTGGACACGCAGAGGCCCCGGCACGCCTGGCAGTGGGCCTCACAGGGGTGACTGTGCACCCGAGCCTCTGAGCTGGGGGTCCCAGCCTCACTCACGCTGGGAAGGGTCTGATGCTGAGTGAAGCAGGGGGCCTGGCTGGGATGCTCCTGTGAATGCTGGAGCGGTGACGATGGCAGAGGGGACACGCACCATCCCAGGAGGCCAGCAAGGCCCACAGCATCCGTGTGTCTGCACACTGGCCGGAGCTCACCCCTGCCTCCATGGCAGGCTAGGCAGAGAGCGCAGGCAGAATTTTGTGGGGAGAAGGGGGCAGGGGCACCCCTAGCATGGGGGTCACAGAACCTGGCAGTGCCGTGAACCCCGGATCTGGTGGGGGCGGGCAGCAGTATCCCACCTTGGCAGAGGGGATGTGGAGTCTGGGGAGGGTCATGTCCTCTTGCTCCAGGCTCCAGGTGAGAAGCTAAGCTGTGGCTTTGCCAGCATCCCATGCTGAGCACTGGTTCAAGGTCCGGCTACTCCGCTCCCAAGCCCAGCTCTCTGCCAGGGTGCCTGGGAGGCAGCAGAGATGGGCCATGTGCTCAGACCCCTGCCACTTGTGTGGGAGTCCTTGGTGGAGCTCCTGGCTCTGGGTTTATGCCTGTCTGCACCCTGACCATCACGGCCAATTGGGGAGTGAACCAGGGGATGGAAGACCTCTCTCTGCCTCTCCCTCTGCCATTCTGTCTTTCAAAGAAATAAAATAAATCTCGAGATCAAAGTGAGTGGGTGTGGACGGCACATGTGTCTGTGTGTCTGAGACGCGTGGTGTCGGAGGCTGGCTCGGTCCTGGGGAGCCATGTCCTGTGCTCACCAAGTTTGTAACAATGCAGCTAAACTTTTGTTGATGGCACAGCTGCTGATTGTACTCTAAACATTCTTCATCAAGCAATTGCTGTGGACTCATTTGCCAATCAGCTCATTACCCAGCCACCGCTCTCCCTGCTCTGCTTCCTGCTCCCTAAACCTTGCACTTTGCAAGGCTGCCGGGAAGCTGCCTACCCACCTCCAGACGGGGGGGTCTCTTCTGTGCCTGTCCAGGCCTGCTGGGCCCTGCTGCTCCCTGTGATCAGCCCCAGTGGTCCAGCGTCCTGGCCTCGGGCCCCGCTGGCCACTGTCTCCCCTCAGGCTCCCAGACACGCAGCCGTGCCTTCCTCTCTCCCAGGCCCCCCCAGCTTGCAGGTCTCTGTACAAAGTCATGGCCCTAACTTTCTGCCCAATGGAGGAGCTTCCCGCCCTCGCTGCCCACCATGGGTTCCCTGGTCACTCGGCCCATGGACACTGAGATGGGCTTGCTGGTGGCTGCAGAGGCTCCTGGGCCACTCACCCCTGCAGGTGTGAGGGGGGCCTGTACCTGTTCCTGCCGTTGGTTCATTCGCCTTCTGCGTGTCCCCTGCGCCCCGTGTGGGGTCTGCTGTGAGCAGAGGCAGAGCTGGCCTAGGGGAGCTCCTGGTGGGAGATTCACTGGGTGGAAGGGAGCCCCAGCCCACACCTAGCTCCTGACACCCACGAGACAGCAGATGCATAAACAATGAGGCGTGATTGCATCGATGTGTGTGCGAACATGTGGGTGCATCTCATAGTGACAAGGTCATGTGTGTACATGCGCACTCACATGTCTGCGTACATGTGAATAGTGTGTGCCCACATATCCACGTATTTTCTGTGCAGATGTACCTATGTATATGCACGTGCTGTACCTGCAGTGTGTGGGTGGTGTGTGTATTCACATGTGCATGGTGTGTTCTTGTGCACACATGTATAGGTACATATGAACGCAATGCTTGAGTGTGTGTTTACATGCACATGGGTATGTTCCTACAAATGTTTGCTTAGTGTGGTGGTTATACATATAACCATATGTGGGGCCGGGCTTTATGAGGTAGCGGGTAAAGCCGATGCCTGTGATACAAACATCCCATATTGGCACTGGTTCGAATCCTGGCTGCTCCACTTATCCAGCTCCTTGCTAATGCACCTGGGAAAGCAGTGGAAGACGGCCCAAGTGCTTGGGCCCCTGCACCCATGTGGGAGACCTGGAAGAAGATCCTGGCTCCTGGCTTTGGTCTGGCCCAGCCCTTGCCATCGCGGCCATTTGGGGAACGAACCAGCAGATGTAAGACCGCTCTCTCTCTGTCTGTTTCTAACCCTGCCTCTCAAATAAATAAAATAAATCTTGGGGCTGGTGCTGTGGCACAGGGGGTTAAAGCCCTGGCCTGAAGCGCTGGCATCCCATATCGGTGCCGGTTTTAGTCCCAGCTGCTCCTCTTCCAATTCAGCTCTCTGCTATGGCCTGGGAAAGTAGTGGAAGATGGTCCAAGTCCTTGGGCCCCTGCACCCATGTAGGAGACCCGAGGAAGCTCCTGGCTCCTGGCTTCAGATCAGTACAGCTCTGGCCGTTGCGGCCATCTGGGGAGTGAACCAGTGGATGGAAGACTTCTCTTTCTGTCTCTACCTCTCTCTCTAACTCTGTCTTTCAAATGAATAAAACAAATCTTAAAAAAAATCATATATATAGCCTTATGTGTAGGCATGTGAACACACACACGTGCACACAGATTGCTCATGTGTTGATATGTTATTGTGCACATGTGTGCACACGATTGTGCATATGAGTGCCTGTGTGTGGGTGTCATGTTCTGCATTTACATGCGACGTGTGTGTGTGAACGGCGCATGAGTGTGCAGCAGTTTGCAGAGTCTGACCTGGACCTGGAGCTGTCTGGACACTGCTGCAGGTGTGCAAGGGACTGGAGCGGGACATCCTGGGCCTTGTGGGGGCCTCTGAAGATCTGCACACTCCCTGGAGACACAAACCGACCCCCAAGCCCCTCCCTGACTGTTTCCCAGCTCCTTCTCTTGGGGTAGGGGAGGCTCTGGCCAGGGTCTGTTTTGTGGGTTCTCGCGGGGGTGCCTTTGCCAGTCAGCACTGTAATGAGCTGTGGCAGGGTCACAGAGAACTGTGGGACTCCCCCAACCCTAACCCTAACCCTCGCCCAGGCTCAGCACAAGCACCCCCAGGTGCCTGGGACCTGCTCATGGAGCCACAGGTGTGAGACCCTGAGCACCCGGTCTTTTTCCCTCGCCAGCCCCACCTGGGTCCTGTCCTGGGAGGGGTCTCTGAGCTGTGCCCTTTCTTGCTGTACCCACCAGCCCCACCCTCAAGGCTGGTGGAGGCTGGGCTGGGGTCTGGAAACAGCTCCCCCACCACCCGCTCTTCCGCCTGCCCTACCCCCAGGCCTGGAAGCCCAGGGGCTTCAGCCCTTCTTTGGGGGTCTGCTTAGACTGGGGGTGGGCCGCTGGCTACTGGGGCAACCCCCTACCCAGACTCTGTTTTCGATTAGTTCAATTAGTACAACTTTAAAGCGATTAGGGAGTGAGCGGCAGGCTGCAGCAGGCAGATGCCGGGTGCACAAATGCCCCAGCCCCTCCTGCTCGCCCCTCCCCCAGCCAGGCAGCTGCTGCCTGTAGCCCGGGCCTGGCAGAATCTGCCTATCCTACTCCATTCTTTGCAATAGAACAAGCCCAAGTTTCATCTTCTCTCAGGGTCTGAGGTGGGTGGCCTGGGGGAGAGCCCCTAAGAGAGGACCCCGGGACTGGGAAGACAAGGAGAGCCCAGGGAGGGAGCATCATTCCCCGAGGCCAGGAGGGGTCCCAGGAGGGTGCTGGTTAGCAGCTGAGCCCCAGGTGCTGGCTTGGGCACTGCTGAGGGCCTGGTGCTTCCCACAGCAGGGCTCCAGGAGTCCCCGAGTGCCTCCCCTGAGCTGGTGCCAGCTTCAGGCCCTGTACGTGGCAGGGGCCTCTGCGCCAGCTCTGGGGCTGCAGGACGTGGCCCACTGAGTGTGGGGAGGGCTTGAGGTGCGTGCTTGTGGGGATGGGGCCAGGGCAGGTGCAAGGCTGGCCTCGCAGAGCCCTTTGTGTGGGGACCCCGTGTTCCCAGCCAGCCCCTCCCCGCGCTAGGGGCCTCTCAAAGGAGACCTGTTTCCTGAGCCGCCCCCACCCACTGCTGTGACCCCAGCGCCACCGTAATGCCCCCGCCCACCGTTGACACCCTCCAGCCACCGTGACGCCAGCCAACCGCATGAGCCCCCCCCCCCCCGGTATGACCCCTGCCTGCATCCGCCCGCATCCGCCCGCCACGTGACCCCCGCCTGCCGCGTCCACCTCTCACGTGTGGGCGCTGGCGAGCTCTTGCCCTGGCCGCACTGACCCTGCCTTCCTCTGAGCTGGCCCTGAAGCCAGTAAGGCAGACCCACCCAGCACCTCGCTGTGCCCGTGGGTGCACAGGCGGTGACGTGGGCACCAGCAGGGCCCTGAGGAAGCCCTGTCCGGACCCAGAAGCTTCCCAGAGGCAACCCACTGAAGGAGAGGAAGATGGGGAGCTGGAAGGCAGAGCCTGGGAGCCGTGCCTGCATGGGGACACGGGTGTGGGCCGGGAGCCTGGGCTGTGGGGTGGGACAGAAGTCCTCACCTGCCAGTCGAGCTGGGCCCCTGGCTCTCTGGTTAATCACATGCAAGGTCCCCACTGGGCAGTGCTGGTCGCACCCAGGGCCCCCTGAGGAGCCCAGGGGTCTGAGTGAGTACCTGACTCAGCGGTCTCTGGACTGAGCCCCAGTGGCCGAGTTCAAAGTGGGGCAGGTCTGATGCCCCCCCCCCCCCCGCCCCGCGAGGGCCCAGTGACTGTCCACCTGAGGGCAGGCAGCTCTGTCAGTCTCCTTTCCTGAGTCTGCTGTGGCCACTGGAGGTGGGGGTCAGCCTCTCTGGGGCGCTCCCCACCACTCCCCTCAGCACCCCTCAGGGGCTCTGCAGAGATGCGAGGAGGGCAGAGGAGCCCCAAGGCTGCTGGTGCCCGGGTGTTGCCACCCTGGTGCCTGCTGCTCCCAGCACAGGTTCTCACATTTCTGACGAAGCTGTATGCAACACTGTGGTCCCACCTTGCAGGGCAATGTGAGCAAGCAACAGAGAGAGGCAGACGTGCTCACTTGCAGCAGCTGCAGCAGGCCAGGGCACCCCCAGGCCCGGGGACAGCCTGCAGCCCATGTCTCACACGAGGGTGGGCAGGGCACAGCTGCAGCCAGCCAGGGCCCCCGGCAGTGCCCTGTGGAAGCTTGAGCTCAAACGGTTCCCTAGGTAGGGGCAAATTGAGAGAGACCTGGCCCTGGCTGGCACTGGCAACAACCTCTGGAAACAGGAATCCCAGGGCCTCAGCTGAGGAAGGCTTTGTGGTCCGAGGAGGGGGTGCAGGACGCACGTTCACTGGACGCCACGAGACAGGCCTGGTCCATGGGCTCCTTCACGGGTTGGGGGCCTGATCTGAGATTCCTGTGCTGCTTCAGGCCCAGCCCCCTCCAGTGTGTGCTCACAGATGCTCACGTATACGTGCACACAGACGTGCAGATGCGAGACTTATGCACACACAGGCATGTTCAGAGACACGTGCACACGCAGAGGCAGAGTGTGTCTCCTGGGAGAACGGTGCTGCCTCTTCCCAGTCATGGAAGCAAGTGCAGGGAGCTCCTGTTGAAAGATGCACGTGTGGTTTGTGTGGCCCCAGGGAAGGTGGGTGGCCCGCGTGACTACCTGGAGGGTGCAGATGAGCTCAATGCAGTGGGTGAGGGGGTGAGGGACGACTGGCGAGGCCTGTGCAGAGCGACTTGGGGCACCTTGGGGAGAGCTCAGGAGAGAGCTAGGCCAGCCACACCGCCAGCGGGGCTTCTAGGAGCTCATTCTCAGTGAGTCAGAGGGGCGTTGAGCTTTATTCTAGGATGTGGAGGCAACGGGGCAGGGGTCCTGGGGTGAGTGGGGTGTCCTGATGGGGAGGTTGGTGCTGGGGTCGACTGGGCTGTGATGTCCCCACGGTCCTAGGCAGAGGGGGAGTCGAGCTGAGAGGAGGGTGTCGGCTGCAGAGTGGGGTGCAGGTGTGGGGTGTTGGCTTCTGTGTCCACAGGGCACCCTTGGCTACCAGGAGGTTTCCAGCCCCCTCCTTCCAGGCCCAGGCCCTGGCCAGAGGTGGGGTGGCAGCTTCCACCGAAGGCACAAATCACAGCCATGCCTCCCCTGCCAGTTCCACTGGCTATGGCTTCTGGGTGGCACCAGGGGGGGCAGTGTTGTGCAGCCTACAAGGGCCTGCCCCCCACCCTAAGTCCAGGTGGGGAGCTTGAGTGCAGGTCTGTGCACACTGTGGGCATCTGACTCCGACCAGCGTGTTGCACCCAAGTCCCTGTTGGCCACCTCCATGTGGTACCAGAGTGGCTGCAGCAGGATGGGCCACACCCGTGGGCCTCGGAGGAGCCTATGACCACTTCTGAGTCCCTGAAATGGGTGAAATGGGTTTGCCTGGAGATGTTGTGGTGACTGTATACGGGTGCCTGCTCCCCACTGTGGTGACACTGGCTGTCAGGCTTCCAGCAGACTCAGCTGAGGCCACAGCAATGTTTTCAAGAAGACTTGACAGCTGTGTGAGTGGTGGGGTCAGCACCAGTGTCTCACATAGGCCCAGGCCCACGTTCCCCTTGGCCTGTTCCTGGACTGGCTCCAAGGCTCCCAGTGGTGCTCACACCCTTCCTCCATGCTGTGGCCACCCGAGCCTGTGGCTGTCACCCCCAGGTCAGCACCCTGCTCGCGTCTGGCTCTCTCCTGCTATGGGATTTGCATACAGGTGTCCTGGGCAGCTGAAGGACTGGAAGGGCCAGGAGCTTGCGCCTGGGGGAGCAGCTGCAGTCAGGCACAGGTGGGGGGATGTGGCTTTGGCCTTGGTGATGCCAGTGTGGGAAGGTGGGCTGCCATGTCTGGGGACTCCAGGGGGTCACAGGTCAGCTTCTGTGGATGCCTGAGCCTCTGTTTCATGTCCATGTGGACTGGGGCCTTGAGTCAGCAGAGGACAGGCTGGGCCAGGCTGGATCAAGGCACAGCTGGGGAGAGGTCCCAGGATTGTGGCAAAGCAGGAGGACCCTCTACCGAGGCCAACAGGCATTCCCCGTGAGGACTCTGGGGGCTCCTTGCAAAGGGGAGTGCTCGGCCAGGTGGGCTGGTGAGGCGGTGGGCACCACACTGACACCACAGTGTCCACCCAGGGTCTGAGCAGCTCAGCTGCACTCAGAAGGACGGAGGCCTGGACTTCAGTGTCCAGGAGACACTCAGCACTGATGGTGGCTGCACCCCGGGCTGCTGCCTGACTTGACCCGTAGCAGGCTGGGGCCCTGGTGGGTCAGACAGCCCTGATCTCCCCAACACCTCAGATGCTGGGTGGGCGGCTTTGCTGGATGCCAGCCAAGGGTCAGGCTCTGCCCTCTTCCCGCAGCCTCCCGGACCCCAGCCTGTGCTCCCAGCGGGGCTGGCTTGTTCTGCCGGCCACCCTCTGTCCTGCCAGAGGTGGGTGGGTCGTTCCGCCCATGGCCAGGGAGCCCTGCCCCATGTCTCCTGCACCTGTGGAGCTGTTCCAGCAAAGCTGACGCCCTGTGCTGTCCATGCAGCCAGCAGGGTACAGCAGGCTCAGGACGATCAGGGCATGGACAGGCCCACTGCAGCTTGTCCAGCAGGCTCAGGGATCTGGGGTCAGTACCACGCAGCTGCCCTTGGAAGAAGGCTCGATCTGGCCTCTGGGCTCTAGCCCCAGCCCTGCCTGGGAGCGTGGTCCCTCCCTCTTTGAGCAACATCTGTAGGCTGGGGTCAGCACGTGGACCTGCAGGTTCCTCTGGGGACTCCACAGAGGGAAGCGTCGGGGCTCAACGTGGGGTGCTTCTGCCCTTCTCAGGGCTGGGCCCATGGTGGGCACTGTCCAGGTGTCCAACCAGGCTCCCTTGCTGGGGTCTGGCTGCTCAAGGTGAGCCTGTTGGGATGAGGGAGCTGGCACTGGGACCTGTCCCTCCACCTTCCGCAGGCTTCTTGCTGCCTCTGCTGGCATGGGAGGGTCCTGAGTCCAGGCCCGGGAACCCCCAGTTGTCAGCGCCTGCCCCTCCTCCAGGGCAGGGGGTGTGTGGCTGGGGGCTGGCTGTAGGGTCCCTGCCCTTCACTCTCTTGGGAGGCTGTTCTGTATTCTGGAATGTGCCCCTGGCCCTTTGCTGGCTTGGTCTCCAGCACTGGGTGTGGCCGGGTCCCCACAGGGTCCACATCCTGGGCCAGGCCAGCACTGCCGTTGCCCAGGGGCCCCCGCCTGTGGCTGGGAAGGCTCACCCATTCCTCCACGATCCACTCGCGCCTGCAGACGCCACCTCCAGTGGAGGGTCTTTCCCTCCTGGGGCTCTGCTGGAGGCACCCCCTCCCCAACAGGCAGCCTCCGCCAGCCCTGCCTGCCATGGCAACCGCCCGCAGCTTGCTCTCGACCCAGGCGCCTGGACGGCTTTATCTCTGAGGCCATCTGTTCTGGGAGCACAATTCCAAAGCCATTTAAACAGAGCCCAGAGCAGGGCGAGCCCTCTGCCCTCACACGTGTGTGCACACACAACACACACCGGCATGCACACCTGGCATGACCCCAGCAGGGCTTAAGACAACGTCTGGAGACCCCCACACGCTGCCTTCCCCTCCCCTGCTTCCCGATGCCCGGACCCCAGTGTCTCACAGACACTGTGGCTGGCGTCCTGGGCCCCCAACTTTCCCAGGTGCCTTCGCTCACACCCTGGCCCCTGTCTCTCCCAGCCGCCCTTCTTACCCCACTCCCTTTCTGCAGCCTCCTTCCCACTCAGGTCCCCTGTAGAGTCCGGGAGCTGTCGTCCCTCCCCCCAGGAGAGCATGAGGTGGAGCCGATCCCTGGCCCTGCTCCTGGCCCACACAGGAGCCTGAGGCTGGCAGGGCTTGCTGTCCCTGCTGCACTCTGAGGGCAGCCTAGGCCTGGTACCTGTCCCCTCACCTTCCGCAGGCAGGAGTGGAGGTGGAGGAACAGCTTCTGGTCCTTCCTGGGAGCTGGCCCAGATTGTGCTGTGACGCAAGGGTGACTGTCCCCCTTGGCCGTGCTTCCGTCCCCTGGCTATCCCTCGGCCTGGGCTTTTGCTGAGTCTACTTTGAACAGAACTTTGGGCCAGGCCCCTGCAGCCTGAGGTCCCATGGGCCTGGGTCCTGGGAGTGGCTTCTGTGCCCTAGGCCTGCCCCTAGGCTGGCCCATTCCACGGTGCCACCACTCTGCACCCGGGCAGCAGCTGGCCTGACTGTGGCTCCTGGACTTGGGCCTGTGGGGCCTCATCTCAGGGGGAGATAAGGTCCTGATTCTCTGTGGTCTGGACCACGCTGGGACTGGGGGCTCTGAGAGGCCCTGGGCAGGGTCTGGGTTGTAGCTGAGGGGACAGAGGGGCCACACAGGCAGACCAGATGGGTTCTTGGGGCACATACTGGGGGGCCTCACTAGAGCACACAGGTGCCAGCCCTAGCCTGGACTGCCCACAGCCCGCGGCTGCAGCCACAAAGCTCTTGGGTCCCACACAGGCCCAGCAGACAGGACCCCTGCAGGCTGTGCTGCTAGCCCTGGGGCCCTCTGCAGCCTCACTGGGAATGCAGCACGGTGGGGGGGACGGCTGGGGGGCTCCTCCTGGGTCAGGCACAGGCCTCACTTCCAGTTGAGGGCACGGAGGTACAGAGGTTGCCCAGAGCCCTAGAGCAAGTTGAGGGGACCACCTTCTTCCACAGCCAGAGCTGCGTGGCCTGGGGGCCAGCGTGCCTGGCACCCTAACAAGCTGCACATGCTTGGCAAGGTGTGACAGGAATCGCTGGGCCTTGGGCAGACAGGGACCAGGGACCCGGACCCGGCGTCACTGCACTCTGAGCATGTCCTGGAAACTCTGTGCTGGGACAGGGGAGAGATGGGGCAGGGCGGGCACCGGGCAGCTGTGGGAGGCGCCCACTGCCCTGGGGTGTCTCCAGGGGGTGCAGGGATGGGACACTGCGCAGAAGGAGCCTTGTCCCAGCTGTGCTGGCCCAATGCTGTCTCTGTTTCCCTCTGTTGACAGACGGAACAGCCAGCAGTGGTACTCGGCCCACAGTCCCTGCCCGGGTGCTCCTGCCCCGCTCGGCTCGCCTTGTCTTTCCAGCTCAGTCTCTGCCCTGTCTCAGACTTGGAAACAACGTGCAGCCTGACGGCATCCAGCCAGGCCCCGGGCCCTTCCTGCCCTCTCAGCTGCTCTGCCACACGGCACCTGACCCCAGCCATGGGCCTTTCTCTCGCGGGTGGGGTCTGTGCCCCCTGGACGCTCCCGATGTGGCTGCCTCGCCCTTGCCCGAGGCCTCACTGCCCGTGCGGGTGTTGCACGGTTTGCTGAGGTCCCTCGCCGTGGGGTAGGCTCAGCCCAGCTCCGCCTCTTTGGAAGCTTGTACACTCCCCCATTCCCCCTCTTTGCTGCTGCCCAGGATGGGAGCGGCCAGCTGGGACTCAGCCCCAGGCGCCCCCAGCCTCCACCTGTCAGCGACAAACCCTGCAGCGCTGAGCAGGGGGAAGCCCAGGGCAGCCAAGGCCCTGGTCTGTCACCTGGCCCCTCACGTGCTGCCCCTCCCTGCTCTGAGGCTCCCTTGCACAGTACACCCCCCCACCCAGCCTCTCCCCTGCTCCCAGGATTTCTGCCTGGGACACAGCTCAGGGATCAGTGGACAGCTGTCCTGGGGAGGCCTGAACAGACCCTGCCTGCCCTCAGCCAGGGGCCCTTCAGGAAGCGGGGTGGGGGGTAAGTGGGGTGGGGGTAGGCACTGAGTGTGGGGAGGGGCTGCGTCTGCCTCTCCCACTCCCCTTCCCTGGCCCTGAGGCAGGCGCCATTGTCTGGGGCCTGAGGCCCATTGTGTGGGGAGGGAAGCCTCATTGGCAGGCTGCCGGGCATCAATTTGTGATTATCTTCTCCCTGGTCTGGATTGGCTGCAGGCAGTGGGGGTCCAGGGCCCTGGGACACACAAGTTTGTGCCACAACTTTCTGCAGCGGGAAGTGAAAGCAGCTGCCCGGCCAGGATGGCGCTCTGTGGGACCTTCCTGGGTGCGTACCACCCCAGCCCCGCCACCCCTCCCTGCCCTCCCACAGGCTGCTGCCAAGCTGCCAGAGGGGCTAATGAGCTGCACCCTGCCCTGCCCCCATCAGTGCTCAGCGATCCTTTCTGGGCAGGCTCCCTCCTGAACCGCCGCCAGGGCTCCTGCCAAGGGAGCGGCGGCCCAGCCGAGGTTTGGAGGGAGGGCGGTGGGCAGGGTGTGTGCAGGCACCAACCTGGCTTCCTGTCCATCTACCTGTCCTCCAGCTTGCCCCAGAAGGCCGAGTATAGCCGGTGGGGTTCAGAGAGGCTGGGCGAGGGGGCGGGCGGCGAGTGTGCGTGCCTCTGGCGTCTTTGTGTGTGACAGATGTCCCCAGGATGCACTGTGGCAAAGGGGCTCCAGCCAGGGCTGGGCAGCTTGTTCACAGTCCTGTGTGAGTGAGCGTGCACGTGGCTGAGCCTCACAAGCGGGGGTGCCAAGTGTCTGTGAGTGCCTGCGTGAGTGTGAGACCGGGACGCAGTCGGCCAGGGTGTGGGTGAGAGCCGCTCCGGGTTTGTTTGCTCCATCTGCCAGGCCTGCCTGGGGCAGCGCCCCCCCCCCCCCCGCCCTCAGCTGTTCTATACAATATTAATGCTGACCATCTCGCTGCACACACAACAGCCCTAATTGTCGTCTGCAGCAGTACGGCAGGCGCCCATCTGCGGGAAGCTTTCAGAAGGAAATAAGAAAACGCTCACCCCCAGCTGGTCACCGGAGAAGGTGGTGCCAATTACAGATGCAGAAAGTTTAGGCCGAAATTACTTGAAAGAGTTTTTATGAAGCAAATGACCTGACACTCGGTGTCTCTGTCAGCTTTGCACAGTGACCGTGGGTCGTTCGAGGACCTTGCTGGCTACGCCAGCTCACACAAAGCATTTTTGTGGTAGGGAGGGGTCTGCAGCCCCGTCTGGGTTGCAAACCTCCTTTTCCCCCTCACCAATCACACAGAGCCCTTCTTGGATCTCGCCAACCCCTTGGCCCCCCAGAGTCCGCCAGGCAGCCGTGTGCCCTGAGCTTAGTCCTGGAGAAGGGAGACAATGCCCCATGGTTTTAACACAGGCTGACAACTTGTGGCCCCGGGTAGGAAAGCTCTTAGGCTGCCTCTTGCCGCTGCCCTTGGGTTTGGAGCCGCCTCTCTGTGCCGAGCCCAGAACAAAGCTGAGGTGTGCGCCGGGCGCTGTCCGAAGTGCTGACCGGGCAGCGCTGTGTGCTGGTTGCCTGGCCCCCTCCTGGGGCTGAGGGGCACTGGCTCCTCCCCCGTCACAGTGTCCGCGGGGGTTTCTGAGCCTCCTCTGAAGCTGCTTACACCGCTTGGTGCTCTCCGGGGAGACCCAGCACGCTCTAGGCTCTGCCAGACAGGCACTGATTTGAAGTTTCCAAGCTCAGCCCCAGGTGGGGCTGGGCTACCCGAGCCACACGCCTCTGCTGGTGGATGTGGGGGCTCGAGGTGGGATGTGGGGCTGCTGGAAGACTTGGGTTTGTGCAAAGACAACTTTCATTACCTGAAAAACAACGATGCCCCACGAGGCCCTGCTGCCTGCGGCCGCCTCGGCTACGTTGTTGTTCCTGGAGTCTGGCTGCTCGAATCTGAGTTACGCGGCTTCACCAAGCACTGGTATTGTTGGGGAATCGGCTGGCTCAGCACCGCCTCCCTGTGATTCTATCTGCACCATGGAACAATGGCTGCGGGGCTGCCCTGCGCCTGCAGCCTGCCGATAAGAGTTTAATAGCATTTCTGAATGCCAAGGGCTTGGGGTGTGAAACACCCCCGTGCTCAGAGTGAGCAGAGGAGATGGAGGTGGCTTCGAGAGAGCTCAGCTGAGCATGTGAAAGGACAAGAGAGGCAGGCGGCAGTGTAGACACGGCTCTCGGTTGGCTAAGTGATGTCTCAGCCTTGGTCTAGCCAGGGCAGGCCTGCACTTCGTGCTCCTTTGTTGAGCAGAAGGTGTTTGTGTGTGAGAACCTGACGCACTCGCTTCTGGGGTGCGGTTCCCTGGCTGATGTGTAGAACTTGAGCTGCACGTTAAAGACAGCCACTTATCCTCTCTCACAACCAGCTGCTTTGAAAATCAGCTGGGATTTCCAGAGCGTGCTGTCTTAAAGAAAGCTAACGCTCCGGCTGTGGACGGCTCCTCTCTCTGGTGGCCTGGGCCCTTTAAAGATGGCTGAGGGGGCCACTGAGTTTCACTGTGTTGAAATCTGTGCCGAGTCTCCCTCGGCGACTGCAGCTGGCCCGTGCTGGGAGACTCTGCAGGTGTCTGAGAGCTCCGTGTGTGCCCGGCAGTCCTGATGGCAACGGGGCTCAGTGCAGGAAACTTCCTTCCCCGTGTGGGGACCTCGGGCTCCCCCAGGGTGGGACGTGGACGGGCCGTGTGCAGGCAGCGGGCGCCCTGCTGTGCGTGTTACGGACTCTCTGGGCTCCCTCAGGGTAGGACGTGGACGGGCCATGTGCAGGCAGCGGGCGCTCGGCTGTGCGTGTCACGGACTCTCATCTGCTTCCCGCTGGGTCGCTTGTTTCTGACAGTTTTAAAAATTCAGCGCACAGTGGCTGCCCCTGAGCTTGAGCAGCGCTGGAGCCTCAGCGACCCCACGGCTTCTTTGGGACAGTTTTATTATTTCAAAAATCACGAGGGGAAGGCGTGCCAACAGGAAAGTGTCTTTTGCTAGCCCACTCTTTGTGTGGGTGACTCTGCTTTTCCAGTCTGTGGCGTAGGTACGTTTTGTGCACTTGCGAGAACACAGCTCCATTTAAGTCCCGGGTGCTCAGCCACCGTCACTCTCCAGGCTTGTTGGAGTAATGAGTTCTGTGGCTCCTTCTTCATGATGGGAGGGCATATTCCTAACCAGCAATAAATACTGCCGAGCACTTTCGCTGTGGCCCTGCTAACCCGGGCATCTGTCATTCGTTGGTGCTATTAGGAATTATTGGACTGAACCACTGGCAGGGGAGGCAGAGGGGGGCAGCGACGAGCTCGCCAGGCTCCCTGCCCTTCCGTGCATTTTGCATGAAAAGAACTGCGATCCTGCTGCATTTTGATGACGAGTCAGTGTGGGCGCATGCGGGCACCTGCTGTCAGCTGAGGCTCAGAGCAGGGGTCACAGGCTTCCCCGGCCTGGGCACCCCCCACCCCCAGTTCTGCAGATCCATCTCTCTGATGCTATACTGTAAATTTATTTCACCTCCGAGAGTAAACAGATATATTGGAGCCCCAAGGGTTCATGGGTAGCGTATTTACAAAGGAGCCTCCTCGCCAGCCCGTGCCACGGCCGCTAATGAGAGCGGTCATTAAGTAAATGAGACGTCGCCTTTAGCTGGCTTAGGAGTTCGAACACTACGCGGAGAGGACGTTTAATGGAAACCCGCTCGCCGGCTTCCCCACATGTGACCGCTGACGGGAGGCAGCTGCCTTCCCCTCCTCCCCCGGCCACCGTGCACCCCCCATGTAAATTTCATGATTGCTTTCCGTGATGTCATTTTGAAAGAGGACAGACAATAGCTGGGGAAGGTAAGTCAGCGCTGACAAAGACGGGCTCCGGGCTCCGGTGCCGGGCTGTGCCCTCGGGGAGCGGTGGGGAGCTGCGCGCAGCCGGCCACGGCTTTTTCTGCGGAGGAAGCCGGTGTGGGGACCGCGGCTGCGGAGCTGCCCCGGACGCCGCGGCTCTCTCCCCCGCCCGCCAGCCGCGGCTGCTGCCCTGGCCTCTCCAGCCGCTGGTGGACGCGTTGTGCGTCTGACAGGAGCGCTGCGGGGGGAGGGGGAGCCGCGGCCACGGCAGAAACTTTGTGCGCGTTTCTGGAGGAGGAGAGGCGCGGTCGGCTCGGCCCCTCGGCAGCAGCAGGTCCCCCTGAAGTAGGGGCCGGGTCGGGGGCGTCTCTGGTGTGACCCCCACCCGAGGGACTGAGGAGAGGCACTGCCGTGAGTGGCTGGCTGTGCGCGCCCTGTGGCTGCCTTGAACTTGGAGCGTTCGGGACGGAGCCGGCCATTCCTTGACGTGTGGCTGTGGGCCTGGGGAGTGGGGCTGCTGCCGTGTTTGTGTCACTGATTTTTGAAACTGAAAACTGGAGTGGGCTCGGATGCCGGTCTGAGCCGATGCCGGCAGGGCAGTGGTTCTGGGGCTGTGCACTGCTGAGTTTGCTTCTTTCTTCACAAATCGGCAGCACCAACAAGGACACCGTGGGGTGGGCTCTCTCGCTGGCCCTGTCTGAGTGACAGCCTTTCTCGCCTCTGCCTCACCTTTGCGTCAGTGGACAGCACTGGTTGGTGGAGCTGGGTGTTTAGTTCCTGAGACATAACCTCTGAGACCAGGCTATGTGGCTGCCTGAGGCTTGGACGGTGTCTACCACAGCGGCCCTCTGGGAAGAGGGGTAAGGAATTCTGTCCCCCTGGCCTGGGAGACATCACAGAGATCCTGAGGGTGCCCTGCGGCTGTTGGGTGAGCAAACAAAAGGCAAGAAGCCTGGACAGGGCCGAGCCCAGCGGCCCCTCAGAGCCCCACTCTGCCGACTGGGAGAGGCACCCTCGGCCCCAGGCTGCTGGCCACCAGGGCTCCCTTCCCATTGGTCCTGGGCCACGATGACCACCCCCTTCCATATGGCCCCGTTAATTAGCGGTAAACAAAAGAGTGGCGAGCTGGGGTTGGAGTCCTGTGGTGCTGGCCGAGCCTGAGCAGGAGGCTGGGTCAGGCAGAGGAGGCAGTTTGTTTTCAAAGAGAAGGAGGCCGCTTTATGAACGTTTCCGTCTCTTGGACCTGCAGCCTGAGGTCCCTACAGGGCTCCCCAAGCCCCGGGCACCTGGGCAGTGCCTGACCTCACGTGGTCTGGGCAGGGGCTCCCGGGAACTGGACGCAGAGGCTTTTCCGTCCTCAGATGCTCTGGGCTGTGGAGCCCAGATGGGGGTCTGGGAGTTCACCCAGGGCGGCGGGGGCATGGGGAGGGGAGGCGGCGCTGTTCTGTCTGCAGTGCAACTGGGGCTGGTGTTACCCCAGGTGTTGCCCAGACATCTGGAGACAGCCCTGATGTCCAGAGCAACGCACTGGCTCCGCCTGTAGGGTTCCTGCAAAGGCAGTAGCCGACCTTTGCCCCAGACACCCCTGGTGCCCACATGGTTAGGGTGTCAGGGCAAGGCTGGCCTGGGAGACTCAGCTGGAGGTTGGCCCGTCCCCTGGCCCTGGTGGGTGCTCTCCCTGGTGCTGCCTGTGCCTCTCCCACCCCTTCCTCCTCAGACTGGGATCACTGAACATGCACGCAGTGACACAGGTGAGGCTGCGTGTGTGGCCAGCACCAACCACATCAGGGAGACTGGGTCAGGGCCCAGCTGACCACTTTTCCTGGTGCTGCCCAGGCTGGCGACAGCGGGACTGTTTGGGATGTTGGTTTACACCGGTCAGCACTAGGCAAATGCCGCAGGAGAGGGGCCTGCAGATGAACGAGGGATGGCTGGGCCTGAGCGGCTGCGTGGTGGCTGTGGGCAGTCTGGTGGGGGCAGAGCTCTTCTGGATGGACTTGGTGCACAAAGCACATCCACTCCGGAAAAGAGTGAGGCAGGCCTGGTTGGGGCGGTCAGCTCCCCTGTCTGGGTGGAGGTAGGGTGGGGCCAGGAGCGCCAAGAACACTGGGGTCAGCACTGAACTGTGAGCCGGGCCTGGGAGGTACAGTGGGCAGGGCTGCTGGTGGTCACCTGATCCTCGGCAGGCAGGACACTGGACAGCCAGTCAGGCATGGAAGTTACTGGGCGCGTTGGAGACGGAATGCTGGGCAACAGCTCCACGGAGTCCCTGCTGTTGGCCTTTCTCCTGCAGACTGGGGGGTCCTCCCCCGTCCCCCAGGGCCCTCTCTGCTCCTTCCTTGAGTCACTCTTGAGTAAACCAGAGGAGGGAATGGTGTGCATTTACAGGAGAGTGGCTTCTGGGAAGCAGCCTCGTGGCTTTTCCAGAGGGGACAGCAGCTCCTGATGGGAGACCCGAGCCCAGGCTCCGCTGGGGGCTTTGTGCAGCCTCTCCAGCTTCTCTGCATGTTTTCTGTCTTTTGTAGGTGTCCACATTTCCCCACATGTCACTTTATTTTTTTATTTTTATTTTTTAAAGATTTATCTGCTTATTTGAAAGGCAGAGTTGCAGAAAGAGAGAGGGAGAGACAGAGAGAGAAACAGAAACAGAGACAGAGAGAGAGGTATCCATCCACCAGTTCACTCCACAAAGGGCAGCTATGTCCAGGGCTGGCCAGGCCTAAGCCAGGAGCCAGGAACTCTACCCAGGTCTCCCACACGGGTGCAGGGGCCCAGGAACTTGGGCCATCTCCTGCCGCTTTCCCAGGCCATCAGCAGGGATCTGGATCGGAAGTGGAACAGCCGGGACTCAGCCAGCGCACACATGGATGCCAGCATCCCAGGCCCCTGCCCACTCCCCCCAAATGCCGCTTCAAAAAGTTTAAAACAAAAATAAGCAAGAGGCTTTTCCCTGAATTAAAATGTTTCTTATCTCGGCTTCCCCTGAACCTGCCTCAGAGAGGACACCTTAATGAATACTTCGAGTGGAAAGCAGAGTTTGGAAACGTCTTCCTTTCATGGTCAGTGTGACGGACCTGAGCACGTCACCCCCCCACCCCTCACCCCCACTTTCTTTCTTAGAATCTGCTCTAAAAAACAGTGTTATTCTAATCAGAGGAAGAGCCTTAATCTGCCCTGGCCAGCTCAGGCCTGGGCCAGGATTAGCCCCGCCCTCGGGGAGGGAGTCTGGGGCCTCAGGGCCTCCCCGCCTGCCCTACTTTCAGGGGTGTGGCTTTGAGGCCAGGCGCTCAGGGTGCGCTGTTTGCGGGGTCCCTGTGCCGGGTTTGATATGGAACTTTGGCCTGGCCTGGGAGTGTGGCCGGTGCTGAGAAGACTTGGAGCTGTGCTTGGGATAGATGTGAGGTGCTCGGGTCTCCCCAGGCATCAGATCCGGGGCCCCAGCCTGGAGTGACTCAGGTTGGTTTGTCAGTCATTGTCTTGCATGTGGAATTGTAGAATTCATCACACATCCCACCCTTACCAAAGTATGTATGCATGTATTTTCACTTATTTGAAAGGGGAAGAGAGAGAGAGAGAGAGAGAGAGAGAGAGAGAGAGAGAGAGATGCCTGCAATAGTGGTGGCTGGGCCAGGGCTGGATGGGTCGGGGCAAAGTTGGGGACAAGGTCTCCCCTGTGGGTCCCAGGAGCCATCACTGCTGCCTTCAGGGACTGTGTTGGCAGAAAGCAGGAGTTTGGGGGTCCAGAGCCAGGAATCAAACCTGGGTGCTCCAGCGTGGAAGCAGGCATCCTACTGCTGGGCCAAGTGCCCCAGCGTTTCGCATAGAACAAAGCAGAACTTGGAGTTTTTTTTTATTTATTTATTTTTTATTGCAGCTGGGCTGTGATCTGTGCGGCAGTACAGAAATCATGGTTTGGCTCTCGAGGGGCAAACGAGCACCTGTGCTGTTTTTACTTGGGTCGTTGTGCCCTGGGCTCCAACACCGAGGAGCTAATTAGCTTTTGCAGGGAGCAGTGTAGCTGGGCTTCATCTCCCAGCCCAGCTCCCGAGAAGGCCATGGCCGTGTGACCTACAGGGCCCCCAGCCCGTCTGCCAGGTCTCCCATTCCTGCTTCCTTTTCCAGGCTCAGCACAGACGCTGCACCGGGTTGCGCTCACATGTCTCCTCACACCCCTCCCTTGGCAAGGCTCTGTCTCCCAGGACCATCCTGCTTGGCCCAAGGGGAGAGGCTGCAGCCAGGACTGGACACCCTCAGGGCAGGGCCTGACTTTTGGGGGTAGGTGGCGGGACATTTGCAGGGGGAAGAGAGGAGGCCGTGTGCTGCCGGCTGTGGCTTGAAGTGGAAGTTGGGCTGGGACCCCACACTCAGAGTGTTTGTCTGATTTTGCTTCCGCTCAGTGGTTTGGATTTTTTCTTCCACTGAGTCCGCGTCTACCCTTTGCCCTGGTGAATCCCCAGGGCACACTCCCTATCCCCCCCCCCCCCCCCCCCCCCCGCACACAGACCAGCGATGGAGGCACACTGCCCTCTCCCATCCGCTGGTGAGTTCTGTAGGTCAGGAGTCCACTTCCTGGCTGCACCTCTGCTGTGTGCTCCCTGAGGAGCCAGCTGCAGGCATTGGTGCTGTTCCCTGTGGTGCCATCTTCCCGATGGGCTCGGCTTGCCTGGCTGGGAACCCCCTGCAGTCTCGATGTGCAGACATGGAGCTCCTTTTACTCCTCAGAGCTTGGGCTTCGTGCTTGGGTCACCTCCCCCTGGAGAGCCCCCTGATGGCGGTGGGAGCTGGGTGCCAGCCAGGGGTGCCTCGTGGCCTGCAGGACCTGATGGACTTCTCCCCTGCTAGCCCCTCCAGCTGAGCATGTCACCGCCCACCCCACCCCCACCCCCGCCATGTGTGTTAAGTGTTTTCCCCAAGGCCCGGTCAATGTTGGTGCTCTGTGTACCGAGCACTCTACATTCAGGCTGGAAACTCAGCCGTATCTCTAAGCCTGGAAAGCAGTGTAGTGGGCTTGAGAACCGCTGGGCTGAAGTTAAACTCCCCAGGGAGCAGCTGCCTGGGGCCTGCTCTTCACTCAGACAGGAATTTGTTCAGGGTCCCTACTCACGAAAGTCATCACACACCCCCAGGGCTGGTGTGCTGTGACGGAGCAGGTACAGCCTCTGTCTTTGACGCCACTGCTTGCATCCTAGCTCCCCACCGATGGCCTGGGAAGGCAGCAGAGGATGGCCCAGGTGCTTGGGCCCCTGCACCCATGGAGACCTGCAAGAAGCTCCTGGCTTCAGCCTGGCTCAGCCCTGGCCGTCACGGTCGTCTGGGGCGTGAACCAGCAGATAGAAGCGCATGCTCTCTCTCTCTCTAACTCTGCCTTTCAAATAAATAAATAAATAAATAAATCTTAAAAAAAAAAAAGTCACCAGGAGGTGCTTTGAGGCCCCAGGATCTTCCTGCTTCAGTGGCCAGTCTGGGGCCCTGGGCCCCTCCTTCCTGAGCTGCAGATGAGAGCTGGTGTGGACAGATCCCAGGGGCCTCTGTGAAGTGCGGCTTCAGGGTCCCTGTCCCTGGGTGGGGAGCTGGGCAGCTCTGCTCAGGAGAAGCATCTGGTTGTAGGGTGAGCAATGCCACAGCAGAACTCCAGAGCCGCCTCTGGATCCTGGGGGTCCCAGGTGCCCTTGGAGGAGCTCACAGAGGTCCCGGGGAGGACGTCCTTGAGAACAATCGCACCTGCCTGTGGTTCAGGACCAAACTCACCTGTCCTGTGCTGCATCCAGACAGAGCGCATGGGGATGAGTCTGCACCCCACCAGCCCCTTCTCACCCCTCTGTGTCCCAGGACCCCCACCTGCAAGTCCAGTCGGGCCTGGTCCCAAGAGTTGTCTCTGATCGTAATCAACAGGTCAACTTGGCCGTCCACCAGCACTGGGGGTCAGGCTCCTGGCCAGCCTTCTCTGTGTGGCCTGGCCTGGTCAGTGGGCACCATGAGAGCAGAAGGGGCCAGCTCCCCTCCTTGTGTCTGCTCTGCCCTGGTCCGGAACCACCCTCCAGTCCCCGTGTCCTGGTGGTGGGAGTGTGCGGGGTCTTGGGGTGGTGTCCCTGCGGTGGGTGACCTTGGGCCGGGGGTGCTCTGGCTGTGTCTGGGTGGAGCAGAGTGTGCTAAGTGCGGCTCCCTGGGTTCTGGGCTGTTGCCTGGGGGTGCAGCCTGGCAGCCCTGGGTAGGTGCGGGGTGACACCAGCCAAGTCCCCACCAGGACACTGCCGCCCCCCGCCCCTGCTGGCAGCCTGGGATGGCAGCCGCCTGGAGAGGCAGCCTAGGGTTTGGTTTGGAAAGTTGTCATTACTGCGAGCAGTTTAGCTGTTGTTTGCAGCTCTGGTAAGGTTAAAAGAAATAATGATAATAATATAAGAAAGAGGCAGCCACAGTCACTGCCTGCAACATGCTATTTGCATTTTTAAGGAAACACTTCTTTGAGACAGCCTGGGTGAAAGGTCACTATTTGCATATAAATGGAAGGAAAGTGTGTGAGGCTGGAAGTCACCTCTGTGTTATTTTCTCAGCAGTGAGCTGCTGTTGGAGAGATTAGGGGACAGGGCTTGCATTTGGCTTTTATTGAATAGAGAAAGTACCAGCGAGGCTGATTTAGAAGCAAAATAATGAGAGAAATGTGCAAAGCTACAGAATTGCCAAGTCCCTGCCCCCACCTCTCTCTTCTCTCATTTCCACCTAAACTCAGCAGAAGCAGGTTTGTCTTTGCTCCACTCAGCAAGTCTTCATCTCCTTCCCTCTGGATTCCAGCTTTAAAAAAAAGGAGAGGAAAAGAGCAAACGTGCCCTGGTTTCCCGCAGCCCTGTCTGTGCTTCCTGCCAAGAGTTGGTCCCAGGGCCGGGTGGGTGGGGTGGTGGTGGTGGGGGCGTGATGCCTCTAGACTCCCCTGAACCAGGGACGGAAGTCTAGGCAGCTGCCAGGTGTGTGGGGAAGGGGCTGGGGTGAGGGGAGGGGCACACACGCGCCCCCCTCCACCCCCCCCCCACCCCGGGCTCTGGGCTGTTTCATACCCCCCTGCTGGAGGGCTCCGCAGCAGGGTGGAAGGGGCTTCTCTGTGGCTGCCTGGGGTCTACCGCGGCCCAGAGGGACAGAGGGGAGCTGGCCTGAGGGTGGCCCTTGGTCCTGCTTCCATCTCTTTATTTTAATGCCATTCTCCACCCCAACACATTAAAGCAGAGACATTTCAGTCCTCACAAGACGTTCCTCCAGAACCACTGGAGAGGGCGGCCCATGGGATGCCACACCTGGATGGCCCTGGGTGTCCCTGGCAGTGTCACAGCTCCCGGTATGAGGAGGGGCAGGGGCTTGTGCCACGTGGCCCTGTCCTGTGGCTCTGGGTCCAGCGCTGCTCTGGGCTGGGCCTCCGTGGGTCAGGAGCGCCAGGGGTGAGGCTCTCCTGGCACCGGATCCTGGCTGTCCCCAGACTAACCGCCCTGGCTCACATGGACACGAGGTGCCACCCTCCTGCTTATTTTGAGAGGAGGACGTGTCTCCTTCCCATCAAGCTGTCAGATTGTTGACTTTTTAACCTTTCTACTTCCCTGGGGCCGTCGGCCTGGGCCGGTGCTTAGGTCTTGGGCCGGTGCTCAGGCTGTCCTGGGGTGGTGCTCAGGTCCTGGGGTGCTGCTCAGGTCCTGGGTGGTGCTCAGGTCCTGGGGTGCTGCTCAGGTCCTGGGGTGGTCACCTTGTATACCAGGCTTCTCTCTGGCTCCTTCGCAGCCCTGGGCCCAGAGCCCTAGAAAACAGTGATTAGCACAGGACCCACACATGTACACGCATGACACATGTACACACCTGCACACACACTACACACACACATCACACCCCCCACAATACATGCACATACCTACACACTCTACACATACCACAGACTACACACAGCACACATACACATCACACATGACATACATACAAACTACACATACCGCACACACCACACATAACACATGCACATATCTACACACACACTACACCCACATGCACACACATCACGTGTGACAAACACATAAACCACACGCACTGTACACACACCATGTTCTGTCAATGCTGGGCTCTGACTTCCTGTTCCCCTACTGTACTCACCGTCGGATCTGTCCCCTCCCCACATCGACCCCTCTGGGGCCAGACGCCTGCTCCAGGGCAGCCCTGCTTCTTCCAGGCCAGGCCTGGCAGGGCGGTGGGGCTCCTTCTCCTCAGGGCCATGGGGCTGACGGGATGACATGGGACAGCGTCCTGTGGGGTGGGGTGTGCTGCCAGCCCCCACCATAGCCTCGGCTCTTGTTGGCCATTGTGATCATGGCCTTTTTGAGTTTTGGGGTGTTTTTGAGCATTGCCTTTAGGCACTTCCTTTTCATGGCTGCTGCCAAGCCAGTGGGAACTCCCCATGGCCCTCTGCTGGCCCGAGCTTCCTGCTGCGCTCTGCGGGGCACCAAGAGCCTGCCTGGGGGACCCTGGGGGACTGCTTCTCCTCTGAAGCTTTTAGGGTCCTTTCTGTATTTCTGGTGGTTTGGGATTTCACAGCACTGGGCTTATTGGATGTGGGTCTTTTTCCGTTCACTGGGCTGGGCACTTGATGGGCCTTTTAATTGAAAAATATAATTTTTTTTTTATTTCTGAGAAGTTGAAGAATTATTTAATTCATATTTTCCCTTCCATTTTCTTGTCTTTTTCTTTCTGGTCTCACTCTGCTTTTCCTCTGTATGTCCCATCTTTGTGCTGTTTCATTCACTTGTGGGTAAATTTCTTTGAGTCTCTCCCAACCACGCAGAGTAGAGAAAAGGGTTTCCTCCGTGTGGTAATATGGGGGCTCCCGCTCCTCTCAGGTCCCCATTTTTCATCCCCTGTGTCTGAGAACAACCTTGGAGCAGGCTGTGCAGCTCCTCCATGCCCTGGGCATCGCCACCCCTTAGCACACACGTACAGGCACACACAGGCACACATATAGGCATAGTCACACACACGCACAGGCAGACACACATGCACAGGCACGCACAGTCACAGGCACACACGCAGTCACAGGCAGAGCATGGAGCGCGTGACTGGGTCAGCTGTCAGGAGGGATTGGCTGCAGCCCTTGGCTCCAGTGCAATGAGCTGCTGACGCATCCTGGCCTGGAACTGGAGCAGGTGGGAGCTGTGTTCCTCCTGGCTGTGCAGAAGCAGTTGTCTGCCCTTGGCCAGCAGCAGCTTCCTGGGGGCTGGGGTGGGAGACAGTGGATCTTAGAGACCCCTCAGCCCTGCACGGACCGTCACACATCCATCACAGCCATCTCCCTTCCTCCTGCTGTACCCCGGACTCCACTGCTGAGGAGTCCAAGGGAGCCCAGCCTGGGGTCCAGGCAGTGGCCGTGCTGTCTAGGACTTGAGCTCACAGAACTCAGCTGCACAATGTGAGGTTCTGTGCAGGAATCCCCAGAGCCAATCCCTGGCCCCCGTGTGCCCAGAGTGGATCCCCTGCCCCTATGTGTTCCCAGAGCCGATCCCTGGCCCTCATGTGTGCCAGAGGAGATCTGCAGCCCTCGTGTGTGCCCAATGGATCCCTGGCTCCTGTGTGTGCCCAGAGTGGATCCCCGGCCCCAGTGTGTGCCCAGAGTGGATCCTCATCCCTGTGTGTGCCTAGAGCAGCCCTTGGCCCCTGTGCCTCTTGTGTGCCCGGAGTGGCCCCTGGCCCCCGTGTGCACCAGGGCGAGGGCTCCTGCATCATGGCAGGAGGCACTTCCCGTCTGCAGATGCTCCCCCAGACACAACGCCCTCCTTCCCCCAAAGTCCCTAAGGTTTGAAGCACCTGATGCATCTGACTCTCGGGTGTTGCCACTCCAGGTGGGGCAGGATGCTGCAAAGGGCATCCTCTCTTGTTTTCTTTGAAAGGTTTATTTATTTACTGGAAAGGCAGAGGGACAGAGAGAGAGAGGAGAGAGAGAGAAAGAGAGAGAGAGAGAGAGAGAGAGAGAGAGATCTACTCACTGGTCCAGTCCCTAAATGGCTACAATAGCCAGGACTGGTCCAGGGTGAAGCCAAGAGCCAGGAGCTCCATCCAGGTCTCCCACATGGGTGCAGGGGCCCAAGCAGTTGAGCCACCATCTGCTGCTTCCCAGGAGCATCAGCAGGGAGCTGGATTGGAAGGGGAGCAGTTAGGACTGAACAAGCACTGTAATTTGGGATGTTGTGCTCTAAAAGGCGGCCTAAGCTGCTGAACCCCAACAGCCTAGGGTGTCCCCTTTTCAGAGTTGGTCCCTGGGCCCCTGTTCTCGAGCCTTGGGTGCAAAGAACCCTGGGGTGCTTTCATCTCTGGCTGGGGGAACCCCGTCAGAGTCTGCGTCTCTCACACACAGGCTTCCTGAGTGTGCCGTTGACTTTCTAGAAACAACGTCACTGAAATATAATTTACCCATCATGCAACTCACAGTTAGCAATGTTAGTGTGTTTAGGGTTGTGTGTCTCTCACCACAGCAAATTCGGACGATTTTGAATGCCCAAAAGAATCCCATGCCCATGAGAAGTCGTTTGCCCTGTGCCCAGCCCTCGGCCAGCACGCGTCCACTCCCTGTCTGTGGCGTGGCCTGTCCTGGCCAGGTCAGAGACTCATTGGCTGGTCTGCAGCCTCTGTGAGAAGCACATTCCCCGTGTCACCCCGCAGCGTCGGTGAACAGTTGGGCTTTTCCATTTTGTCTGCTTGGTTGGATAACAGTGCTGTAAGTAGTTGTGAGTGAGGCTTTGCGTGGACTTGTCCTCATCTCTCCTGGGAACTGCTGGGCCGTGGGATAACTCCGGGCACCGTGTCAGGGAGCCACCAGCGGTTGGTGCTGCTTTAACCAGCAGTGAGCGGGGCTTCCTGGGCCTCCAGTCCTCACCCGCAACTGTTGTGGTCTCTTTGCTTTTTAATTCACACAACAGCCTTTTCAGAGGGTGTGAAGTCAGATTTACCGACCTGGATTTGCATTTTCCTTGTAGGGGGTGGGGGGTGTGCCATTCCTGCAACATCTTTGGAGAAGTGTCTATCCCGATCCTTTGCCCATTTTTAAGTTGGTTTACTTGTTTTTGTTGTGGAGTTCTGGGCTTCTGTTCTGAGTGCAAGCCTCTACCAGAGTGTGGGTTGAAGTACAGTGGTTTATTTACTCATTTATTTTAAAGATTTATTTATTAATTTGAAAGATAGAGTGATAAATGGAGGAGAGTTAGAGATCTTCCCTCCATTGGTTCACTTCCCAAATGGCTGGACCAGGCTGAGGTCAGGAGCCAGGAGCTTCCTCCAGATCTCTATTGAGGGTGCAGGAGCACAATTACTTGGTTCAGCCTCTGCTGCTTTCCCAGGTGCGTTAGCAAAGAGCTGAAGTGGAGCAGCTGGGATGGGAACCTGTGCCCATGTGGGTTGCCGTTGTCACAGGCAGCAGCTTAACCTGCCACGCACAGCACTGGCCCCTGAAGAACAGCCCTTTCAACTTTTTTTTTTTGACAGGCAGAGTTAGAGAGTTAGAGTGAGAGAGAGACAGACAGAGAGAAAGGTCTTCCTTTTTCTGTTGGTTCACCCCCCAAATGGCTGCTACAGCCGGCGCGCTGTGGAAGAGGAGCAACCAGGACAGAATCCGGCGCCCCAACTGGGATGAGAACCCGGGGTGCCGGCGCCGCAGGCGGAGGATTAGCCTAGTGAGCCGTGGTGCCGGCCAGCCCTTTAAACATTACACTTGCAGAGTACACTGTGCTAGAAGAAGAAAGAAAATAATAGCTTTGTATTTTATTAAAGGACAGAGAGGGACGTGTTGTGGCAGAGAAGGTTGTACTGCCATGCAAAGTCAGCATTCTGGATCTGAGCTGCAGTTAAAGTCCTGGCTGATCTGTTTCTGATCTGGCTCCCTGCTAATGCCCTTGGGAATTCAGTGGAAGATGGCCCAAGTGCTTGGGTCCCTGCACCCGTGTGGGAGACGCGAATAGAGTTCTGGGACCCAGAATTTGGACTGGCTCAGCACCAGCTGGTGAAGCCTTTTGGGGAATGAACCGGTGGCTAGAAGTCTCTGTGTCTCTGTCTGTCTGTCTCTTTCTCTATGCCACTCTGCCTTTCAAATAAATAAAATAACTCTTTAAAAAAGTAAACAAAACTCGGTCCCGTAGGGCAGTCGCTGGGTCTGAGCCCTGGCACTGCTCCTGACCCAGTCTCCTGTCGCTGCAGACCCAGAGAGGCAGCAGTGACGGCTCAAGTGTTGGATCCCTGCACCCGTGTGGGAGACCCGATGGAATTCCTGCCTCCCAGCGCGGGCTCCAGCCTAGCACTGGCCCATTGCAGGCATCTGGGGATACGCCAGCATATATGAGTCCTCTCTGTCCCTCTGTCTCTGAAAGAAATAAAAATAAAAATGAAGGGAAAAAAGAACAAAGGGAAATAAAAGTTTTACACTTTGATGAAGGCCAAAATATCAGTGTTTTTTTAATTTTTTTCTTTATTTTTAAAGATTTACTTATTTATTTTGAAAGTCAGAGTAATATATAGAGGCAGAGAGAGGGAGATCTTCCAACTGCTGGTCCCCTCCCCAGTTGGCTGCAGTGGCCGCGGCTGGGCCAGGGTCTCCCACGTGGGTGCAGGGCCCCGAGCACTTGGGCCATCTTCCACTGCTTTTCCAGGCCATAGCAGGGAGCTGGGTGGGAAGTGGAGCAGCCAGGGTGAGGAAGAGCGTCCATGCTGCAGGCAGCGGCTTCACCCGCCACACCACAGCGCCCCCGTGTTTCCCGTTAGGGCTTTGTGCTTCTGCTGCCATAGCCAGGAAAGCGCCGCCTAACCCGAGGCCAGGAGCTTTGCTCTGTGCTGAGCTGTGTGTATCCAGCTTGGTTCTTCAGGTCCCACTCACCCAGTGCTGCGGAGGAGACCACTTTAGTGCATTGGAACTCCAATGGCCGCGAGCACAGTTCTGTCCGGCTCACCTCCTCGCCGGTCTTTACTCCAGGCCCACGCTGCCCTGCTGGTCCACACCAGCAGGTTAAGTGTGGCTCCTCCAACTTTGATCTGCTATAACACTGTTTTGAGTGCTGTACATTCCTGGAATTGTCACACAGTTTGTTTTGCAGATAAAGCAACACAGAGGGAATGGCCACAATGGTGACTCAGAGAGCACCTTGGCAGGTCTGGGGCCTAGCATGGCCCTAGCTGCTGGCAGAGGAGGAGAAGAAAGCAGGGAGTGTGAGGACAGCAGGGTCCTGGTGCTGATGGCCGCTGGCCGGGGGGAGATGTGGGGACAGAGCCGAGGCTAGGGCTGGGGCAGTCCCAGTGCTCGTGGCAGAGGAGGGGTGGACAGGCAGCAGTGCGTGGTGAGGCCGCAGCACACGGATTGCTGTTGCAGGATAGGCCCGGGTGCACGCTGCGCTCAGCACAGCCTCGGCCTCAGGCAAGGTGGCTGTGTGGGGACTGAGAGGCGGCCGGCGGGACCTGGGGCCCAGGCTGAATGTTTTGAGGGAATGAGGCCACGTGGATGCTCCTCGGACCCTCTGCGTAACAGTGGAAGGAGAGAGTGTTGGATCCAGAGGGGGAGGCTGGCTTGCTGGGGAGGCAAGACCCTTCCCCCGACCACACACAGGGTAGAGGAGGGGAGGACTGGGGCCCCTATGTCCCATGAGCACAGTGGCTTCCGTACTGAGTGCGTGTTGCGTGAGAGGTGCACAGGGAACTGAGATGTGGACTCCGCCCCAGTGGCCGTCTCTGCCCCGCCTCGTGCTGTGGGGTGGGCAGCCCATGGTCACCAGAGATGCAAACCCAGAGAAGACCCTGAAGCCAGGGACTTTCCGCTCCAGACCAGGCCTCCTCAGCTTTCCTGTTGGCCCTGTGTGGGGGTTGAAGTGTGGTGTTGAACCAGAACTGTCCCCAACCTGGGTGGGCTGCCAGCCAAGCAGAGGGGGCCACGCTGTCACAGCGATCGGCTTAAGGCACAGTCAAGGAGCAGCAGAGGGGGCCCGGAGTGGGTTCTCCACGAGGTGGTGGGGTTGGCATGGCTATGCTGCCAGCCCGCGGGGGGGGCTCAGCCTGTCTGTGGGCTGTGGGGGCTGTCCCCCATGACAGGGGACATGACAGCGCAGCCAGCACTCTGGCCCCAGGTCTGTGTTGCTGTCCCTGGGACTGTGTGTCCTGGGCCAGAGCCTCCGTGCTGCTGAGCTGGAGAAAGCGCCCCCATCAGGAGAAGGATGGACTGCCCTGGGCTCGGTTCCGAGCATCTCTGTGGCTCAGCGGAGCACGATTCCCTTCCCCACAGCCCCAGGAGGCACTGGCTGCCACCCAGAGTCCCATTCAAGTGAGCCTGGGGCTGCTGCAGAGACACGGGGGCATGGTGGATCAGGCCGCTTGAGGTGCAAAGACACCAGGGCCCAAAGCCCACAGCCTGCGGGCAGCCCCTAAGTGACCTGTTACCCCACTGGCTCAGGACGTGGAGCCTCTGGGGTCTGTTTCCTGTTTGCATCGGTGAGCAGAGACCACAGGACCCAAAGTAAGGCCCCCTCCTCACCTCGATTGCCGGTGATTGTGACATCCTCCGCCTCCTGGCCCAGCCACGGGGTGTGTAGAGCAAGCAGGACTCCTGGAAGTGACACCCCACTTCCGGGAGGCTTTCTCCTCAGCCTGTGCACCTTGTGTGGAGTCTCAGCACATGCCAGGACATCCTGTCTGGTGGAGCGCCAAGTCCATGGGGCAAGACCTGGCCACATGCGGGGGGCCGGGTATGGAGAACCGGCGCCCTTGGCTGGGCTTCTGGCAGTGCCTGTGGGTGACTGCCAGCAAGTCCTCTGGAAAAAGCAGGCAGGGTCCCGTCATGGTTGAGGCAGCCCTGGGGACCAGCGCTGTGGTTGGGGGGCTGCGTCCAGGCAGGCAGGGAGGCTTCTGCTCTGTTCTTTTGCTCGCAGGAGCTTGGTGGCTTTGCTGCAGCTGGGGGGTGGGAGCAGCTCTTTGGGGAGCAGATGATTCTCAGGCCCATGGAGCTGTGCAGGGGAACAGGAGAGGCCTGGAGCAGAAGTGTCAGGGGGAGAGCAGGCTCAACCTCGTGCTGCACACCTGGGGGAGGCTGCTGGCCTGTCTGTGCCGCGGGCAGCATCTGTCCTGTCTCCCAAGTGCGGCCCTCACATGCCTGTCACAGGTTTGAGAATCAGCTTTCACCTGGCAGCACTTGGCACCGGCTCTGCCGTACAGGTGGGGCCCTCAGGGCCGAGACCCTGGCTTATGGGAAAGTGCTGGGGGCACAGGGCAGCCCCCTGCACTCAGCACTAGCCTGCAGCGGACTCACCGCTCACGGAGGGGCGGCACACAGTAGGTGCCAACTCCTCGTGTCAGCCATCCATCCCCTGAAGACATGGCTTTATGCCATCTCCTTGACAACCAGTTCTGCTGGGGGTCATTCCCAGCTAAGGAAGGGGCTGTGGCCAGGGCCACAGGCCTGCCTGGGGCCTGCGGTGCTGGAATTCCAGGGACAGCGTTCAGAGCAGAGCCCGGGGCTGGAGAGCAGCAGCCTGAGCCTGCACTCCCTGGCTTAAGAAGCAGCGAAGGCTGCAGGAATATTCATTTCCTGTTTTTATTGTGGCTACTTAACGACCTTCCTTTGAAACTCCACAGTTGTAGAGAGCAGGTTGTCATGGCAACAGGGAGTGACGTGCTGGGAATAGGTACACAATGCATTTCTTTGTCCTGTCCAGCGGACGCGTTCTGCCTCTGCCCAGACGCGTGAATTTATGTGAGGGATTAAATATTAACTGGAGGCAATGCGCTGCGGAAAAGCAGAGACAAGGAGAGAAAAGATGCTGCAGACAGGCACGGAGCGAGGCTGGGGCCCGGGCTCCCCGCGGGAGGCTGGACAGCCTCAAAGCTGGTCCCAGTCCCTGGAGAAGCCGAGCAAGCAGTTGCTCACCAGTCGGCAAATCCAGAGTTGGAGATTTAAATGCCAGGTCTTTTCCAGTGACTCCCACCTGACTTGCCCTGGTGCCTTCCACCTCAGTGGGCATCGCCCCTGGGTGCAGCGATTGTTGAGGGCGAGGGTGGAGGGAGTGCACGAGCCAGAAGCTTTTGAGAGGCTCCCAAGTCGGAGAGAGGTTTTTCTCTTGTCCCTGGAACAGCAACGAGGCCACCACCACATCTGCCTTCCGGGTGGTTCCAAGAGGAGGGATGTGGCAGTGCTGTGTGAAGCCGTGGTCAGTGGCGCCATGTAAAGCCATGGCCAGTGCTCCCTGCGCCCCCACAAGCCAGTACTGCTTTTCTGACACAGATCTTTTTAACCCCTCAGAAAATGAGTTCCGGGGCGAGCTGCTGAGTCAGAGGTGGACACACGGAGACCAGGCCAGCAGCTGCAGGACCGCGAGGCCCCTCCTGGGCAGACGTAGCAAGGTGAGGCACGGGGAAGGCAGCCCCTGTCCCAGGCTCCACGAAGCCTAGAGGTGACTCACGGGAAGTTAAAGAATGTACAAGCGACTCTGAACTGCCT
The DNA here is from genome assembly GCF_033115175.1 of Lepus europaeus. NCBI lineage: Eukaryota > Metazoa > Chordata > Mammalia > Lagomorpha > Leporidae > Lepus > Lepus europaeus. The sequence goes on from NC_084836.1 coordinate 125,624,875, forward strand.
GGAGCCCGTGGACCAGCAGAGCCACCTCCCAGCCACCTGCTTGCTTGGGGATCACACTGGGCTCCGCGGCTCAGCCTGCTCTCTGCACCCTGCGTTTCCTGGGCAGGCTGAGAGTCCCCTCAGGGCCGACACAGACGTGGCTGGCAGGAACCCGGGAAGCCTGTGGGCCGTGTTTCCTTCCCGTCTTCCAAGGCAAGGCCGGTGGTGCCAGCCTTTCTCATGCTGCCCGCTTTTTGTTTATTATTTGTTTTCATTTTACTTGAAAGACAGAGAGGCAGGCAGACAGAGATTGTCCATCTGCTTGTTCACTTCCCAAATACCTGTAACACCTGGGACCGAAGTCATGAGCTGGAAACTCATTCGGGGTCTCCCGGGTGGGTGGTAGGGACCCAACCTTTGAGCCGTCACCTGCTGCCTCCTGACTGCACAGTAGCAGGAGGTTGAAATCAGGAAGGGAACCAGGACTTGAACCCAAGCTCCCTGACATGGAATGCAGGTGTCCCAAGTGCGTCTTAACTACCACACCGAACGCCCCTGGCTCCTGGTGGAGGTGGCCCATGCTTCCACCTGCCCAGGACACTACGTAGCCCCTGGATAAGACACCTGCCACAGCGTCTACTCTCCACCGCCAGTGGTCTCATTCCAGAACTTCCCACCAGCTTGCGGGTGAGGCCAGGTCCCCAGGTCAGGTGACCCTGAGATGGAAGCAGAGACCCTGACAGGCTTGGGGGTACCCCTTCTCAGACCCTGGATTCTGTGCTGTCATCCAGCAGCCAGGCTGTGGCCTAGGGCATGGCACAGGGTGGTGGCCCCTGGGGCAGCCAGGGAGGCCGTCAGGGTTTGGGGTGCGGGTGCTTGTAGATTACTCTCAAAGCCTGAATTCCTGTTTTGAGCCTGGCGATGAGAATGTGCATTTCGTGGGCCAGTTACAGCTGCCCAAGTTAGCGCCTCCCCTCGTTTTGGTTCCCCAAGGGTTATGGGGACTCTGCTGATCGGCACTGGAGCCTGAAACACAGGCAGTTGGGTACATTGATCATGTCTAGAGTTAACAGTTTGGTATTTTGTTGATCACTTTATTGCTTGTGCTTTCACTATTGCATTAGAATAACGTTCATCTCGGCCACCGGGCTTGTGGCTTCGTCTCAGCTTCTCTGGCCCTCAGGTCCACAGCCTGTACTGGCACGAGATCCTGCAGCCATGACGGTTCCTTGGTTCTCGGCTGGGGGTCCTGGGCTCACAGCGCTCAGGTCTCACATTGGGGCAGGGGGAGGGACCTGAGGCCTCCCTGGCGCGAGAAGCTCCGGTGAGCTGGGACCCTCTGTGGATGGCTCCGATTGTTGAACGGCAGCTGCCGTGCTGGAGCCGGGGCCTCTCTTGGGTTTCCAGCAGCAGAGCTGTTTCAAAGCTCTTTCATCTGGGGCAGAAGTGGTCTTCTCAGCAGAGGGGTCAAGACAAGGTGTGACCAGAGAAGGACGGAGGGTGTGCAGGGGTTGATTGTCCACGACTGGGGCTGGCCAAAGTCTCTTCTGACTGAGGGAGTCAGGAAGGCGGCAGTGCCAGGTGTGAGTGGTGGCCACGGTGGGACAGCATCGTGCAGAAGGGGTACCGCCCGGGGCCAGGCTTTCAGGATGAAGACAGGAAACTGGCAGAGCAGGAGGGCAGTGGCACAGACGCCCCCAGGGCCTGGGCGTGTGTGCCACTGAGTTCAGCACCACGCCTGTGGACAGCTCAGGAGCGGCAAAGTGCCAGCTTTGACAGCAGCTTCTTAAATCTCCCTTGACCCTGAAGAGTGAAACTCCTGGGCCCCAAATCGCATGACCTTCAGTAATGACTGCAGAGTTGCAGAAGCAAAGAGAAAGTCGATCCGATGGTGTTTGGCCAGCACTTCCTCCTGCTCCTGGGAAAACTTGGGCAAGGACAGCTGGTCGAGGGAAGGGGGACACTGGGTGTGGACTTCCTCTTCCATTTCCCGTAGCGTTGCTGGATTCTATTCTGGGCAGGTAGAAAGCCCATTTATGTCGGAGTCTGCTGTGAAGTTATAATTTTAAATTTGGGTTTGATGTGAAGTGGGGTCCCATGCTTAGAGGTGTCAGGAGAACCCTTCTGCGTCAAACAACACCGTGGGGCACCCTCTCTAGCCGTGTGGAGGAGGCTGCACGTGGCTACACTCCGGGATGTCAGGAGCATCGCAGACACGCAGTGAGGCATCCCCCAAAGCTCCGAGGAACCAGAGGGTGCTGTGACAGCTCCCTGAGGGGCACAAGGGCGTGGGGGCCTTGGTTTCGCCTGCAAGCCCCAGTGGATGGGAAGCAGTGTGTGTGCTGGGGCTCCGCGGGAGCAGGCTGGCGGCATCTGGTTTGTGGGCTGCTGTGCAGCAGGCAGGCGGTTGTGTGGAAGAGACAGAGAGAGAAAGACCCATAGCAAGTCTCTCCTAAGTGCACAGTGGTGGGGGCGTGGGGATGTCACCAGTGTTGTTTGTGTCGGGGCTTCGCAGCTGACGGGACAGCTGCTGTGGCTCCTGATGTACACAGCGAGAGAAGCCAAGGGTCGACCCCTCCCTTATCCTCCCCCAACCCCGGGAGAGGGAGCCTGTTGGTCGTACACAAGGGCTGGCAGAGCCCCCTGCCCCTCCTCATCCCATGCCTCTTCCTCCCCTTCCTCTTGGGCAGGGGCTTCCTGTGGTCCCATGGGAGCCAGCTGTGGTTCCCCCACTGCTGGAGGTTACGGAAGCAGCTCACTCCTCCCACAGGGGCACTGGAGTACGCACAATCTCGTGAGTTTGAGGAATAGTCTCGAATCCATCCTTTTTTTTTTTTTTAAAGATTTTATTTATTTATTTGAGAGGTAGAGTTACAGACAGTGAGAGGGAGAGACAGACAGAGAGCGAGGTCTTCCTTCTGTTGGTTTACTCCCCAGATGGCTGCATCGGCCGGAGCTGCACCGATCCGAAGCCAGGAGCTAGGAGCTTCTTCTGGGTCTCCCACATGGGTGCAGGGGCCCAAGGACTTGGGCCATCTTCTACTGCTTTACCAGGCCACAGCAGAGAGCTGGATTGGAAGAGGAGCAGCCAGGACTAGAACCGGCGCCCATATGGGATGCTGGTGCGGCAGGCAGAGGATTAACCCACTGCACCACGGTGCCGGCCCCCTCGAATCCATTCTAATTCTCCATTTTTTCTGGCTGTTGAGACACGTTTTAAGTAAGACAAAGCCCTGTGTCTCCCTTGTGTCCTTGACTCTGTGGGGTCTGCAGGCCCAGAGCCGCCCCGGCCTCAGCTCGAGACCTGCACAGTTGCTCTCTGCTTAGCCCCTCTGGCCCGGTCTCTCTGCCTCCCTGGTGCCAGGATTTCAGAGATGTTTCCACTGTCCCCAGGACACACTGTCATCACCCATCTGCCCGCCCAGCCACCCTTGAGGAGCGCGGCCTAAGCTGCTGTCCACTGGGGACACCCATGGGTGAGCACCTCCAGATCAAGACCAGGACCAAAACGGCTGCAGGTGTCATAGGCAGAGGAGGCAGAGCTGGCCTGGTGGGGTGGTGCTGGCCGGGGCCAGGGAACCCCTCAGCTGTAGGTGCAGATGTGGAGAGGGGTAGGTGAGATGTGGGTGGAGGGGGGAGCTCCTCTTTTCTAAAGACCCTGAGAAGAGGCAGGACACAGGAGGGAGAGAAGAGGCAGCCTGAGTGAGCGGGAAAGGCGTGAGGGGAAGGGGCCGCCCTCCAGGGCTCACTACAGGGGTCTCTGACCCAGGCCTGGGAGTGGGGCAGAGGTGGCCGCTGGGGAAGTGGCACCGTTGGGTCTCCAGGGAAGCCTCTGAGCCCAGTACTCCTGGCAGCGGGGCCACCATTTCCCCTTCAAACTGGACATGAGTGGCTGGTTCCTGTGTCCTGATTCTGACAGCAGCACACTAAGTACACAAACCAATCTGCAGATTTTGCGGTTGCTGACTGTGTTTTCCATTTTGCTTAAAGTTTTATTTATTCCCTTGAAAGGCAGAGTGACACAGAGGAAAGGGGGGTCTTCCATCTGCTGCCCTGTTGGGTCACTCCCCAAATGGCTGCAATAGCCAGGACTGGGTGCAGAGACCCAAGGACTTGAGCCTCTGCTGCCTTCCCAGGTGCATCAGCAGGGAGCTGGATCAGAAGTGGAGCAGCTGGGGCTGGAACCAGTGTCTGTGTGGGATAAGCTTCACAAGTGGCTATTGAACCCACTGCACCACAATACCTGTCCGAGTTTGAGTTTGCAAACATCCAACTGAGAGAACTTGGCCATGGCAGGGGCGCCGTGCAGGATCGTTGTGAGAGCTGCGTGTTTTTAAGGAGAGCTCACCTAGTTACTCTCGACTTCATCACAAAGAAACACAGAGTGGAGCAAAGTGTCCACAGTGTCCTGTGCGTGACCGGTCTGTATGGCTCTAAGCAGGCAGGTTGGGCAGGTGGATGAAGAGACCATGGTGTGGCTGGACCATGGTGTGGCTGGACAGGCACTCCTCCTCCTGGTCTTCATGATTTTCCTGGGGAAGGCAAACTATCCAGACACTGACTCGAGCTGTGAGACAGGCTCCCCACGGTGGAGGGAAGCTGTGGATGGAGAAGCAGACAGAGCCCAGGGCCCTGCAGCCAGCGCAGGAATGAACTCGGCCAGTCTCCACGGAGGGGCTGTCCACTGTCAGCGTGGGAATGAACTCGGCCAGTCTCCACGGAGGGGCTGTCCACTGTCAGCGTGGGAATGAACTCGGCCTGTCTCCGTGGAGGGGCTGTCCACTGTCAGCGTGGGAATGAACTTGGCCAGTCTCCACGGAGGGGCTGTCCACTGTCAGCGTGGGAATGAACTCGGCCAGTCTCCACGGAGGGGCTGTCCACTGTCAGCGTGGGAATGAACTCGGCCAGTCTCCACGGAGGGGCTGTCCACTGTCAGCGTGGGAATGAACTCGGCCTGTCTCCGTGGAGGGGCTGTCCACTGTCAGCGTGGGAATGAACTCGGCCTGTCTCCGTGGAGGGGCTGTCCGCCGTCAGGGAGAGGCTGCTGGATGGTTTCAGAGCTGTACAAGGAAATGGAGCCTGTTTGGTTTGTGTTTGGATCAAGTGAAGGTTTTTAAAAAAATAAATCAGTGAGAAATTGAGACCTGTGTCCTTGTCTTTGCATGGATAGGCTGCTGTTAGAGTCACTGTGGGGTGCAAGCAGAAAGGCCCCGGGCTGCCCCCGAGCCAGCACTGGAGTGAGCCTGGCTTCCAGCCAGGGCCCCACGTCCAGGCAAGAGGCCAGCAGAGAACCCCTTCTGCCGTGCTCTGGGCCCTTCTGTGGAGGAAGATGAAGCAGCCCAAGTGGTGCTGCCGCCTCTGGGAGCTTGCAAAGCCCAGACACCAGCGTCCCCCCACGCCGCCGGTGTGTTCCGGTCACCCAGCACTCAGAAATCCCTTGCCTCCATGCAGAGCCCGGTGTTGGCCCCTGGGGCTCAGGTTCTTCCCTGCTTAGAACCGAAGCTGCCTGCACTGAGGACGCAGATACACCTCTGGGGGAGAGGCGCTGAGCCAGACGGAGGCCGCAGCTCTCGGCAGCGCTGGTGGAAGCTCGGCAAGCAGCGCCCGTAGCATCCCTGCATCGCTCTCTGTTCTCTGCTCTGTGAATAATTTATCCACAGGAAATCCAAATTGCCAAGGCACGCTTTGACCCAGCAGATTGCCTGCCAATTTCCTCGGGAAAACTGACGGGGGGGAGAAAGAGCTCTAGGCTGTGTTTCGGCTGAATGCTGGCGCCCGGCAATCAGACGCATGAGGTCCATTGTGTGGCCAGCATCGGAAGGCGCTGCGCACGGGCTCAGAGTGGGCGACGTTTGAAGAAGCCCCTTTGACACCTGCTCCTCTCTCTACTCTGAGTGTGAGGCATTGGTCCATGGGGAACTTCTGTTTTAAAAGTAGAAATTACAGTAATTGTCTCTGTTCTGTTGGAAAGCTGTAATAAAGGCACGGCTCATAGCGCTGCGCTCCACAGCCCGGCGTCGACAGGTTGCATAAATTACGCAGGTTTTGATTTTTCCTCCTTAACAAATCGTATAAATCATTGTATGTTATGCTTCCCCATGGGGAGGTCCACTTTGCAAATTTCCTCTCACTAATTGGGGGAATTCCTTTTTCCTTCTTCCCAGGTGGCGCCATGGACATTTGTCTCCTGTTGGCTTTTATGGCCCAAGTCCAGGGTTTCTGGGGCCCCCGCCCTCCCCTCCTCTCCTCTGCGGCTTCCCTGCTGTGCGGCGTTCCCTCTGACACTCAGGGAGCCCTGGCTGTTCTGGCGTCTGGGCCCTCCCCTTCCTGACCACGTGGCACAGGTGGTGAGGCCGGGGCTGGCTTTCTCCTCTTGGGCCTCCGAGGAGGCGTGGCCCACACCTGCCCCTAGTCCTGCTGCCTGGGAGGAAGCTGTTCTGCACAACCTTGGGGTCTCACCCGCCTGCCCATGTTCGTCCTGGGCGACTGGGACCCTCGTCTCCGTGTGTTGGGCAGCTTCTCCCAGGTGCAGTGGAGTCCGGAGGCGAGCTGCTTGCGTAGGGTGGAGAGGTCTACTTAACTCCGCTCTTCGAGGTTCGAGTCCCAGCTCGAGCTCCCCCGCTGGTTTGGCCTCAGGCAGGCAGGGGCAGAGGCTTGTATGCCGAGGATGGATCACGTGTGCCAGGAAGCAGGCAGTGCAGCTGGGTCGGACCCAGGCAGCCCAGGGACTGAAGGCCCTCCCACAGGCCAGCCTCCCAGACCTTGCCACTGGACTGTGTGTCCACTTTCTCAGTACCACCCGCGTGTGCCCCGGGGGCTCAGAGTCCTAGCAGAGCTCAACTGGAGCACACACACTCCCCCCCCCCCCCCCCGGTCCTCTCTGTGACTTCCCCTCTAAGGCTCTCCTGGGACTCCTTTGTAGGACAGCGTTGTCCACCTGGCGTTGGTCAGAGGAGGAGGTGGTGGGGACTTCACCTGTTCTGACAGGTAACCCTAGTGTGTTAGGCCATGAACACCTGCCGAGTGGGAAGAAAGAGTCCACGGGAAGCAGACACAGGGCCAGGGCTCTCACGCTGCGATCCGAGGCAGTCAGCTAACCCCGCCCTGTTGGGGGCGCCTTAGTTCTGCCCCACCAGGTGAGCAGCAAGTGCTGGGGCAGCAGCCCTTGTATTATGGAACACCAAGATTCATGAGGATTTCATGGGGCTGACCATACTGCAGCTTTGCTGGCAGGAGTGGAGTTGGGCATAGCGGGGTAGTGGCGCTGTGGCACTCTTGCTGAGGGTGGGGCGATGCAGGGGAGACCCCTGTGCACCTTGAGCTCCCCAAGCCCCTCTCTTGGCCCAGACCCCGGCCTTTCCTGTCCTTGTCATGCTGGTCGTAGGGTCACAGACTCAGGGTCAACCACCAAACCGGGAAGCAGCAGGGCCTAGGCCCCTGGCGGCTCGGGAGGGGCTGCTGGGTGTTCTTATTAATGCCGCAGCTATTTTTTGCTTGCAGATGAGCTTAGAAAATGATGATAAGCGAGCTCGCACGCGATCCAAGGCCCTTCGAGGTGAGTCTGGCCTCTGCACACTGCCATCTCTCTGAAGCTGCAGAGGCCCCTTCCTCAGAGTATGAGCCCCCCCCCCCCAGCACAAACTTGAGGCTTCAGGTCCCTGTGGCCTCTGGCCTCTTCATCTTCCACCTCAGGGCTGCTCATGGCCTCCAGCCCAGATGAACTCACCCAGGTGGAGCTGCTGGGGCAGTGGTATGGGACTCTATTTATTTATTTATTTTTTTGACAGGCAGAGTGGACAGTGAGAGAGAGACAGAGAGAAAGGTCTTCCTTTTGCCGTTGGTTCACCCTCCAATGGCCGCCGCGGTAGGCGCGCTGCGGCCGGTGCACTGCGCTGATCCAATGGCAGGAGCCAGGTGCTTCTCCTGGTCTCCCATGGGGTGCAGGGCCCAAGCACTTGGGCCATCCTCCACTGTACTCCCTGGCCACAGCAGAGAGCTGGCCTGGAAGAGGGGCAACTGGGACAGGATCGGTGCCCCGACCGGGACTAGAACCCGGTGTGCCAGCGCCGCAAGGCGGAGGATTAGCCTATTGAGCCGCGGCGCTGGCTGTGTTTCGTTTTTTAAGATTCATTGTGTGTATGTGAATGGTGGAGTGACAGAGAGAAAGAATCTTCCATCTGCTGATTCATTCCCCAAATGGCCCCAGTGGCAGAGCCTGGGCCATGTCAAAGTGGGGGCCCATGCACCTGGGCTGTTCTCCGCTGCTTTCCCAGGCCATTAGCAGAGAGCTGGATGGGAAGTGGAGTGGCCAGGACTTGAACTGCAGCGCATATGGGACATTGATGTCACAGGCAGCCCTGGCCGTGGGACCCTTCTGCCTCCTGGCAATGCAAGGCCACTGGCACCTTCCCCCCAGGGGAGCAGCCAGAGCGCCGGTGGGAGGAGAGGAGGCCGGGCCTTGCTGTTCTCAGGACTGAACCCTGACCCCATGGCCAGTCCTTCCTCCCTGGCACCTGCCCCATCAGGGCCACGCGTCCTGCCACAGGACCTGTCCCCAGCGAGCAGCCTGGCCCAAGGCTGACCTCCATCTGCCGGTAGTGGCAGGGCTGCTGTCCCGGCTCTGAGGGCCCAGATTTCCTGAGGAAGCAGCTTGCTGCACTGACCTGGATGAGGCTCTCGGGTTTGGAAAGAGGGGGTCCCCTAGAGAAGCCCCTCAATTCTCACTGGGGTCCTCCCACAAGTCCCTCAGCTGTTTGACTGACTTTACACTGTTAGGGTGACGCCCCTCTAACTCTAACTCCCACCTGTTCTCCCTGTTTGTCTCTTGCTCAGGACCCCCAGAGACCACAGGCGCAGACCTCAGGTAAGGAAGCCTTCCTGTGGGACTGAACACCCCCGCAGCCCTGGGGGTCTTGCCCGTCCCAGGCAGGGAGCTCAGAGGCTGCCGCTCGCCTGGCCCTGAGTCCAGCTGTCTGCACCCTGACTAGGCTTTCCCACCTCTGGTCTGGCCTCAGCCACCAGATGTCCTGGCCTCCTGACAGAAACATGGGCTCCAAACCAGCAATAATTATGTTGCCCTCTGCGAGTGCTCCCAGGTCAGATGGTCAGAGGCCCGCCATGGCCTCCCAAAGCCCCAGTCTCCTGTTGCCTCCAGATGTCCCAGGGTGTCTGTGTGTTGGGGGCCCGCAGGCCAGGGCAGGGCCGACAGCTCTGTGATGCCGCCTCCCTGCTTCCCGGGGTACAGATCCCCTCTGCCTGTGTCATTCTTCACCACACCGCCAACCAGGGCACGGAGAAGACCCCGAAGTTCACCCCACCCCCCTTGTGCAGAGGTGGAAGCCAGCATCCTGGAGAGAGAGGGTTCAGGAGGTGGAAGTGGCCTGGTCTTGCTGCACTGACCTGGCCCAAAGGTGTTCAGAATTCTAATGGGAGCGCTGCTTGTGGTGGTGTTATCCCAGTAGTGCAGTGAGGACGCAGACTCAACCCAGAGCTGAGTCACTCGCTCTACTCGAAGTCCCAGGGTTGGGATGGACGCCAGCCTTGTGGCCCTGTGCGCCAGCCACTGCAGGGCCTGGGATGCTTGAAGGGCGGGAGCGAGCGCCGCCTTCCTGAGCCAAGTGGCACTCACAGAGGTGGGGGCTCACTTGTGGACAAAGGCCAAAGGCCCGAGGGCAGAGGAAGCCGGGTCTGAGCAGCCGCAGTCTGCCGTAGCCACGGCTGAGGGCTGGGTGCTCACCTGTGACTCTGAGACAGCAGGAAGAATAGCGTCTGTTTCTTAGCCTCCCAGGGGAGGCCTGAGACGCTGCAGAGAAGGGACTGGGTATGCCCCTGCCTTCTGCTGCCTCTGTCAGTCTGTCCTTGAACTTGTTCTGATGGAGAAACCAGGGGGAGATAGGTGTGCTGTGGGTGCCGGCACAGGGGCTGTGGTCCAGCACAGCGGTGTCACATTCCATGCTTGGATCCCACGTTAGAACTGTCCCATGTGCAGACAGCCAGAGTCTCAGAGCCTCTTGTTTCTGGGTGGCAGCGAGGAGAGGCTCGGCCACAATGAGTAGGACCCTGTGGCCCACTGGAGTGCTCTGGCGTTTCCCTTCACACGGTGGAGGAGTGGATGGAGACGTCAGCTAGGCCCTGTGCTCTCACAGGGCCTCGGGGACAGCCATGGTGCCACAGTGTGTGTCACTGGCCTGCCCAGGCAGTCAGAAGAGGCCCCTAACTCCTTGCAACTGGTCCCTGCTCCCTAAGCCCCTCACCCACGAGCTAACATGGGAGACTTCCACCTGCTGGAGCGGAGGGAAGCCAGCACCCCCACCTCCAAGGGTGGCAGTGGGAATGGGGCTCCTCTCCCAGCTGGGCTTCCTTGCACCCTGGTGTTCACATTTGGGTCCCCCTCAGTCTCACACAGGAACCAGGGCTGGGCATGCAGGGTCTTGTCACGGAGTGGCAGGGCGAGGTTCAGCCTTGGGTCTGTCTCCCATGTCTCCCATGGTGGGGTGAGCTTCATGAGACCTGGAACCCTGGTGTCCCCGGCACTAGGCACATGGACGGCATTGGCAGAGACCACGCTGGGTTTGCCCCTAGGTGAGCTTGTTCACCAGGAGGCTTGAGGCTGGTGTCTGTGGCATCGCAGCTCCTGAGGCCCATGCTGGGTCTCAGGCCAGCTGTTGGGTGAGCAGGGGTCTCCATCTTCCTGTCCCAGAGTGGCCCTGCCAGTTCCGCTCACACAGGCTGACAGTCCTGGCCCTCGGAGCCTGGTGGGGCCCTGGCCTCTCCTGAGCTGGGGCGGATGGTTGGAGCAGGTGACGTGATCGGGGTACTGCCAGTGCCCCACAGGCCTCCACAGCAGCTGTCACCTAATTGCCTGATTAACTCAGTGATTAATCGGCTAATTGGGGCCTCGGCTTCAAATCTCTAATAACAAGGAGCTTTCTGTGAGAAGTCTCAAAGCTAGTTCTTGAGAGAGAGAGAGGGAAGGAGCAGGAGGGCAAATTTGGACGTAGATTTCAGAACAGACTGGCCAGAGGGCCTTCTGCTGTCTGGAGGGGAAACTTGCCCTCCCCCCGCCCCTTCCTGGCCTCCCATCCCCTCGCTCCCCTCTTCTTCAGTGGGAATCACCCCGGGGCAGCTCCACCAGCCCTACCACAGAGGCCGCAGGGAGCTGTCCAGGGTCCCTGCTCCCCCAGCGGCTGCTGTTGAACTTGAGGCTGGGGTGGGCCTTAGGCGCCTGCTGTCTTGTCTTTGCCCCGGCTATGGTCAGTGAGTGTGGCCTGCATGGCCAGTTGGGCCCCTGGTCTATCAAATTAGAAGCAGTCAGAGTGTCTGTACAGAGGACAAGGTGTTTGCCCCCCTCTCTGAGCCGGAGTCGTCCCCCTCAGGCCTGAGGAGATGTGGGAAATCCTGCAGGGTTGAGGCCTGTCTTGTCCGGGGAGGCCCTGTCCATCCACAGGCAGCTCGGGCTCTGCCACTTCCAGCTCTGGTAGCACGGCACCGGCTCCTCCCAGCCACGAGGGCCGGAGCCCGGCCTTACCGGTGCTTCTGTGGCACTCTGTCCCCACTGTGCCTGTGCCAGTGCTGCTCCCGCTGCCACGGCTGTGTGTGGCCACTGCAGAAGTTTCCAGAGCTCCTGCTAGTCTGGATGTGTTGTGAGACAGATGATGTCTGAGGGCAGGAGGCTGCGGGGGTCTTGCCCCCATCCCCCTTGTCCTTGCCAGTCCTGGGGGGAATTGCATGAGGCCAGCATCTCTCCCTGAGCTGCCCGAGGGTCCTCCCCTGAGGCAGGACCAGCAGCTCTCAGCACCTTGGCCCTCCTGGCTTCCTGCCTCACACCCAGTTGTTGGCAGTGAGTGCAGCGTTCACCACTGAGTCCCCGTCAGTTGGGGGCCTGCAGTGTGGGCCATGGAGCCCTCCCTGCTGGTCAGACTCAGTTCAGCTTGCTGGGCAAAGGCCCTGTCTGGCAAGGAATGCAACGGTCACTGCCCTCAGTGGTCCCAGGCCGCACAGACCTGCCTGTTGTGTGCTCTGGATTCCGGCCAGCCCTGAGCCAAGTGTCCTCTGTAGAAGAGGGTGCTGGGTTCTGGGGCCCTGCTCAGGGTCTTGTCTCTAAGCCCACGGAGACCTGGTTGCTGGTAGTGGGAAGACCCAGCCCCAGAAAAAGGAAGCTACCCAGGAGATGCTGGTGTTAGAAGCCTTGCTCTTATACAGGAGGATCTTTCATTAAGCACACTCGTCAAACCGTAATGAGCCATTCATTGATTTCATTAATTCTTAGCAAAGTGCTGGCAGCCACCCTGAGAGGGGCTGTTTGGAGACAGCTCCCAGGGCAGGGTCTGGGCTGGGGCTGAGATTCAGGTCCTGCCACTGAGGCCCCTTCCCCTGCTTGTCGCCACAGCTGTCCCACCCCAGGATGCACGGGCTCAGGGCATGTTCGGGGCAAGTACTCCAGGCACCGAAGGTAAGGGGCCCCTGGGAAGGACTTGGGGGTTCCCACTCTGGGCAGCTGAGGGTTAAAAACCTTCCATCTCTGTCTGGCTTCTGGGCCAGGCAGCCACGGACTCTTCTAGGCTGGATCACATTCTGGGGTGGCCTTGCAGTGTGCTGAGTGGCTGGGCAAGGGATAGATGAGTCCCCGTGGGAGGGCTCAGAGCAGGCCCGGGCCCCTCAGTGGCCGTGTGCCCTGCTGCTGTGGCTTTCTGTGTGGCTGTCCCACATGACCTTGTGTGGCCCCCCACAAGCCCCTGGAGTGCTGAGGGTAGGTGGTGGGGGACCTGAAGGTGGAGCAGCGAAGCACTGAGACCAAATTGGGGTGCATGGGGGGAGGCTCAGAAGTGAGCAGTCTGGGCTGGCTGGGCCTGATTGCTCAAGGGAAGCGGAAATGTGGCTAAAACACAGCAGGAATGTTTCTGTCTGTTCAACTCACAAGCTAAGCTGGTTCAATTTAACCAAATACAAATACTGAGAGTAGCTGCTGAGGGCTGGAGGCAGGGAGGGGCCTGACCCTGTCTCATCCCCCTCCATGGCCCACCCTCCCTCCAGCTTGCAGAGCTGCCCCCTGGCCAAGAAGAGGAAGCTGGAGGGCACAGAGGCCGAGCACCTGGTGTCCAAGAGGAAGTCCCACCCCCTGAAGCTGGCTCTGGACGAGGGCTACGGCGTGGACAGCGACGCCAGTGAAGACACTGAGGTGAAGGGCGCCTCTGTTTCCGAGGAATCGGAAGGAGCCGTGGAGGCCGAGGCTGAGCTCTCGGGACAGGAGGAGATTCATCGCCTGGAGCCAGCTGCAGGTGCCTTGTCACTATTCCTCCCACAGATAAAGGGCGCTCAGTGTGGCCCTGGGGAGTGCGGCCTGGGAGGGGGGCTCGCTGTGAGTCAGAGGAGCCCCCTGAGAACAAGGCCTGCCTTGTCAGGCATGAGCTGGGCTTCCTGGAGGAGAGGCCGTGAAGGCGTTGGGGGTGTGTGGACACTGTGTGCGTGGGAGAGGCAGCAGGTGTGTCTGTGCATGTGAGACACAGACCGGTCGCACAGCTGTTCTTGCGTGGGGGGTCTCAGACAAACTCTGTCGTGCCTGGCCCTCTGGGAGAGTACCTGGGGCGGGGGTGGGGCACTCTCTGGATCCCAGGGAAGCTGGGGGGTCTTGCTTCCCCGTGGGGCCCCAGGACTGGCTGTGTTATGGAACTCAGCTGTGGTGGACACTGCCCAGAGGGAGCTCCTGTGTCCTCTGAGTGCCCCAGGGCCTGAGTGAGGCCCAAGGTCCAACCTTTGCCAACTCTCTCCCCTCCGCAAGCCCCGCCCCAGCCCACACGGAAAGGAAAGGGAGGGCTTCTGGTGATTTCGAGTCCTGGGGCTGTGGAGCGGAGGTCTGCGCTCCTCCCTGGAGGGCGCATGGCAGGGACGGTTTTCCTCCTGCACCTCCTGAGCACTCCACACCCTAGTAATTGTGCTTAAAACACTTACATTTTGATGCTTTGAAAATATAAGTTTATTTACTTCTTTGCAGTTACGAAGTGATTTATTGTGGTGCAACCGGCGAAGCTACTGCTTGGAACACCCACATCCCATACTGAAGTCCCTGCAGGAGTCCCGGCTGCTCCACTTCTGACCCAGCTCCTTGCTGTGGCCTGGGAAGCAGTGGATGATGACCCAAGTGCTCGGGCCCCTTCACCCACGTGGGAAACCCGAATGGAGCTCCTGGCTCCTGGCTTCAGCCTGGCCCAGCCCTGGCCGTTGCAGTCATTTGGGGAGCGACCCAGTGGATGGAAGACCTCTTTGTCTCTCTCTCCCTCTCTGTCACTTTGATTTTCAAATAAAGTAAACAAATCTTTAAAAAATAAAAAAATCTGATTTGCTCTTTAAGCTCCATTTTATAAAATGCATTTTAAAAAAAGACTTACTTACTTATTTGGAATGCCAGAGTTGCAGAAAGAGAGGGAGAGGGAGACGGAGAGACAGAGAGAGAGAGAGAGAGAGAGAGAGAGAGAGAGAGAGAATCTTCCAAATCTTCATTCCCCAGATGACCGCAATGGCCAGCACTGGGTCAGGCGGAGGCCAGGAGCCAGGGGCTTAATTCAGGCCTCCACATGAGTGGCAGGGGCTCAAACACTTGAGCCATCTTCTGCTGGTTTTCCTGGGCCATTTTTGGAGAGCTGGGTCAGAAGTGGAGCATCTAGGACACGAACCGGTGACCAGATGGGATGCCAGCACTGCAGGCGGCTTTACCGGCTACACCACGGCACTGGCCCCTATCAAATGTATTCTTGCCCAACTCATAATGGGGAGGAATACTAGTGAGAATCTCTGAGTGACTCCCGGCTCTTGACCTGCCTCCTAGACTCAGCCCCGGGGCACTCCCTGCGATCTGCAGATCAGGGCCGCCCCAGGTCGCTCATGTGGAGTGTCCCTGTCTGCAGTGTGTGTGAGGGCAAGGTGGAGGGCTGCTGAGGGTGCCGGGAGCCAAACACCTGGAGATTTGCCTGTGCAGTCTCTTCCAACCCCGTGGTGTTTCTGCTTTTGTGCAGGAAGGAGCCCCATCAAGTCCCATTTTGGATCCAACCCTGTCGGCAGCCCTGCTGGCTCCTCCCAGGGCAGCTGCAGCAGCTACCAGGGGGTCATTGCAGCTTCTCTGTTAAACTTGGGCCAAATCGCCGAAGGGAGCCTGGCGGGGGAAGACTCAGGCCAGGGGTCCAAACCAGGCCTGCTTCAGGAGGGTGCTGACGAGGGGTCCGCCAGTGATGAGGGTGAGAAGGACCTTTTCATCCGGGTGGGAGATGCAGGGGGGGCTGCTGATGTCACCAGCGAGTGCCCCCAGGAGCCACGACCTCAGTCCCTGGAGAGTGTGGCCAGAGAGGTGTCCAGCAAGCAGAAAGGTCACCAGGAGGAAGAGGAGGAGGAAGAGGAGGAGGAGGAGGAAGAGGAGGAGGATGGGATGGAGGAGGAGGAAGAAGAAGAGGAGGTCGAGGAGGAGGAGGAAGAAGAGGAGGAGGAAGAGGAGGAGGAGGAGGAGGAGGAAGAGGAAGAGGAGGAGGACGAGGAGGAGGACGAGGAGGAGGAGGAGGAAGCAGCCGCTGCTGTGATCTTCGAGGACGCCTCCCACACCTCTGCCCAGAAGGCCCCTGAGCTCCGGCGCCCAGAGCCGCCCAGTCCCAAGCCCGAGTACTCTGTCATCGTGGAAGTCCGCTCGGACGATGATAAGGACGAGGATGCACGTTCCCAGAAGTCAGCGGTCACTGATGAGTCTGAGATGTATGACATGATGACCCGTGGGAACCTGGGCCTCCTGGAGCAGGCCATTGCCCTCAAGGCTGAGCAGGTGCGCGCTGTTTGCGAGCCGGGCTGCCCACCCTCCGAGCAGGGCCAGCCGGGGCCCGGAGAGGCAGGCAAGGCAGTGAAGTCCCTGGATGCCGTGCGCAAGAGCTACTACAGCAAAGGTAAGGGCTGGCGCCACCTGGGCCAGAGCACACGTCCCCTCGTCCAACCATGAACACACAGGCCAGGGTGGGTGCAGTGGGGCAGAGGAGGGGACAGACAAGCAACACCGACTGTGGTCCAACGTGGAGGAAGTGGGCTTCCGCTGCCCCACGCAGGGTCATCTGGGGAAAGGAATGGGCTGAGATTCGAGGAGGAGCCGTGGGGGGGGGGTGGTCAGTGGCTGGGCCATGGGGGTGTCCAGCAGGCAGAAAGGCCATAGCCACAGTCCAGAGATGGCGCTGGTGCACAGCCAGACTGCCTTCTGCCAGGAAATGCTGCGCCCTGCACCCAGCAGAAGACACAGGGCTGTGTCTATCCCTGGATCACCCGTAGGGAGCGGCCTGCGCTTCTGGTCTGCTGTAGGGGGGCATCCAGGCACCCTTGCCATGGCTGAAATGGAGGTGGGAACAGTCAGCCTGGCAGCTTGGAGATCTGAGAAGGTGGTCACTGCCACCATTGCTCGTGAGCTGACCACTCACCTCAAGTACCTCCTTGGTCCACGGGCAGGGGCATGGAGCACAGGGTGTAGGGTTGGCAGGGGCTCTTCCCTATGATGGCCAACCTAACCATGCCAGGAGGCTCCCTGTGCTGGCCAGCCTCACTGTGCCAGGCAGGCTGGGCCTCAGACAGGCAGCGCCCCTTGGGCTGGTGCTGAGGACCCTGCACCTGGACGCGTGGCCTCCCTCCTAAGACTGCCGAGGTCTAGGCTGCCCTGCCCGCCATCGTCTTTCTCTGCTCTGAGGCAGCCTCTCCTCTCCAATGCCCTTCCATGGGCTGCTCTTGGGAGTGTTGGTTGATGCATTAGAGGTGCAGGCTAAGAGGTGACTCCAAGCTGGCGCCATGAGCCCAACACAGGAAGCACAGGTGTGGACAGAGCACCGGGTCCAGGAGTGACAGAGTTGAATGGGGCGTGACCCAGGGATCCTTAGCCAGAACAGTGGACAGGAGGGGCACCCGGCATGTGGGACAAACTGAGGGTACAGGACATGAGTGGGCATGTGGTTTCAGGGTGAGCTGGACCTGGAGGACACCTCTGTCTGAGGGGACATGTTTTAGGGAGGATGACTGTTGGGAGGCCCCGGAGGGCCATGACATGACACCTGGAGGCAGAGATGTGGTCAGGTGCCTCCCCCTGCCACCCAGAGGGTTGACCGCTGAGGCCTCTGCACTGTGGACCCCAGCCGTCTGAAGCTGCCCACACCCTGCTACCCCAGGGCAGTCGGAGCAGTCTCTGGGCTCTGCAACAGACATCCAGTGAGAGCCAGTTTCTTCTGGGTCACCTCCCTGCCTGGCCTATCCAGCCCTGGTCCCTCCCAGCTTCCTGGGCAGACTCACAGGAGGAGGGAGGGGTCACCAGCTGTCCCCTCCCCCCACTCAATGTCCTGGCTCTAAGGGGGTTGTCTTCTGTGTTTTAGATCCTTCCAGAGCTGAGAAGCGGGAGATCAAGTGTCCGACCCCAGGCTGTGACGGCACTGGCCACGTGACGGGGCTGTACCCGCACCACCGCAGCCTGTCCGGCTGTCCCCACAAGGACAGGATCCCCCCAGAGAGTGAGTTGCTCTGAGGCAGCGTCAGCCCAGACAGACTCAGGCCCCCTCAGTGGTGGCTGAGACATTGCGGGCAGGAGGGACCTGACCAGGGCCCTGTGCCCTCAGCTTGCCCAGGTGTTTGCCAACCCCTCAGAGTGCCTGTGGGGCTGGGGACATGTAAGTTGCCCAGCTGTCCCCTAGAGATGCCAGCATGGGCCAGCGCTCCAGAGAGGGCCACAGACACAGCAATGGGAGGGGACAAGCTGTGTGAGCCGAGCTGGGAAGGGAGAGGTGACCCACCCCAGGGCTCTGAAAGCTCAGGAAGCAGATCCTGTCCCACTTTCAGGCTGGACGCAGTGACCGTCAATATCCCATTCGGAGCAGGGAAACATGAAACAACGGTGGTTTTAAAGCCGAGTGGGGGGGGGGGGGCCTCGGCCAGGCCGAGAGTGGAGCTCGCATCGGCAGGCTCTGGGCCTGGAGCTGCCAAGTCCTTGCTCCAGGCTGCTGTCCCCTGTCTGCCTACAAAGCCACTGCAGCCCTTGGACAGGCCACTCACACGGCCACTCCTGGCTTACCTCCTCCCATCCCGGTTCTCCCGCAGTCCTGGCCATGCATGAGAACGTGCTGAAGTGCCCAACCCCTGGCTGCACAGGCCAGGGCCACGTGAACAGCAACCGCAACACACACAGAAGGTACATGGGCCGGGCCAGGCCGTGGTGGGGCCTGGGTGGGGGAGATGGAGCAGGGCAGATCCAGCTGGGCCTGCAGTGTGGGGAGGGGCTTAGCCTGCCACCGAGGCTCCTTGGTGTTCTCTGACCCAGGCCATGCCCTGGGCCACACTCTCAGCCTCCCCCAGAGCACCATGGGTGGCCGTGGCCTCAGGGCACACGCTCAGCTGAAAGGATGCCAGAGCTTTTGAGGTCACTTCATTTGAAAAGAGGCCAAATTGAGTGATGTGATGACATCACTTCTCCCAGCAGCCTGGGGCTGGCGCTTGAGTTGACTTTGGCTCTGAGCTCTGAGGTGAAGCTGCCCCTGGGCTGTGGTCTGGGGGAAGCCCTGGGTCACCGGGGCCCCAGCAGAACAAGAGCCAGGTGGTTCCAGAGTCAGCCCTGGGGGATGGGCAGGGCAACAAGTGGGTCACCCAGGCCCCTATGGAGGAGGCTTCTCTGCCCTGAGCTTGAGACTCATCTTGTGTGGCTTCAGATTTCCCCAAGCAGAAGGTGCCTGAGCAGCTTGCACTTTGAGGGCGGAGCACAGAGCACGGGGGCACCCATCCTACGGGAACAGCAGCTTGTTCCTGGCCCTGGGCTGCTTGGAGAGGGGTTCAGATGTGACTTTTGTCCTCCTCTAGTTTGTCTGGGTGTCCCATCGCTGCTGCTGAAAAATTAGCCAAATCTCATGAGAAGCAGCAGCCGCACACAGGAGACCCTTCCAAGAGCAGCTCCAATTCCGATCGGATCCTCAGGTGAGTGCGATGAGCCATTGAACTGAAGGGGCTTTCGGTCTCTCCCAGGCTGCGCATGTGAGTGGGCACAGGTGCACCTGCGACACATCCACTTTCACAGGGCAGGGGCTGCCATCGGCCGCAGTCAGGACCTCAGTCAGTGCACTGGCAGCTGACCCTGCCTGCTGAGGGGCTCCCCCAGGAGTGTCTGAGATGACTCAGAGGTTCACCGGTGGAGACGCCAGGAGCCAGAGTCGCTGGCTGTCCTGCCTCTCTCCATTGCTGTCCTGGGAGAGACCCTCCAGGCCAAGCTCAGGTCTGGGTTCAGGCCTTTCCCCCAGAGGGCAGCCTCCTTGGAGGCCTCTGAGGTGTCTGTGTGCGTGTGCATGTTAACATGCTTTGCTGTGTCTGTGCCTACATGGAAGCCTTTGCACACCTGTGTGCACACACACACAGCTCTCATCAGTTTAGGGGCCTTCTGGAGCCCTGAGAATGCATCTGCCAAGTATCCTCTCCACCACCTGACTCTGGGAAGCAGGTGTCACAAATAAGGCCAGAGGCTCAGGCACTTGGCCGAGGCCGCTCTTCCCTGTTCTCTACCCAGGGGGGCTGAGTCCCTGGACCGTGAGGTGCCCACGGTCCTCTTGCTCCCTTCTCCAGCTGCTGTCCTCGCTCAGCAGAGCCCTGCTCCTCCTTTCTCTGGGGAAGTGGACATCTCCCCTTCCCCATTCGTGGATCCCTGTTCCACCTCCATCTCCCCAAGCAAGCAAGCAAGGCCCGTCCCTGGCTGGCCTGGGCAAGGACAGCAGCTAGGCCTTCTGCTGGCCACCTCCTCTCAAGGGCTGGCCGACTGCCCCTGCTTTCCCTGACACACACTTGGCAGAGCCCTGCCGGACGACCTTGGCATGGTCTGGCCACTCCGGGGCTCCTGGGAGGCTACTGGGATAGGGATACGCGCGGCCTCCAGTGCAGTTGCGTGCTGCAGGCCTGTGTGTGCGCCAGCCTCTCCCCACTGCTGCCCTCTGGTGGCTCGAAGCAGTGTCTTTCCTCCCTGCTTCCTGTCTGCTGCTGACTGGTCCTTGACCTCAGTCTCTGGTGAAAGGCCAAACCGCACCCAGCTGCGAAGCCCGGCAAGTCCAGGGAAGGGGTGCTGGCTCTTCTGGGGAGTCCCTGGGTCTCCAGCCTGTTTGCTCACCTGGGAAAGCTGGACAGCAGGCGGAAGCCTCTCTCAGGAGGTTGATGCAAGCTCTGTCCTCCCCAGCCTCAGAGAGCCCTCGCCCAACACCAGTGACAGTGGCCAGGGCCAAGGTGGGGCTCTGTTGTGCCCTGGAACGTGGGGGAGGCCTTGCATGGTGGGCACCACATGAAGGCTGTAGGTCCTGGCTGGGGCACTGGCTGAGGCAGCCTCGGAAGGCCGTGCTGGCGTGAGGACTGGTTTCTCCTCTGCTGGTGGCACCTGCAGCCTTGCTCCTGTGATCTCCAAGCACTGCTGGGCAGGGTCCAGCGGTGGAAGGGTAGCCTGGCAGTGTTAGATGCCTGGCTCTGGTTCTCAGGCCACTACCATGGGGATCCTCATCACCTTCTGAGTTCTGTTGGCCACCGCAGTCATCGCTTGGTCCCGACAGCAGCAAAGAGCCAGGGATGCTCTCTCACCCTCTCTCAGCTGACATGGAGCCCCTCTGTGCCCAGTGTGGTCACCAGCCTCCACCACCTGCCTTCCCCCTGTCCTTGTCCTTGTCCCACCATCCTGAACTCTTCCGGGAGCTTTGGGTGCAATGGACCGAGTCTGCAGTGGCCTTTTCACACCCGTTGCTGACTCGTGCAGCCGTCCCTTGGGGACCTTCTCCACTGACTTTAAGGAGAGAACAGCAAAGGCCAGGTCCCTGCCTGAGTGAAAGCTGGCTCTTACCTTCCCTGGGAAGAACCCAGCCCCCTCCCTGTTGGTAGACTCTGCTGGGGAGTGGTGGGCTGCTGTCCTGGGCTGTGTTCCCGTTGGTTTCCTGCAAGCTCACACCCGCTGGAGCTGAGCTGTTTGCCACCTGCTGCTCAGACGTCCAGGGAGCGGCTCTGGCTGTCCCTCCACCAGTGGATGACGCTAGCTCAAGGCCCCTCACACAGATCCCAGGGCTTCCCTGGGAGGTGGATTCTAAGGGTTAGTTGCAGGATGTGGGGGTGATATGTGTTCCTGGGTCTCCTCTCACTGGGCTCTGAGGGGGCCCTGCCTGACTCCTGGGCCCCAGCCTCACAGGTTCTCCGTTCTATCCTGCTCCCAGGCCCATGTGCTTCGTGAAGCAGCTGGAAGTCCCTCCATATGGGAGCTACCGGCCCAGTGTGGCCCCTGCCACACCCAGAGCCAACTTGGCCAAGGAGCTGGAGAAATTCTCCAAGGTTACCTTTGACTACGCAAGTTTCGATGCTCAGGTTTTTGGCAAACGCGTGCTTGCCCCAAAGATTCAGACCAGCGAAACCTCACCCAAAGCCTTTCAATGTGAGTTGGGAAGAGCGTGCTCATCTCTCCTGGGAGGGCAGTGGAGGAGGGGCTCTCTGCAGGAGCCAACAGGGAGGGCCCAGGTGTAGGTCTGATGCCTGAGCTGCCCCTTGAGTGCTGCACCTCACCCTGCCCACTGTGAACCCTGATGTCTTCTAACTATTGCTGAAGTCAGAGACTCAGATCCTTGAGGTGTCTGCCTCTCCAGAGACACTGGCAGTGACCTACCCTGGGGGAGCCCCTTCATCCAACATCGTAATGCACCAGTTCAACCCCAGTGCTCTGCCTCCAGGAGGGTCCCTGATGGGAAGCTGTTGTCTTTCCTGCCTGCGGACCGTTTGCTGGATACCAAGGGTTATTTGTGACATTAGCAACACACTTTCTGGGTGATTGTATTGATAAAAGTCATTCCTGCATGTCTCTGGGAACAGCCCTTCCTGTCTTCTTGCCACTCACTGCACTAATTTGTGGGTTGCAAGCCCATTAGCCTTGGAAACGCGTGTGAAAGGGAGCTGGCGTCCCTGATGGATGCTGCCGGCCTCCACGCATGGCCGTGTCGGGTGCGGTTCCAGCCGGCGGGCAAGCTTCTCTGCCTCCTGGTTGCAATCGTCCAGGCACACACACCTGCGTGGACAGGGAAGTGCGTGGTGCTGGTGGAGAGGGGAGCTCTTTCCACACATGTAGATCTTTCTGGAACACACCCATGACATTTGGGCACTCAGAATACCACTCATGCAGAACTACAGAAGATAACATTGTGAGCCTGTGCTGTGTTTCTTTGAACCATGATGCTGCTTGATTACTGGGGACACCGGAGTCAGCCTGCATGGGGCCCCTTTGAGGTGACAGCTTTGCTGCTTGAGGGATACTGCACGTACTCAGCCCATTCGCTGCACCCTCAGTCTCTCGGGGAGCGTTTGCTGACGGGGCCTGCTGGGTTTGCTTCTTTCTGCTGAAACTTGGTCAGGCCAGAACTGGGACTGTCCCCTCGGCACTCAGCCTGACCGGGTGTGGCCAAGCCCTGGGCCCTGCCAGCCCCTGAGCCCCCACTGTGTCTGCTGCCGCCACCTCTGTTCAAGTTGTACATCAGCCTGGTGTTGTTCCTTTTGCAGCCAAACCCTTCCCAAAGGCCTCCTCCCCCAGCCACAGCCCCTCCAGTAGTTATGTGAGGAGCACTTCAAACTCTTCCACAGGCTTCGACTACTCACACGATGCTGAGGCTGCACACATGGCGGCCACCGCCATCCTGAACCTCTCCACCCGCTGCTGGGAGATGCCCGAGAACCTCAGCACGAAGCCACAGGATCTGCCCAGCAAGGTGGGTGCCACCCAGAGACCCTGTGTGAGCTGGCCAGTCTCGTTCCTCTGTTCTCCCTCCTGGCCACAGTAGCTCCCCCAGAGCACTGAGTGCTGTGAGGGGCCCTTGTTCTGGGGTCCCCTGCTTCCTGGTGGTTACCTGCTCACTTGGCTTGAGGACCTGTCTTACCCACACTTACTATCTTGGGGCACTGGCTTCTGTGCCCTGGGGAGGCAGGGAGGCTGGGAGGGCCTGTGCTGTGTGCTGGCAGGAGTGGAGCCCTCTCCTCTTGGCGCCGTCTGCGTGGCTTGCCCCTCTTCACTCCATGAGAACCGGTGCTCTGGGCCCCACCTCGTCTGACTAAAGCGTGCTTTGGAGGACGGCTGCCCGCTCTAGCACACTTTCCCCTTTGCAGTCCGTGGACATCGAGGTGGACGAAAATGGAACCCTGGACTTGAGCATGCACAAACACCGCAGACGGGAAAATGCTTTCCCCAGCAGTAGCAGCAGTTGCAGCAGCCCCGGCGTCAAGTCTCCCGATGTCTCCCAGCGCCAGGGCAGCACCAGTGCCCCCAGCAGCTCCATGACCTCGCCCCAGTCCAGCCAGGCCTCCCGCCAGGATGAGTGGGACAGGCCATTGGACTACACCAAACCCAGTCGCCTGCGAGAGGAAGAGCAGGAGGAGGTAGGTTCCCCAGGGGCCGAGTGAGCATTCAGGAAGCTGTAGCTGGCCTGCCTGGGGGCTGCTGTAGCTGTGGGTTCCTAGCACAGCCTCTGGGGTCCTCCCTCTCCACCCAGGTCTCCACCTCCCACCCCCAGTCAGTGGCACCCTTGTCCACTACCGGCGAGGTGGTCTGACCTCTGTGGGCTGTGGTGGACAGCAGCGGTTTGGTGCTGGGGCATGGGCAAACCCCACGGGAGCCATCTCCTTGGTCTGGTGAGCATGCCTCCAGCCTGCACAGCACACCTGGTGCCCTGACCGGAGAGCAGGACAGATGTGGTGGTGGATCTGTGGTCTACGAGGCAGTGGGTGTCACTTGTCTGTTGTCCCCTCTGCTGGGGAGCAAGAGCTCGGCAGAGCTGATTCGGGCTGTGCCGCCAGGAGCAAGTCCATCTCTGAAGGTGACACCAGTGGCACATGTGTTTGTGTGGTGGTAGGGGGCTCCCTCTTCCCTCCCCTCCCTCTCCTGAGGCTCCTGTAGTGGAAGCAGAGCCAGACACCCCTCCTTCCTGCCCAAAGAGGATGGGGACCGTGGGACCAGGCCCCTGAGGAGGGTGGGGACGGGGGAGCCAAGCTCTCTCACCTGACCCTCACGCTGGCCTCAGCTGGGTCTCAGGCTCACCTGCTCTCGCAAAGGAGCGGCCTGGGCCCCAGCATTGGCCCCAAAAGAGGGGCCGCCCCAGTCTGAGCCCTGAGCAGAGAAGCGGGTGTGCCTGTGGTGGGTGGGAGTCCTGTCTGAGGCAGGAGTGTGTTCTTGGGCAGGCCTAGAAATGCAGTGTTTGCCCCCAGGACTAAGCTGTCTGATCCATTTCCTGCCCCACACGTGGGCTTCGGCCGTAGACACGGCTCCTCGAGGAGTGGGTCCCTTCCCTGTCTGCCCTTGACTCTGCGCTGTGCTGGTATCCCCAAAGCTCTGCCTCTTCACTGTGAACACATCCTCTGAGCCTCTGATTGGGCCTCTCAGGAGCAAACCTGCCATCCGGGAGGTGGCCTGGATCTCAGAGGTCCCAAGGTCCCCCTACTGAAGCCTGTCATTCCTCCGTTCACTCTGCAGACAGAGGCCTTGGCTTGCTCCCAAACTCTTCCACTTTTCTCACACATATCCTAGGCACAGGCTACCCCCAGGAACACTCTCCCATCAGACCCGCCTTGGCACAGGCTACCCCCAGGAACACCTCCCGTCAGACCCGCCTTGGCACAGGCTACCCCCAGGAACACCTCCCGTCAGGCCCGCCTTGGCACAGGCTACCCCCAGGAACACCTCCCGTCAGACCCGTCTTGGCACAGGCTACCCCCAGGAACACTCTCCCATCAGACCCGCCTTGGCACAGGCTACCCCCAGGAACACCTCCCGTCAGACCCGCCTTGGCACAGGCTACCCCCAGGAACACCTCCCGTCAGACCCGCCTTGGCACAGGCTACCCCCAGGAACACCTCCCGTCAGACCCGTCTTGGCACAGGCTACCCCCAGGAACACCTTCCATCAGACCCGCCTTAGCTCTGCACAGAGATCCTCACTCTTCCTTGACTTGCCCCCTACATCCACCATTCCCACCCCCCCAGCAGTAGCCCCTCCTTGTTGCCCGCAGGTGGTCAAGGGCTCTGGTGTGGTGCCTGCCCCATACTGGGGAAACCGCTTCCTCTGTTCTGGGACCTGCAGTCTCCATGAAATACAGGAGCACCTCCCAGTCTCTGGAGAGATGGAACTGAATGGTCACTTAATTCTGGTCAAAGCAGTTTTGATTTGTGTGTATATACAGCTGAAGTTAGGGCACAATATGTTGTGAAGAAAGCTATGCTTGGATGTTAAAAATGAACCCATCTTTTAATTCTATTTTTCCACAAAGCTTTTAAAGTGCCCCCTTGTGTCTTCCGGGGACTTCCTCAAGCCTGTTTGCCCATCATAACGACACGGCTGCTGGTCATGCAGTTCTGTTGCTGCAGGGGGATGTGCACTGAAGGGTCCCCCAGAAAGTGCGAGGCGCTGTTACCTCCAGCTGAGAGCAGTGCCTGGGCCCCAGGAGGCGGAACAGCTTTCTAGGGACACACTGCATGGGCACAGCAGCCCTGGGGTGGGAGCTGGTTACCTGGTGGAGGAGCCCGGCCTCCTTACCCGTGTCCACAGTGCAGCGCCCCCATGTGGTGGGGTGCCATGCAGGCACAGTGTTTGGTTGGAAGCGTCTGTAGGTGCCTGCCACCATTACCTGTCTGACTCTCGTGCTGTCACATCTTTGTGGCACTTTACCAGCTCATTTGCTACCTACTGTCCACTCAGCTCTGTCCTAAGCGCCAAGGGCTGCGGTTGGCAGCTGACGTGCCAGGCCCCCAGCCCCTTGGGGGTTGTGTTCTGTGTCTCGTGGAGGGGGAATCTGAGTCTTCCCTTGTCCAGCAAACAAAAGGCTCCAGGAGAGGCCTGTGTGGATGCCACCTAGGGTCCCTCCCCCGCCCACTTGCTTGGGCGCCCGGGCCTCCCCACCTCTGGCTAAAACACCTCCCTGCTGGTCTTTTGCAGTCAGAGCCAGCAGCCCATTCTTTTGCTTCTTCTGAAGCAGATGACCAGGAAGTGTCCGAAGAGACTCTCGAGGAGCGGAAGTACCCCGGGGAAGTCACCCTGACCAACTTTAAGCTGAAGTTTCTCTCCAAGGACATAAAGAAGGAGCTGCTCACGTAAGTTGCTGCCGCCCTGGGGTGGGAAGGAGCGGGTCCTGGTCCTCACCCCATCCCCTGCCTCCCTGCCCTGGTCTGACTGCTATGGGCCAGGAGATGGGGCTGTCCAGTGATCTCTGTGCCATGCCGGGATTGACTCAACCTTCTAAACATGCTTGGGAGCAGGGAGCAGCCACTGGCTATCCCTCAGAGCTGACAGCAGAGCAGGAGCAGGGCCAAGGAGAAGGAAGTGGCCTGCCCGGGGAGAAGCCTCAGGAGTCCCGGGAGGCGTGGTGCTCTCCCCAGGGCCGAGCCGGAAGCCTTCTGCCTGGGCTCAATGCCCGGGGGCCTGCAGTGGCCCCTGAGGTTGAGGTGGTTGAAATAGGCAGACCAAGTCAGCCATCACTACATGCCGCTGGCCCCCACTTTTTCCAGGGGACCACAGCCTCACCTGCGCTCAGGGTCAGTCCCGTTGGTCTCCTCCACCTGTGGCTGCCCTCCCCTGGGACAGCTGTGGCTGGGCTCTGGTCTGGACCTCATCCTTTGGGGGAGGACTTGCTGCTTCAGGGGCTGTGGAAGGGGGGCCTTGCCCTTCATGCGTGTTCACAGGCACACATACGTGCACCTATAGCACAGAGCTGTCCTGACCTCAAGTTCAATTGTAATTTGGTTCTTTTTTCCTGGAGTTAACCGTGAAGGAGAGACTTGTGCTCAGAGAGGCAAGGGCTATGGGGAGGGGCCCTGTCCCTCAGCCAGGCCTGGGCAAGCCTGCGGTGTTGGACGACCTCTGTTCTGACTCTCTCTTTCCTTTGTCCAGCTGCCCCACCCCCGGCTGTGACGGCAGCGGCCACATCACTGGGAACTATGCCTCCCACCGCAGGTTCGTGCCCCGCTCGGGTCTGGCCTGGCCCGGAGCCTCGTGGTGGGTGTTCCTCCTTCCTCCTCTGCTCCCCTCTTTGGCTCACCCCGATGTCCGTCTCTTCTCTTTCAGCCTCTCTGGTTGCCCTCTTGCTGACAAGAGCCTCAGAAACCTCATGGCTGCCCACTCTGCTGACCTCAAGTATGTTTGCGCTCCCTGACCTCCTGTCTCTTCATGAGGCTCGCCTAATCGGCCTTCTCCAAGGCCCCGCCCCCAGGACCGGTCGAGGGGCAGGGCCTGGGAAGGGCCGATTCTGCTTGCTGGGGCAGCTGCCTGCGTCCCCTCTCTGAGCACTGCTGCCTGTCTCTCTGCAGGGCAGGGCTGGGGCCAGGGCTGCTGCAGCTGCTGCACGGCTCTGCCCCCCGCCTCTGCACAGCCACTCCGCAGGCCCCTTTTCCACTGCCCTAGAGACTGGAGAACAGCCCTGGGTGGGCTGTGGCCGGTCCGTGGCCCTGGCTGTGTGGCTCTGGCTGAACGAAGCGGGTGCTGAAGGTGACAGAGGAGGCCCTTTGCCCTCCCCTCTCCTGCAGCCTCTGCCCCCACCCCGGTGCCCCCCCAGACCCGCCTCGCCTCTGCTCATGCTGCTCTGTCCCCACACCCCGCTTCTCTGCTTGTGCTTCTGTACCTCCCTGCCCTACCCCACGGCAGGGCGCCAGCCAGCCTGCTTGACAGCGGCACAAACGAGGTGCAGGCACCCAGAGGTTTCCAGGTCTCAGTGTCCTCTTGGGGCTGGAGTCGGCAACAGTCACTGCCTGTGGTCTCCATGCCTTCAGCTGAGAGCTGTGGCATCGCAGCCCATGCGGCCCTGGGCACCAGAGGCAGGGCCCTTGGAGGAAGGAGTTCCCTTTCTATTCCCTCGGTTTGCCCCTCCGCAGGGCTGTCCCTCCCCCGTGGGCCTCTGTGTTGAGTCCAAGCCAAGGCTCCCTGGCACCACCTGGGGGCCGCACAGAGCTGGGACATTGGTGCTTCTAAGGTGAGGAACTGGCCCCTGGTTTGGGGCAGGACAGAAATCTCTCGATCTGCCCTGGTGGCCTCGACTCTGTCCCTTCGTGGAGGCTTTGTGGGTCCCCACGTCCAGCCTTCAGCCACACCCAGCCGGGCCGGGGCAGGGCCCTGCCTGCAGGTTCTCAGCATGGCAGAGTCACACACGTGCCCCCGTGTTCACTCTGCCCCGTGCCAGGCCCTGGAAGCCCAACACCGAAAGGCTGGGTCCTGTAGCTGCAGGACCCTCCCCCCCTCCCCTCCTCCTCCTGCCATCGTCCTTTTATTCTTTTTTCCAATTTTATTTCCCAACTCTGCTCTCTTTCTAAACTACGACTAGTGTTTGTGGCTTTCCAGCTTACAGGCCAGAGCAGGGTTAGAGCTGGT
The DNA here is from genome assembly GCF_033115175.1 of Lepus europaeus. Classification (NCBI taxonomy): domain Eukaryota; kingdom Metazoa; phylum Chordata; class Mammalia; order Lagomorpha; family Leporidae; genus Lepus; species Lepus europaeus. The sequence goes on from NC_084836.1 coordinate 125,653,229, forward strand.
GATGTCACCAGTGTCCTTTCTGTCCCTCCAGACACCGCTTGGCAAGACCTGGTTCCAGGCCGTCTGTGGGGTCAGAGCCTGGGATGGACTTTAACCCAAGCCTGTTTAGAAACAGCAACAAGAAGTATTCCTTGTGTGGACAGGGACCACGCCTCAGCCTCAGCAAGGTTGGGTCAGCCAGGGCTGTTCCAGGGAAGTCACCTCAGCCCAGAGGCTGGACCCCCACTCCTGGGGGTGCCAACGCGCCCCGTCTCCCTCTCTCTCCTGTCTGTGGGGCCCACACTGGTCTGCTCCTGCTCAGCTGACTGGAGCCAGAGCTGACAAGGGGCTGAAGGGACACGGCTGCCTCAGGCCGCTCTGCTCACTGTGCCTATGGGAGCTGGGGTACGGTTGCACACGGTCCAGGGGCACAGGTACCCCTGAGGCAAAGCACAGCCTTCAGACGGGATTCTTCCTCCTGTTCAGACAAGGTGCACAGAAGTGGGTGATGGGCGGGGCAGAGGTGGCTCTGGGTTCCTGCAGCTGAGCCTGTGGGTTTGTGGGGCCATGAGCACCAGCTGACATAGCTGCTTCTCTGACCAGGTAAAACATCCTCCCTGTCACCACATCAGACCTTGGTGAGGAGCACAGGACGGCCGCACCATGTGTCAGACACCTGTCAGTCCTGTGGGGCGGCCCACACCTGAGACTCACCCACAGCTGAGTGTGTCTGTGCCCCCAGCTGGTGTCGTTTATGGCCTAGGGCCGAGTTTGCGGCCATCAGGGCTGGGTGGGCCGCCCTGGCTACCTGACTGGCCAGCACACTCAGTGCTGGACCTGAGCTTTGCCAGGTGCTTTCTTGATGTTGGGACAGGAGTAGGAGCCTACCTGAGCAGCTGTCCACCCAGGAAGGAGGAGTCCACCATCTTTAGCTCTGTGGACTTGGCCACTATGATGGCAACATGTCCTCAAGCAGAAGGGCCTATTGCCCACAGCACAGTCCATGAAGACTGGAAAATGATTTGACAGGTCAGCCATCTGACAGGCCAGCAAGGCATCCGATGTGGAAGCCACAGGGCAGGAATGAGGGAAGCTGAGCTGCACAGGACAGTGCCCTGGGGGCCAGAGGCCAGGAGGTGGGCCTGCCCTGCTGTGCATGACAGCCTTTGGATGCCAGGCTGAGTCGGCTTCCGTCCTCCGAGTGAGGAGACTGCAGATGCCGTGGGTGCTGGTTGAACGGCCAGGGTCACAGCACAGCGAGGTGTCCCCGGGCCTGGTCACCCCCGTGCTATGGTCTGCCAGCCGTGGGCTGACATACATGAGCACCAGCTCTTGACTGGTGCAGAGCAGCAGGCACAACAGAGGGTGGGGACAGATCAGGTCATCTTTGCTCCTCACCCTGACACCAGCAGGAGCTCATATGTTTTCCTTCAGCGGACATTTGGGAAAAAGTGATTTAAGAAAATCCATGCAGATAAAATTAAAGTGCAATTTTATCACTTTGTGTTTATCAAATATTTTTGGATGTACTTAGTGGGCTTATGTGTCTCCCCTCCTTAACCTACTGGCACCATCTCCCCCGCAAATACCCCAGATACATGAATTCTGCACTCAGCAAACATGGGCCTGGCCTGGAATGGCAGGTGCTCCACAGAGCCACTCTGTGCTCGGCTGCCTGCCACCACCCAAGGGTGCATGGTCTCAAGTTAGGGCTCAAAGATGTTCCAGATTCTTCCAGTCCAGCCTAGAACCCTACAGAAGGCGAAGTTGGGAGTGCATTGTCTCCTTTGGATAAAATGGTCCCAGTAGCCCAGCCGCAATTCCCAAGCATGGTACTGGAGTGCAGAGCTGGGCCCCCCGGCTGCTGTCCTCTCATTCTTCCTGAACCCACTCGGAGAAACTTCGGGCAGCACCAGAGACCCCCACTGCTAGCAGTGGGCAGGTGTGGGCATGCTTTGGTGACACTTCTCTGTGGAAGGTGCTTAAGGAAGTTTTTGAAAGACCCCAGGCTGGGGAAGGTGGGGCGGGCTCACGGGAGGGATGAGTCCAGAAGCCTTCCCTCTGGAGCGTCCCAGGACCCTGGGCAGGGGCTGAACATGTTCATGGCCCTGGTCCCAGCTGCACTTCTCTCCACAGGTGCCCCACGCCTGGCTGTGACGGCTCTGGCCACATTACAGGGAATTATGCTTCACACCGGAGGTGAGCCTGCTGTGTCCCGGGGCCCTGGGCGGGCGGGGGCGGCTTCCAGAGTAAGATGCTAATGTTGCCCACAACTTGAGCCTGTTTCTGTCTCTCTCATCTGAATTGCTCATGTTTCCGGAACCTGATTAGGGTGCCCTCTGCAGGAAGACAAGTCCATGCAGGGTCAGAGTCTGGGCTCACTCTAACACCTCCCACTGCTGACTGCTCCCCCCGAGAAGGCTCTGTGTCTGCAGATGCCCGTCCTCAGGTGGATTGCTCGACTTGCCCAGCCACTCCTGAGGAGGTGTGGAGTTGAGGCCAGGCAGGCTGCTGTTCTGGGACTGAGGGGACTTTTTCCTCTTCCTAATCCAGCTTGTCGGGCTGCCCTCGTGCCAAGAAAAGTGGAGTCAAGGTGGCACCCACCAAGGACGACAAGGAGGACCCGGAGCTGATGAAGTACGTGGTCCGTGCAGGCTTCCTCACTGCGTTTCATGATTGAAAACATTCCTCCCACCAAACCTACCGATGGCAACTCCATTTATGCAGAAGTTCTCGTATCTGGGGGTACAAGTGCTGGCCCCGTGCTTGACATCTCAGGTTGGGTATTTGATGGGGTTTGAAAAGCAGAACACCCCACTGCCTGCACCCCTGGCCACCTGGATGTGGGGCCCTGGGCTGCAGGTGTCCCCCGGTGCTCAGAGGCCTTGGGATGTTTATGGCTTTGCTTGGGAGGAAAGTTCAGGTACAGCTGTTTAGTCGGGGAGATGTTGGAAAGAGGCTCTGAGTCTGCCCACCTGCAAAATGGGTGCCAGGCCCCTCTGGCAGGGGAACAGGGAGCCTGGGCTGGCTCAGTCAGGGTGGGGCCCAGCAGGCCACGGGAAGCAGGGCTGTCACCTGCTGGGCCCAGGGCAGCTGGACACTCATGCTGCAGGGGGGCCACTTGACCTGAGACTTGGTGGCTCTTCCGAGTTTGCTGCAGCTGTGCCCAAGCGGCTGCTCGGCTGCAGAGGAGGGCCTTAATCAGCCAGCGCCACATCCTTCTGAGGTGGACGGCCCCACCAGCTGTTTGGTCTGATGAGGCTTGTTTATCGTGTTAATTTAATTTTTACAATGAAAGGGTAATGAATTCTAGACCCACAATGCAGACTACGTGGCTGTTGGTTGTGAATGCTGCACACCAGCTGCTGGGACGGAGCAGAAGTGTCTTCCTCCGGAGAATCCAGGGGTTCGTCTGTGGTTGCCCAAACACGGAGCTCAGTGGTTAGCGAGGACCCTGCTGCAAGGGATGCTGCAGATGACTGAAATCAAGATCAGTGTTGTTCGGAGTTACTGGGAGAAATGATTTTCCTCTTTCTGATGTGCTGTCAACTTTGCTTTAAAAACACAAGAATTCCTCAGCCAAGTGGGAGTGTGCCTTTTGAAGATGTTTGCAGGATGGGTGAGGTACCTATTGGCTCCTTGGCAAGATGGGGACCCCCTTAGGGCCTCCGCTTTGTGGGCTCCCCATAAATTTTAAGCGTATTGATAATTGACGGCTACAGCCTGGAGTAGAAGCCGTAGTCGATGCCCCGGGCCTTCTGGGGACAGGATTTCAGGGTTTTGCCAGCAGCAGGAGCCATGACCTTGATGGTCTGTCCAAGCACAGCTCCTGCTTTGGTGTCTCAGGTTTGCACCATTTGGGATCAAGTTGTATCAAATTTTGCAGTGAATTTTTGCTGTTGTTGTGGCCACAGCTTTGTAACTGGTCGTGGAAGTCTGCAGAGGTTCCAGCGTGAGGATCACTTCCCTGAGAGGGGGCCCAAGGCTGTCCTCGGTCACACTGGCCTCTGACAGAGGAAGTGTACCTCGGCCCCTGGTCCCCATCACAGCATGCGGCCCCTGGGCCCTATCACGTGCCTTGGGAGCGTGGGAGCTTCAACAACTCCATGCCCCATGTATGTGACCACCTGGTGGCTCTGAAGATTCAAGTCTGGACCTTGAGAGAAAGAAGCTGAGTCCAAGACGCTCCCTGTAAACACAGCTCTGGGCAATGCCAACCATCCCTCCTGACGGGGAGTTTTGCAAGAAAGTGGATGAAAACGGATCCAGGTCCAGCGTGTGCAATGCCTGAAGAGCTGCTCATGAGGCCATCCGATCTGTTCCCACACCCTCACCTCAGCCTGCGCTGTGCCTGGCCACTGTGTCTCTGGGGTCCCACAGCCCGGGGACCCCAGGTGTTGACGGCAGGGCACGAATGTGAAACTTCCAAAGCCTCCGTGGAGCCCTGGCCATGCCTCTGCTCTGGCCTGTGGTGGACTTGACCCTGGCTGGCTCGGTGGCCCCCTGGGAGTGCCTGAGGCTGGGTGGCAGCGTGGACAAGGAGGGACAGAGGCTGAGAGGGCCGAGCAGGAAGCAGGGTTCCAGCCACGGTGCCTGGGAAGCTGGGGCGGCTGCCTCTCAGGGGCTGCCAGGAGTGAGGGGGTGGTGGGCCGAGGGCTCCTTCCCTGCCGAGGCCTCACCCACCCCCGAGGCAGCAGAAGCCTCTCCTGGTGGCCTCTGTCCTCCTGAGGGCCCCTGCCCTGCCTTCGCCATGCCCTCAGGGGTCTCTGTCCTGTGTTGGAACGTGCCAGCCAGCACCCAGCAGGCACTGAGTGGAGAGAGGAGGCTAAAAAGTTGCAGCCTGAGGATCTCGCCCGGGGTCATGCATTGGTTCCTGGATGACCTGGTTCCCCATACAGAACCTTAGGCTGTCTCCCCACCTCCCACGCACCACTTGCTTCTCGTGAGGCCAGCCAGCCACAGCGGGACTGGCCCCGGGTCTTGTGGTTGCACACTGTGCCTGGGTGTTTATTTCCAAACCTGTGTACCCAGAACCAAGGCTGGCATGGTTATGGCGCTTCTGAGCTGTGCCTTTTCTGAGAGTTCTGTGGCCTCTACAGGACCAGCCTCTGCCAGGAGGTTGTGGTCTGCAGGCCTGCTGTGGCGTGCACTGTGAGGTCACGTGGCAGTGGGAAAGTGGCCTCCGGAATCCACGTCCATCTGGAAGGCCCAACTGCTCCCCGGGGCTCCAGGGTTGAGGCTCTCTGGTGGCCAGGGCTGGAGCCGGGGCTCTCCGGGCTCTTCATCCTCAATGTTCTTGTACTCACCTGGCCTTTCTGTGCCCAGGTGCCCAGTGCCTGGCTGTGTGGGGCTCGGTCACATCAGCGGCAAATACGCCTCTCACCGAAGCGCATCTGGCTGCCCTCTGGCTGCCCGGCGGCAGAAAGAGGGGTCCCTCAACGGCTCGTCATTCTCCTGGAAGTCGCTGAAGAATGAGGGACCCACCTGTCCCACCCCAGGCTGTGATGGCTCTGGCCACGCCAATGGGAGCTTTCTCACTCACCGGAGGTAACTGTCCCCACGAGCTTGGCTCTCCGTGCAGCAGGTTTGGCCTAAGCGTGACCAGAAGTCTCTCAAGGGAGAAGCAAGTTCTAAACATGCAGCTGAGGGGGCGGGGGCAAGGACTGCAGCTGCTGTGTCAGGGTGGACAGTGGTGTGAGTCGGGGGTTGTCTGCTCTCCCCGGCCTCCCACCTGCAGCCGACTGGGGCCCTGCAGGAGCGAGCACAGCCCTGTGCCTGATGCTCCCATTCTAACCGGCTGCCAGCTCCCTGGGGACTGCGGTCTCCTGTCTTTCATGCCCTGCTCCTCCCATGATCCTCTTCTTTGAACTCAGACAAAGGTCCTGCAGGGATCCAGGGACCAGACCCCCTCCACCACCTGTGCACCTCCAGGCCCTCTGGTCTGTGGCTCTGCCCCAACCCCTGCCCCAGTGTTAAGGGAGGTCCTGCTCTGCCCAGGCCCTTTCCTGTCTTCCTGTCTGGGCTGGACAAGTGTGGTGATTGCCCTGCGGTCAGTGCCTGGTCCCATCAGAAACCCTGTGTCTGGGTTTAGGGCCAATGTCAAGTCTCTCTCTCCCTCTGTCTCTATGTCTCTTGCACTCTCCTTTCTTCCTTCCCCCTCCTTCCCTTCCTCTCTTCCTTTCTCCCTCCCCCTCCCTCCCTTCCTCTCTTCCTTTCTCCCTCCCCCTCCTCTTCCCTCCCTTCCTCTTTTCCTTTCTCCCTCCCTCCTCCATCCCCCCTCTCCCTTCCCCCTCTCTCCCCCTCCCTCCCCTCTTCCTCTTCCCTCCCTCCCTCCTTCTCTCTCCTCCCTCCCTCCTCCCTCCCTCCCTCTCTTCCTCCCTTCCTTGCTCTCTCTCTCTACCTCTAAGATTAACTCGTTCATTCAAGAGAAGCATTTGCTGAGAGTCCACTTGCACTGAGCCTTGGAAGTAGAACAGAGAACAGAAAGACAGTCAGCCCTTGCCCTGTGGAAGGTGTAGGGCAGTGTAGGAAGGACAGACTGGGAGCAAACAAATGCCCAGGGTGTGAGTGGACGCCAGTGCCCTAGGAAAGGAGCTGGGACCAGCCCCAGTGCTAGGCAAGGTTGGAGGAGCAGGTTGGGGGCGCTGCAGCCAGGGCCAGGGGCAGGAGAAAGTGAGACAGAGCGTTCTGCCAGCTGCTGTGGACTCGGTTTTCACTGTGAGCCAGGCACCTGGCAGAGAACGGAGACTGGGTCCATGTGCGTAGGCGGGATGGTCGCAAACTACAGCCCATGGGAAGGCCAGTGAGGAGGCTGTGGACCCTGGGCCATGTGGGCAGAGGAGGTGCACTTGGCTTCCCAAGGATGTCTTTCCTCAATCGATTTTATTTATGAACTGAGTAGAAGAACACTGATCCGCACATCTTCATGCACTTCTCTGTTGGGGCATCTGTGTCCCAGGAGTCCTCCATGAATGTTGCCACAGCGGCCTCCCGAGGACTCTCGGGCCAGGGCTTCACGGTGTGTCAGGCGGGCCTGATGCACATCTAGCACCTTGTGGGGCCGGCAGCGCCAGGCAGCCTGCACTTGGAGACCTTCCCGGCCCAGGCTGCAGCCACTTCCTCTGGGGCAGGGCAGACGGGGGCTGCGTACAGTCCCAACCACGGGGAGGCCTTCAGCAGTTGTCTGGGCAGGCAAGACAGGCTTTCGACTGGTCCATGTGTGCCCCTGGACAGCCAGGCAATGACGTGTGACTTCTACTTCCAGTTTGTCTGGCTGTCCCAGAGCAAGTTTTGCTGGAAAGAAAGGAAAACTCTCAGGGGATGAGGCTCTCAGCCCAAAGTTCAAAACCAGTGACGGTAAGGGTGCTCCCAGGGACGCCTGTGCTTGTGATTGTGGGGACCAGGGTGGGGGCCAGGGCTTGGCACCTCATTGTGTATGTGGGAGGTGCAGGGAAGCAGAGCCCCTGGAATATTCATGCTGGAAACAGACCCCTTGCCCTGAGCCAGCGGTGTGACACTCCTGTGCCTGTGTCTGGGACCCCTGAGCCTCCTCCAACCTGGGGCTTTGGTGGCCACTGGGGTCAAAGAGCCTGCTGGCAGCACAGGAGCTGTGTCTGCGGGTCTGTGGAGAGCTGTGGTTCCTTCCCCCGGAACGTCGTCTGCACAAACCTCTGTCCTCCCAGTGGGACTGTGCCTTTCCTGCCCTGACCACAAACACTTGCCTCACGGTTTCCACGGCGCTATCCCAGTGTGGGTCGGGGCCAAGGGTCAGAAGTCGGCGGGAGGCCCTACCCACGTTGTTTCTTCCTGGGGCAGTGCTGGAGAATGATGAGGAGATCAAGCAGCTGAACCAGGAAATCCGAGACCTGAATGAGTCCAACTCGGAGATGGAGGCCGCCATGGTGCAGCTGCAGTCCCAGGTGCGTGGCACCACCCCCATCCCAGGCCCTCTGCCCTCCCAACCCAAATGTCTGCCCGTGCGTTAGGGCAGTACCCTCTCACAGGGGCACTTGGTGCACACTGGCAGCTGGCGCCTGCCCACATCGTGGCGTTTGTGACATCACACCCCGAGTGCTGGTGCCCAAGCAGCTTTAACGTGACTGTTGGTTTTGGTGGCATCCCATGGCATTGGTGCCACCAGGAGGCGCAGTCCTGCTGGGGTTAGTTGTCCTGTTCGTGTTCCTAGTCTTATTACTCCTGGTTGTCCTGTTGCAGTGGGGCCTCAGAGCCTGACTCTGGAGCTGGGTTCACCCCAGCACAACCACATACTGGCTGAGGAAACTGGAAAATCTCTTGCTTCTTTGTTCCTCATTGGTAACATGGAGCTAATCCTGGGATTCTACTCCATGTGGTTGTCGAACAACCAATGCGTTTCTAGGGCAAAGCATTTAACACAGCAGGGAGCCAGAGTCCGTGAGAGCTGCTGTTGCCGCAGAGGGAAAGGGTTACAGGTTCTGCAAGCCTGTGTGTTGCCTTTCTCCCATTTCCCTAAAAGGAGAGTTTCTCATCAGGAAAGAAACAGTGAACGTCTTCTGAGAATGAGAAAGCAGCCCACCCCCAGCTGCGGGTGAGGGCGGCAGTGAAGCAGCCAGTGCAGGGCCGTGGTCACACACAGCTCTGCCCTGGGTGGCAGGGGAACTGCAGGACAAGGGAGCGGCTGGGGACGCAGGGCTCATGGGTGGAGTCCCTTCAGGGAGAGGAGGCAACCGAAAGGCAGCGAGGTGAGACCCCTTCTTGGAGGCTGTGGCCACCACGTGTCCTGTCTCTCTGCTCTTCTCCCCATTGGCCAACAGGCTCACTCTGTCCACTTGCTGCTCAAGACCCTGTATAAAAGCAGCAGCGACCCAGTGGGCAGGGGGAGTTGGTACAGTGTCCTCCCAGGCCCACAGGCAGTAGCGGCAGAGGCGTGGCAGGGCCCTGGCTCCTCCCCTTCTCCAAGTGCCAGAGACCGGCATCAGTGTCTTCCCTGAGGTGGCGCTTCTGCTCTCCCTGGGTTTGCCAGTGCTCATCATGCAGACAGAGCCCTTTCCCCAGCCTCCCTTTGGGTGGACTCGGAAGCTGCCTTTGAGAAGGTCCCTACAAGGACAGTGCGTGCGCCCCGCCCTCCTGTGTCACAGGGACCCCACATTCCCGTCTAGCGCATCTCTCACCTTGTCTGTGGGAGCTTAGCTCCTGCCTTGTGGCTCTTGGCAGATGTGGGCAGACTGGGGCCATTCCTCATTCCTGGCTGGGTGGGAACGTAAGAGGACTTACCTGTGCTTGGCCTGTGGAAGATGAGCTGCGAGGCCGTTTCTTGGCACCCAACCAGCCACCAGGTGGGTGTGGCTGACCCCATCTTGTGGGTGTGTGGCCAAGTGAAGAGCTCAGCTGCAGGTGGCCAGGTTGAACCCAGCTCCTTCTAGGGAGGTGAGGCACAGATACGCAGCCCCTGACCCCCTCACGGTGTCCCCTTCCCGGTGTCTCTGAGGTCAGGCTCTGTTTCCAGTGGGCCTTGCCTTTCCCTCCTCCCTCCATGGACCTGGGCCCTACCGGAGCCTCCACTGGTGGCAGGAACCCCACTTCCAGGGCTCTCTCCCCTGGACAGAAGGGAGATGTGGCCTGTGTGCTCCTGGGAGGACAGGCCAAGGGTGGGCAGCACTCTCCTGTCTCTGGTACAGATCTGCTCCATGGAGAAAAGCCTGAAGAGCATTGAAGAAGAGAACAAGCTCATTGAGGAGCAGAATGAAGCCCTGTTTCTGGAGCTGTCTGGCCTGAGCCAGGCCCTCATCCAAAGTCTCGCCAACATCCGCCTTCCACACATGGTAGGCAGCTGTCTCTGAGCCTCTGAGCTGAACTGGGGACAGGAAGGATGGGGTGGGGTGTCCTGCGCCCATGGTGGCAGTGCTCTCTGCTTGACTGGCCCAGCAGGCGGTGGCCACTGTGGCTACAGCCCTCCTGACCAGCTTCAGGTCCAAAACACAGCATTGGTTCTGACGGCAATGAGTTTGTCTCTGGGCTTGCTGCAGACCAGAACACTGGTGGCTGCTGGTGTGGGCATGAGGGTGACTGCCTGTGCTGCCCCTGGCTGGTGCAGGCTGGTGTTGGCTTGCGTGGGGACTTAGGTTTGTGGTTCCCACATGGGTTTCCGTTGCACAGACAGGGCTTGCTGATTTGGTTCTACTCCCCAGGAGCCAATATGTGAACAGAACTTCGATGCCTATGTGAGCACCCTCACCGACATGTACTCCAACCAGGAGTGCTACCAGAGTCCCGAGGACAAGGACCTCCTAGAGAGCATCAAGCAGGCCGTAAGGGGCATCCAGGTCTAGGCCCCGGGTCTGAGCAGCTGAGGGGTGGCTGCCCAGCCCCGCCGACGACCTCTCTCCTCCTGCTCTTCACTGGGGGGTTCCTAACTCACAGACTCCTAGTTGGAAGCTTGCGGCCTTGGACGGTTTACCCAAAGGGCTGCCTGGAAGTCAGGGTCCCCCGCGACGCCCCTGCCGGGCTCGGGGCTGAGACCTCACCACGCAGACGCATGGGGACGCTGAGTGTCACAAAGTGATTTATTTTTGTGTTCTGGAAGCGTAGCCCAGCAGTCTCCAGTGAAGCTCATGGACAAGGTTCTCAGGGAAGTTTCGGAGTTGGCAACCACAGTATTCCTCTGTCTGTCGAGGCTGGGAGGGCAGCCGTGGGCGCGGTGGGAATGGGCGACCGCCCAAGGCCCCGTGTCTGTGCTCAGTGAGGCCCATGTGTGTTTTCTGTTTTCATTTAATTCAGTTTTGTGTTAAGGGGAACAAAGTCGTGTTCCAGAGGCAAACTTAGGGATAGGCCTTCCAGACGGCTGCCCCCATCAGCCTGGGAAGCGTGGCAGCATCAGCCTTGCACTCAGGCAGCGGGGGCAGACCGGTGTGGCCCCAGCTCACGGCCTCTTCCTGGGCTGCAGCCCCGGACCACCAGGCCAGGCCTCAGGGCAGTGGTGTCTGCTCGGGCCCCTGACCGACGGCCGCCACGTTCTCTGGGTCTCGGCTGGAGTTGGTCAAGGTCGACAGTGTTGAGGGGGTTGGGGTAAACTCACTGGGAGACCACCGCGGTTTCACTTCTTATATCCACTCAGATTTGAAGAAAGGTAAATTTTAATTCAGTGTGTTAAAAACACAATGTTCCTGCTGTGTAAATAGAGTCCAAGTCAACTGTGACTGCAATTCTGAGTTAGTATTTAAAAGTAGAGAAATTGCACTTCCCAGAAGAAATTAAAAGTAGTTTAGTTTAATTATTCTGTAAATTGTTTACTTTTGTCAAGATGTAAGTATTTATATTCACAACCTCATATGTTCATGTTTGCTATTTATTTAACATTTTTATTAATTTATTAATTTTATACTATTTCAACTCGACCCCACATTAGGGCACCATAAGAGGGAACTAAGTGAAATCAAAGGAAAAATAACTATTTGACTATAAGCCACAAAAAAAAATCTCAATATAACTTCTAGTTATAATTTTGATGCAACCAAGTTATTTTTTATACATTTTGTTATTTATTCTTTTAATAATAGAATTTTTTAAAAAAAGTATTTTGTAACTGAGGGATTTTGATAATTTGGGGATTTTTCCCCCTTGGTCCAATGGAGAGAAAGACACTTTGGTTTTCTTTTTCCCTTTCGAGTTTCTTTTGTTTCCCGCACAGATGACAGCAAACGGGATTCTGTATTTGTCATTATTTAAGCGTAGCGCAAGTGTGTGCTCTGGTGTGTTCCTTGTGTCGCGTTTGTGTGTCGGTGATCATGGCTGAGTCCTGTCGCTGTGAGGGTGCTGACCACAGGCAGCTCGGCAGTCGTCCGCACTCACAGCTGCCCCCACCCCCGACAGCTCCGATACTGTGACCCTCCTTCCTCAGGAAACGCGCTGAGCCCACAGCACGTCGTGGCGTGTCTGTGGGGTGATTTCCTAATAAAAGTGCTCTGACTGTGAGTCCGTGCCGTGGTCTGTGGGGAGTGGGCTGGGGTGGGGGCTGCTTCCCCGCTGTCGGCTCAGTTAGCTTCTCCTCTGGGAACCGGCTCTGCCCCCAAGGTGTGGTTCTAAAAGGCCTGAGTCATTGACCCCTGCCCCTTCTCCATGACTGGGCACGTACAAAGCAGAGTTCTTCCTAGGAGTTTTGTCTTTCTGCTTGGGGTGTGGAACTGGGGCTGCCCAAGGCCATCTTCCTGGCCACAGGAGGAAGCCATCTGTGGTAGGAGAGAGTTCAGACATTGTAGGAAGAGGCAGAGCTGAGAAATGGAGATGGCAGGAGGAGGAAAAGAGAGCTCACCAACGAGCCCCTCAGCGCTCCTGGATCCAGCCACACCTGAGGGCCGTGTATCCGTGGATGTTTTAGCTGTGGGAGGCAGTGGGCCCCCCTCAAACCACACCTTTGCTTTTTGCTTGGTCTACTGTAATTGACTTTTTGGTCTTGCAGTGGCACCTAGTCTTTTCAGGTTTGTGTTAGGTGGAACTCTAATCCCCCGCTAATAACCACACATTGTCTGGTCCTCTGCCAGTGGCTGAGGTCCGAGATTCTGAACGCGCTGGCTCTGAACCCTAGCAGGCCCTCCCACCTGCCACTTCTAGACTGTACGCTACCAGGAACAGTGCCTGTTGAAAACACATAACTTACCGTCTCAGTAAGAGATGCTTCTGTCAGAGGTACACACTGTGTCAGTGAGAGAGACACACACTGTGTCAGGGAGAGAGACACACACTGTGTCAGTGAGAGAGACACACGCTGTGTCAGTGAGAGAGAGGTACACACTGTGTCAGTGAGAGAGATACACCCTGTGTCAGTGAGAGAGGTACACACTGTGTCAGTGAGAGAGACACACACTGTGTCAGTGAGAGAGATACACACTGTGTCAGTGAGAGAGACACACACTGTGTCAGTGAGAGAGGTACACACTGTGTCAGTGAGAGAGAGGTACACACTGTGTCAGTGAGAGAGGTACACACTGTGTCAGTGAGAGAGAGGCACACTGTGTCAGTGAGAGAGAGGTACACACTGTGTCAGTGAGAGAGGTACACACTGTGTCAGTGAGAGAGACACACACTGTGTCAGTGAGAGAGAGGTACACACTGTGTCAGTGAGAGAGGTACACACTGTGTCAGTGAGAGAGAGGTACACACTGTGTCAGTGAGAGAGGCACACACTGTGTCAGTGAGAGAGACACACACTGTGTCAGTGAGAGAGAGGTACACACTGTGTCAGTGAGAGAGGTACACACTGTGTGAGTGAGAGAGACACACACTGTGTCAGGGAGAGAGACACACACTGTGTCAGTGAGAGAGATACACACTCTGTCAGTGAGAGAGACACACACTGTGTCAGTGAGAGAGAGGTACACACTGTGTCAGTGAGAGAGACACACACTGTGTCAGTGAGAGAGATACACACTCTGTCAGTGAGAGAGACACACGCTGTGTCAGTGAGAGAGAGGTACACACTGTGTCAGTGAGAGAGACACACACTGTGTCAGTGAGAGAGATACACACTGTGTCAGTGAGAGAGACACACGCTGTGTCAGTGAGAGAGAGGTACACACTGTGTCAGTGAGAGAGATACACCCTGTGTCAGTGAGAGAGGTACACACTGTGTCAGTGAGAGAGACACACACTGTGTCAGGGAGAGAGATACACACTGTGTCAGTGAGAGAGACACACGCTGTGTCAGTGAGAGAGACACACGCTGTGTCAGTGAGAGAGACACACGCTGTGTCAGTGAGAGAGGTACACACTGTGTCAGTGAGAGAGGTACACACTGTGTCAGTGAGAGAGATACACACTGTGTCAGTGAGAGAGAGGTATACACTGTGTCAGTGAGAGAGGTACACACTGTGTCAGTGAGAGAGGTACACACTGTGTCAGTGAGAGAGAGGTACACACTGTGTCAGTGAGAGAGGTACACACTGTGTCAGTGAGAGAGACACACACTGTGTCAGTGAGAGAGATACACGCTGTGTCAGTGAGAGAGAGGTACACACTGTGTCAGTGAGAGAGAGGTACACACTGTGTAGGTGAGAGAGGTACACACTGTGTCAGTGAGAGAGGTACACACTGTGTCAGTGAGAGAGGTACACACTGTGTCAGTGAGAGAGAGGTACACACTGTGTCAGTGAGAGAGACACACACTGTGTCAGTGAGAGAGATACACGCTGTGTCAGTGAGAGAGAGGTACACACTGTGTCAGTGAGAGAGGTACACACTGTGTCAGTGAGAGAGACACACACTGTGTCAGTGAGAGAGACACACGCTGTGTCAGTGAGAGAGACACACGCTGTGTCAGTGAGAGAGAGGTACACACTGTGTCAGTAAGAGAGATACACACTGTGTCAGTGAGAGAGGTACACACTGTGTCAGTGAGAGAGAGGTACACACTGTGTCAGTGAGAGAGAGGTACACACTGTGTCAGTAAGAGAGATACACACTGTGTCAGTGAGAGAGGTACACACTGTGTCAGTGAGAGAGAGGTACACACTGTGTCAGTGAGAGAGAGGTACACACTGTGTCAGTAAGAGAGATACACACTGTGTCAGTGAGAGAGGTACACACTGTGTCAGTGAGAGAGAGGTACACACTGTGTCAGTGAGAGAGAGGTACACACTGTGTCAGTAAGAGAGATACACACTGTGTCAGTGAGAGAGGTACACACTGTGTCAGTGAGAGAGAGGTACACACTGTGTCAGTGAGAGAGACACACACTGTGTCAGTGAGAGAGATACACACTCTGTCAGTGAGAGAGACACACGCTGTGTCAGTGAGAGAGACACACGCTGTGTCAGTGAGAGAGACACACGCTGTGTCAGTGAGAGAGGTACACACTGTGTCAGTGAGAGAGGTACACACTGTGTCAGTGAGAGAGAGGTACACACTGTGTCAGTGAGAGAGAGGTATACACTGTGTCAGTGAGAGAGGTACACACTGTGTCAGTGAGAGAGGTACACACTGTGTCAGTGAGAGAGACACACACTGTGTCAGTGAGAGAGATACACGCTGTGTCAGTGAGAGAGAGGTACACGCTGTGTCAGTGAGAGAGGTACACACTGTGTCAGTGAGAGAGACACACACTGTGTCAGTGAGAGAGACACACGCTGTGTCAGTGAGAGAGACACACGCTGTGTCAGTGAGAGAGAGGTACACACTGTGTCAGTAAGAGAGATACACACTGTGTCAGTGAGAGAGGTACACACTGTGTCAGTGAGAGAGGTACACACTGTGTCAGTGAGAGAGAGGCACACTGTGTCAGTGAGAGAGAGGTACACACTGTGTCAGTGAGAGAGGTACACACTGTGTCAGTGAGAGAGAGGTACACACTGTGTCAGTGAGAGAGGTACACACTGTGTCAGTAACAGAGGTACACACTGTGTCAGTGAGAGAGAGGTATACACTGTGTCAGTGAGAGAGACACACACTGTGTCAGTGAGAGAGATACACACTGTGTCAGTGAAAGAGGTACACACTCTGTCAGTGAGAGAGACACACGCTGTGTCAGTGAGAGAGAGGTACACACTGTGTCAGTGAGAGAGAGGTACACACTGTGTCAGTGAGAGAGGTACACACTGTGTCAGTGAGAGAGAGGTACACACTGTGTCAGTGAGAGAGGTACACACTGTGTTAGTGAGAGAGAGGTACACACTGTGTCAGTGAGAGAGAGGTACACACTGTGTCAGTGAGAGAGGTACACCCTGTGTCAGTGAGAGGTGCTTCCTTCAACAGCAGGCCCTGTACTGGCCACCAGGTTCCTAAGAGAAGCGGACAGCATTGTGTTTCCTGTCAGTACCACTTGCTTCAAGTCCTGCATGAACATTGTCTTCTACTTTGAGATTACTTAATGAAACCAAGTGTGCCACACACGTCTCACCTAAGATGTTGTAAGAACTCTGACAACTACAAAGTGAATCCCGCGAAGTCCACCAAGCATCACCTTTGTGCTCTTTGTCATCAGCTGCTGCCAGCTCCAGCAAAAACTCCTGGAGCAACCCCTGCCCCTAGGGCCAATCCCCACTCACGCTGTGCCAGGGAACAAAAGACAGGACTGGGGCCTGGCAGCAGGGACGGTGCAGAGAAAAGCCCCAAGTTTCTGTCAGTCACAGCAGTGTCACCAAGAACCCTGGATGCCACCTGCTCCTCAGGGCACGTTCACTTGAGGCCCCTGTGGACAGGCCTGTTTGTGAGGGCCTGGGTCAGCAGGGCCTCCAGGGAAATGGAGCCATGTCCCTCTCTCCCACACCAGCAGGCCTAGCCAAGCTGACATAAAATCGGCCACCACAGACCCTGTCCCTGTGTCTTACTAACTTGTCTGAGTGGCTTGTCTCAGGAGGATTCTCCATTTCACTTATGTGCAAACACTGGAGCTCACCAGTGTTTTCAGAGCAACGCCCGTGTGACGCGTGAAGTGCAGAGAAGTTGTTAAGCGCTGAGGTGATTCCTGGCTAAATGGGATGGAGAGCAGTCTGTTTGAGGCCTGCACTTGACGCCTTCCCCCTGCTGCAGCCGTGGCCCCTGCGGCCGACCCCGTGTGCTGTCGCCACTGGGGCAGGACAGATGTCTATCCAGGTGTCATTTGCCTTCTGCCCCTCACATTCACAGTGATGACAACTCCTGCTCCCGTGTGATGGCTCTGTGGAGGCCCAGGACCTCTAGATCACCATACCCCTCCACCGGACTACAGGAACCCCAGAGATGCCACAACAGGGCAGAGCAGGGACTGGGGTAGAGTGGCTGCTTCGGGGACCCTGGTCTACACGTCCACCCGTTTCCTGTGCAAGAGGCAGCAAGGGGGACTTTGGGCAATGCTCCCTGCTGAGGATGGGGAGAGTGCCTGTCACCTCACCGATCAGGGCTATTCTAACTGCCCCCTAGCCAGCCCTAAGTCATGGACAAGACAACACCAAGGCAGCTACTGTCAGCGTTCGGACAAGGGACTCCCCTTGTCTATAAAACTCTAGGGAATAAACAATTGCAAAAACAGCACTTGCCTGTTGTACAAACACTGAGACGGAGGTAATAAACCAGCAGCGTCTCTCACCAGGGCGCCATCTGCCATTCATGCCCCACACCCAGCATCCTCTGCTCTGTCTCCCTGCCTGGTTCCATTTCTTTTCTGCCTTGAAAACAGCGTGTGTGGGTCAGCTGCTAAATTATTTTCAGCTTTTGTTATGTCTGAAAAAAATTTTCCACTTTTAAAAATAGAGTTTATTTTTGAGGGCATCTAGGTTTACAGAAAACTTGAGCAGGTAGTGTGAGAAGTTCTCATAGCTCTTCTCTCCCCTGCACACATCTCCCTTGCTATTAACACTGATGCACGACTCTGCTTTGACAAACACGGCACGTCACACGGCCACCATCAGTGTCACACACCAGCTGCACTGCCTGAAAAGCCCCCTGTGCCCTCCTGTGCACCTCCCTCCCCCTACACCAATCCCTGGCAACCGCATACTACTCTGCTTCTACAGTTGTTTATTTTTAAGATTTATTTATTTGAAAGAGTTGCACAAAGAGGAGAGGCGGTGGGGGGGAGAGGTGTCTTCCATCTGCTGGTTCACTCCCCAGTTGGCCGCAATGACCGGAGCTGTGCCGATCCAAAGCCAGGAGCTTCTTCCTGGTCTCCCACATGGGTTCTACTGCTTTCCCAGGCCATAGCAGAGAGCTGGATCAGAAGAGGAGCAGCCCAGACATGAACTGGCGCCCATGTGGGATGCCGGTGCTTCAGGCCAGGGCATTAATCTGCTGCGCCACAGTGTGCCCCCCTCCCCCTTAAAGATTTACCCTTCTCTTAATTTACTGAGAATTTTCTTCATGAAAGAATAGAGTTGCAGTTGAAAATGATTAATAAACTCTGAGCCATGCAGTAGAGCTGGTTGCACATCAAGTGCACTTATTGCCACTGTGCCACTTACAGAGTAAAACAGTAAACATTGTTTTTTTGCAGTAATTCAAATTTTAAAACTTTTAAAAGGGCCATCTGCACCAAGGGACGTCTTGGTACTTGGGGTGTGGGCCCCCCAGACTAAGGGACAGTGTCCTGCACAGCAGGCCGTGGTTGCGGCTGGACAGCCTGTCTCCTGCCCAGAGCTGGCAGAGAAGGGGCTGAGCCCCCAGGGGAACTGGGCTGTTTCCAAGAGACCCCCCATTTCCATGAGCCCCAAGCCAATCACCATACCTATGTGAAACCCCCAAATGACCCAAGGAACAGACAGCAATGCCTTAAAAACTCTGGATGCTTCCTCAAAGCGTGTCCCCACAGGGTCACCTCTCGGACCACACGCTTTTTCTGTACCTTGCCAATCAAAGTTGTTTCCCGGCTTTTCATTTATTTATTTATTTTTTTGACAGGCAGAGTGGACAGTGAGAGAGAGAGACAGAGAGAAAGGTCTTCCTTTTTCCATTGGTTCACCCTCCAATGGCTGCCGCGCACCGCGCTGATCCGAAGCCAGGAGCCAGGTGCTTCTCCTGGTCTCCCATGGGGTGCAGGGCCCAAGCACTTGGGCCATCCTCCACTGTACTCCCTGGCCACAGCAGAGAGCTGGCCTGGAAGAGGGGCAACCGGGACAGAATCCGGCGCCCCGACCGGGACCAGAACCCGGGGTGCCGGCGCCGCAGGCAGAGGATTAGCCTAGTGAGCCGCGGCGCCGGCCTCCGGCTTTTTATTTCTATACTGAACTAAGGAAAAGAACCCATGAGCCTCGCTGGGGCACCCGCCCTCCCCTCGGCGACCGCTAACAGCAGGGCGAAGTCCCTGAAGCCGCTGAGCGCGGGCCCTGGGGTGCCGCGCCCCGCGGCCGGGGGGGCTCGGGCTCCGCTCGGGACCTGCGCTTCCCAGCCACGAGGCCCTGGGCAGCAGCTGCGCTGAGCCTGCTGCACCGGTGCCCCCGGCCCGCGGCCATCGCCTGCGGCCCCCGCGCACCCGCCGGTCCCGTCCGAGCTCTGCCTTCTACTAACCCTGACCCTACGCAGAGCCCGGCGACCCCAGGAACCGAAACCTCAGCCCCACTGTGACGTCAGCCGCCGACTCGGACCCAGGGCCAACGCTTTCCCCTGCCGGGGCGCCTGGGCTGGCGGGGACGCAGGCCCCAAACACGCCTCGGCCACGCCCCCGGACCCAACGTCAGCCAATCAGGACCCTACTTCAGGGTCCACTCGCCCGCCCGCCCCGCCCCCGCGCTTCAGTCTGTCATTCCCGCCCTTTGACCTGTCACTGCACCGCCTCGGCCCGGCTCGCCCTGCGGCGCCGTTGCCCTGGAAGCCGGAGCCCGTGGCGCACGCGCAGTAGCGTCGCCGCGCGCGCAGGCGCAGAAGCGGCGGCCGGTGTTTACCGTGGCCGGGGTCTGCGCGGCGCAGTCGCTGCCGACGCGCGAGGGCTGCGGTGCAGGAGCTGCAGGTCGCGACCCGGGCGGCCCCAGGCTGCAGGCTGCCGCACTCCGGAGGTAGAGCGGCCGCTCCGGCCCTCGGTGCAGCCTGGTGCAGGCGGGCGCGGCCTTTTCGGGGGTGCCCCCCGCGGCTCCTGTCAGCAGCCCACACCCCACTTGTCGCCTGCTACCGGCCTTCCCGCGTCCCTGCGGGCCCGCCCGCCCCCGCCTGCTGCGCCCCAATGCGAGTCGGGGTGCTCCCCGGGGCCTGCTCGGGACACGCCGGGGTCCGCTGGGGAGCGGAGGGGGCCGCGCCCCGTGGCTGAGCCTCCGCGGAGCCGCGCGCCCGCCGGGAGCTGCCTTCGACGCCCGCGGCGCGGGGCCCGGCGGCCGGCCGGCTCCGTGCGCTCGGCGACGTCTTGGCGAGGCCGCGGGAAGTCGCTGGGACGGGGCCGGCGTCCGTCCAGCAGGTACCGGCGGCGTGGTCCCCGGGCCCGGTGTGCGGGAGGGTGGCTGGGGTCCTTCGGCCTGCCCCTTTGTCCGTTTCCCCTGAGAAGGGTTCCTCCGGGGCCGGTGCGCCGAGCCTGCCCTGGGTCCGGGCCGCTCCCGTCCCCGTTACCGCCGCGAGGCAGCGAGCCGGCCGGCGACGCACAGCCGCGATCCCGGCAGGGCTACAGCAGGAGAGCGCACGTCCTGACCGAGTGTCCAGCGCAGAGACAGGAAGGCAGAGCCAGGGTGCCGTCGGTAAGGGTGTGTTGGTCAGTGGGAAGCCGGTGGTGTCGTGGGCAGTGTGCCCCAGGAGAGCTGGCCCAGCAGTCACCACCGCCAGGGGCCGTGACTGCGGCACCCGAGGGCTCCTGGAAGGCTGTCCCTGTGTTGGCAAGCTCAGGCCTCTGCCCAGTCCAGGGTCCTGACCCTGACCCTAATTGACCTCGGAAGGCAGTGGAGTTTGTGAGGGGCTGTGGGGTGTCCCTGTGAAAACGTGATATCTGCTTCCTAAGAGGCGGTGCTTTCCATGTGGGATGAACTTGAAAGCAAGGAGGGTTCAAAACCAGGGCTAGGAACTTGGAGGCACACAGCGGCGGCGTGGAGGTCCCTTGGGAGGCAGAGTGAGAGCCGTGGCCGACCTGGCTCCCCTGACCCCACACCGAGGTGCTGGGATCGGTGTCTTTTCCTACACAGACCCCTGAGCGTCCCAGCTTCTGCCAGGAGCTTAGATTCTGGGGTGACTGCCTGGGCTGGGGGTGCAGCTGCGGAAAGACGTGGCTCAGCCAGGGTTAAACTTCACGCCCTTGGCCACAGACTGGTCCAGCAAGAGCTCTGAGACAGCTGAAGAGGGGTGACCATTTAATAATTGTATCATCCTGGTGCTTTGGACGGCTAATATTCGTCTGTAAGTCTTGATTGTGAGAGGGTTGTATGAAGCTACACCTTCAGTTTTGTTCACCTGTTAGAGGAAGCTGGGGATTGACCTGCGGTGGGAAAAGCCCTCCCACCACTATTGCTGGTGTGGGTGTGAGTGCGTGTGATGTCTCCCCCAGGATTTCTGTTGGCTTGTGGAGCACAGGCGAGCATACACTTTGCAGTGAGACAGGAAGGTAGGTCGTGCTGATTCAGCAGTGTCAGTGGTCCTGCAGGTGGCTGGTGGTCTTTTTCTCCAGGTGTGTCCTGTGTTTCATGAGACATTACCTTGTTTTTGTTTTTTGATGTTTGTTTTGTTTTATTTCTGTTTTTAATTTCATTTATTTGAAAGAATTACACAGAGAAAGGGAGAGAGATCTTCCATCTGCGAGTTCACTCCCCAAATGGCTGCAGTGGCTGGAGCCAGGCCAGGCCAGAACCAGGAGCCTGGAGCTTCTTCCGGGTCTCCCACATGGGTGGCAGGGACCCTAGCACTTGGGCCGTCTTCCACTGCTTTCCCAGGCCTTTAGCAGGGAGCTGGATCAGAAGTGGAGCAGCCGGGACAACAACTGGTGCCCATGTGGGATGCTGGTACTGCAGGTGCCGGCCCTGCATTGCCTTGTAGTGTGGAGAGGAGGAGGAGGCCCCATGAGGGCCTGTAGGATTGGAGAGGATGTGTCTGTGCTGTGAAACCTGTCCACCTGACGGCGTTGGCCTGTGGAGCACCTGGAGGTGTCCGAGTGCTTGGGCTCAGGGGGGACAAAGGCTGCACTTTTTTTCTTGAAGGCAGTTTGGGAGAGGGTAAGAAATGTACTCTGGGCCAGCGCCCTGGCTCACTCGGTTAATCCTCTGCCTGCGGCGCCGTCATCCCATATGGGCGCCGGGTTCTAGGCCCAGTTGCTCCTCTTCCAGTCCAGCTCTCTGCTGTGGCCGGGAAGGCAGTGGAGGATGGCCCAAGTGCTTGGGCCCTGCACCTGCATGGGAGACCAGGAGGAAGCACCTGGCTCCTGGCTTCAGATTGGCGCAGCGCCGGCCGTAACAGCCATTTGGGGGGTGAACCAGCACAAGGAAGACCTTTCTCTCTCTCTCTCTCTCTCTCTCTCACTAATTCTGTCAAAAAAAAAAAAATGTACTCTTAAAATGCTTTATCTTTAAAGAGCTGGGGAGATGGCAGAGCACGCACATGGTGTCATTGCTGTCGGATGCTCTGGGAACAGTCCCTGCTGTCCAGTGTCAGCCTTGAAACTGATTTTGTATTTGTTAAAATAAGGTGTTTGCCACAATACCAGGGCACTTAAAGAAGTTCATGGAAAAACTGAATTAAAAGATAGTTATGGGAGCCGGCATTGTGGCACGGAGCATCAAGCTGCTGTCTGCAACGCCAGCATCTCAGAGTGACGGTTCAGGTCTTGGCTGCTCCCATCCAGCTCTCTGTTAACGCACTTGGGAAGGCAGCGGAAGGTGGCCCAAGAGCTTGGACCCCCTTGCCCAGGTGGGAGATCTGGGTGGAGCTCTAGGCTCCTGGCTTTGGCTTGGTGCAGCCCTAGCTGTTATTGCTGTTTGGGCAGTAAACCAGCCGATGGAAGATCTTTTTCCCTTCAAATAAAAAAAAATACATAATTTCACTGCAAAAAATGAAATATATAGTTTTTTCATGATGCATGTTTCCATGAATTTTTTGAAGGCCACTTGTTTGGTTTTCAAAATTTTTTTGCACAAAATAAACTTAACTCTTAATTCCATTTTCCAGACATTTTTTTGAAGTATCCTCTTTGGGAAGAATTTGGTTGATGTCGTTTTGTCTAATATTTGGATATCAGAGTATCCACAAGCAGGATTGAATGGCCCGAGTTGAGTGGGGATGTGTGTGTGTGTTGGGTGTAGAGTTCCCGGAGAAGATATGGGATACTATTTAACTTTGAATTTCAAGTAAATGTTGGATAATTTTGTAGTGTTTGCTGTTTACCTGAATCTCTGATGGGCCCAGGGGTCTGTTCTTGGTCTGTTGTGTCTAGGGAATGGGGTGGGCATTGACAAGAAGTGTCCCTCTCTTCTGTTTTCCAGAGAGCAGGATTCGAATTGGGTTTGAGCTGAGTCCTGGACCCTTGACGTGAGCAGCTCTTTTGAAAACTTAGGTTGCAGCGCTGCCTGAGCGTGACCTTGGACATGGGAGGTGCCGTCAGCGCTGGGGAGGACAATGATGAGCTGATCGACAACCTGAAGGAGGCACAGTACATCCGGACCGAGTTGGTAGAACAGGCTTTCCGAGCTATCGATCGCGCGGATTATTATCTGGAAGAATTTAAAGAAAATGCTTACAAAGACCTGGCGTGGAAGCACGGAAACATTCACCTCTCGGCACCGTGCATCTACTCGGAGGTGATGGAAGCCCTGGACCTGCAGCCGGGACTCTCATTTCTGAACCTGGGGAGTGGAACCGGGTACCTCAGCTCCATGGTGGGCCTCATCCTAGGTATGTCTGCCTTGGTGTAGGGGCATTTTCTTCCACACGGAGTGTAGCCCTTTGGTAGCCTGCCCTGGTAGAACCAAGACTTTTCCAGCTGTTACCTGACATGGTCACTGGGTGATGGGTGGAGGAAGGCTGGCCTGCATCTTACAGGCCCTGAGTTCGGCTCCTGTCCTGCAGTGGCCGGGGCTGGGCTGGAGCCACAAACTCAGGTCTAGGTCTCTCCCCAGGTGGGTGGCAGGGACCCAGGTACTGGGGTCATAACCACTGCCTCTTAGGGTGCACACTAGCAGGAAATCAGAAGCAGAGCTGGGTGTCTTTAATTTATTCATTTGAAAGGCAGAGTTACAGAGAGAGAAAGAGAAAGAGATCTGCCATTCACTGGTTCACTCCCCAGATGGCCACAGTGGTCAGCGCTAAACCAGGAGCAGGGAAAAGCATCCAGGTCTCCCACAGGTGCAGGGGTCCCGGGCACTTAGGCCATCCTGCCCCAGTCCTGACTGTTGGGGAATGCACCAGTGGATGGAGACCCTCTCAGTTTCTGTCTGCCTTTCAGGTAAAATAGGGGTGGGGGAGCTGTATAAGGATAGGAAGCACACCCTTGGAAAACGTAAAGTCTTCTGGAAATTAGTTCTTGAAGCAGTTGGTTTTGATGACGCTGAAAGAGCAGTACCTCCAGTCACTTGGCAGGTGATGACCGGAGGGAAGGCGTTCGTGGTTTCTCTCAGGTGAAGCCGTGAGGTCTGTTCCCAGCCATTGTCAGTGTTTTAACCTGTCGGGAAACGGAAGGTGTGCTGGATTCCTACTCTGTGTAAAATGCTGGAGGGAGGGAGAAGCTGCTTTTACTCTGAATGATGTTGAATGGTGTGGCCGGAGGAGGGATAGGAGTAGGGCCACCAGGGCTAGCGCTGTGCTGGGAGCTGGATGCCAGGTAGTGCTGGGCGGTACTGCTGCTCTGATCAACTCAGGGACGTCAACGGCATTTTTTTTTTTTAAGATTTTTTTTTTTTATTTGAAAGTAAGGGTTACACAGAGAGAGGAGAGGCAGAGAGAGAGAGGTCCTCCATCCGATGGCTGACTCCCCAGATGGCCGCAATGGCCAGAGCTGCACCGATCCGAAGCCAGGAGCCTCCTCCGGGTCTCCCACGTGGGCGCAGGGGCCCAAGGACTTGGGCCATCCTCCACTGCTCTCCCAGGCCACAGTAGAGAGCTGGATTGGAAGAGGAGCAGCCGGGACTAGAACCGGCGCCCATATGGGACGCCGGCGCCTCAGGCCAGGGCGTTAACCTGCTGCGCCACAGCTCCAGCCCCTTCCACGGCATTTTGACATTTGCTGCCAAGTAAGCACAGAGTTCTGAGTCTTGAGATTTCAAGGTCGCGTCTCCCACATCGTAGAAAATGCATTGAGTGTTCTTTCCTGTGGTTGTCAGTGGCGCTTTAGAAAATCCACTAGTAACAGCTGATGTTTGTGGAAATGGAGTGAAAATTTGGGTTTCTCTTTAAGTTTGTAGTCTGGAATTTGGTGAAGCTTTGAGACGGATCGTTTGGCTTTGGCCGTAGAGCGCCACCTTCACAGTTTGAATGGGTAGATTTTCACTTTGAAGCCGAGGGCTTTCTAACCTCCATTTGTTGTGGATCCAGGCTGTTGTGGTTTCTGCTTTGAGAAGAGACTGCAGGGCTGGGGTGTCCTTTCCAGTTAATTGTGATTCTCTCTGTTGTACCTGAGAATCGGAGGAGCTTGGCTAGCTGGCAGTTTGGGTGAACAGGGGTGACCACACTAGGTTAGGAAGGCACTGAAAAGAGCCGACTGCCTGGGAATCCCCCAGAAGCAAGGGGTTGCGATTTGATGCTGTTGCTGCTCTGAGTCTTCTGTGTACTGGGAGTTTCATGGACGTTGGAGGAAGGAAGCTGTGGCTTCTCGCGTGGTGAGTGCGACCTGCTACTTTGAGGAGTCTGAAGGAAGTGACCTCAGCGCTGGTTCTCACAGTGGATGCTTGGCTGCACTGTGATGCCACTTCGTGCATGTTGTTCCAAAGTGGAAACCTCGTAGGCCAGCTTGGGTCTGCAGACTTGAGGCTTGACATGGAAGCCCCCACCCTGACCCCCCGGTCATCCCCAGGTCTGGCCTGGTTCCTATGCTTGGTCTGTGGCTCCTCTCCCCGCTTCCTGGGGCTGTCCTTGCTGTTGGTTCTTGTCTACGGGAGCGGCGGGGGGAGGTTCTGCATCAGAGCTGGTGTTTATGAAAGTGCCATGTGACACGGGAGCTGCTTTGCCCCCGGGGGGCCTCGTAGGTTGGATCCCACCCGTGTCTTGGAGCTCTGCTGGTGGTGCCACCATCCTGCTTGTCATCTGTTTTAATGGGTGAGTTGAGGGCTCTTTATTTTTACTTTGCCTGGGGGTGAGGACCATGGATATACCTATTACTGGAATGATAGTGATGTAGAGCAGTTAATCAATAGCATGAGTAGACGAATAAGCCGGTCTCTGATTTCTGACAGAGTGCACCCATGCCAGAGTAACAGGGCTGAAGTCAGCGAGTGCAAAGGGGCTTGAGGTTTGGAAAAATGTAAGATTTGATGTAGACGGTGGAAGTGTGACTTCTCAAGTGGAGTGTGCTCTCCGAGAGAATGTGCTGGGTGTGGAAGACGCAGGGAACAGCCTGGCAGGTTCAGTTGGCCAAATGGGGACCAGGAAGCCATGGCCTGAGGTGTCTGTGTTGTTCTGCAAGAAGGGACCAGAAACACCCAGGTGTCAGGGTGCAGAGATATGGGGTGTGTGGACAGCTGCTTGCTTGTGAGTGTTTGAGTGAGGCTGCAGGGGCAGGGCCATGCTGTGGCTGTAGTGAGGGCACACTGTGTCTGTAGTGAGTTCACACTGTGTCTGTAGTGAGCTCACACTGTGTAGTGAGGGCACACTGTGTCTGTAGTGAGTTCACACTGTGTCTGTAGTGAGCTCACACTGTGTAGTGAGGTCACACTGTGTCTGTAGTGAGCTCACACTGTGGCTGTAGTGAGGGCACACTGTGTCTGTAGTGAGTTCACACTGTGTCTGTAGTGAGCTCACACTGTGTAGTGAGGGCACACTGTGGCTGTAGTGAGGTCACACTGTGGCTGTAGTGAGGTCACACTGTGTAGTGAGGTCACACTGTGGCTGTAGTGAGCTCACACTGTGTAGTAAGGTCACACTGTGTGTGTAGTGAGGTCACACTGTCTGTAGTGAATGCACACTGTGTCTTTAGTGAGGTCACTGTGTCTGTAGTGAGGTCACTGGCTGTAGTGAGGTCACACTGTGTCTGTAGTGAGGGCACACTGTGTAGTGAGGTCACACTGTCTGTAGTGAATGCACACTGTGTCTTTAGTGAGGTCACTGTGTCTGTAGTGAGGTCACACTGTGAGTGAGGTCACACTGTGGCTGTAGTGAGGTCACACTGTGGCTGTAGTGAGGTCACTGGCTGTAGTGAGGCCACACTGTGGCTGTAGTGAGGTCACACTGTGGCTGTAGTGAGGTCACTGGCTGTAGTGAGGCCACACTGTGGCTGTAGTGAGCTCACACTGTGGCTGTAGTGAGGTCACTGGCTGTAGTGAGGCCACACTGTGGCTGTAGTGAGGTCACACTGTGGCTGTAGTGAGGTCACTGGCTGTAGTGAGCTCACACTGTGGCTGTAGTGAGGTCACTGTGGCTGTAGTGAGGTCACACTGTACTATAGTCTGTTGGTGGTGAATAAAGTCGTTGTGCCCTGTTGGTTTTCATTTGCAGATGTGGCCTTTCCCATGTGTAACCACCTGTGTTCAAGCCCCATCTCACGCAGGTGCAGAGCAGGACATGCGCCCCACCCCCACCTCCCAGCAGTCCAATGCCCCCCCCCCCCCATAGAAGAGGTTTGCTTGTCTGCGCCCTTCTTGAGAGGTTCCCTCCTGTGGGTTCTTTGTGTGCACCCAGATTTAACCCGGAAGCAGTTGTATGGAAGTAACACTTTCATGATTAAATTGGCTTGTCAGTTTTGTCAGTTTCATTTCAAATTAGTTATAAATTTCCTTTGCTATAAAATGAAGTTTCACTGTGACTTGGAATCATAATTTCAATAATTAAAACTTATGTTAGCATTATTGAAATGCTCATATCTGAGTGTTTCGGGGAATCTTCCTAAATTCTAACTCTGGAAAAAGATGAGGCCTGTGTCAGTTTCATTTACAGATACATGCTTCTGTTTAAAAGTTATTTATTTACCTTTATTTGAAATAGAGAAAGAGAGCTCTCCCATGCACCTGCAATGGCGGGGGTTGGGCCAGGCCAAGCTGGGAGCCAGGAGCTCACCCTAGGACTCCCGGGATAGCTGAGCAGACTCGTTAGTAAGACTCTGGTTTCTTGAATTCTTTCTGCTTTCGAGTGATTGCTTAAATGTTTGAGAGCAGAGAGGCCCGGGCACCAGTCAGGCAGGATGGCTCGGGGCAGGCCCAGCAGTGTGACAAGTTCAGACACATGATAAGTCAGAGGTAGGAGCAGACGATCTGAGTTCTTGTCGTCCTGCAGGTCCTTTTGGTGTGAACCATGGAGTGGAGCTGCACTCAGACGTGATAGAGTACGCCGAGCAGAAACTGGACTTCTTCATCAGAACAAGCGACAGCTTCGACAAGTAAGACCAGAGGCAGGAGGAAGCCGGGGTGCCCGGGTGGCAGGGTTTGTAAACTGTGGCAGGTGGTCCTGGTTACGTATGTACCTGTTCTAATTTTAAATATTCTGAGTTCAAGGGTTTTAGACTTCTGTGACTATGGTACCTATATACTACTTATCACATTGGTAGTTTTTCACTAAATATAATGGAGAAAAAACGTTTTGCTGTTTTTAATATTTCCAATGTAGATAGCTTTTTGCCATCTAATTTTTTCTTTTTATTTATTTATTTTTTAAGATCTATTTATTTTATTTGAAAGTCAGAGTTGCAGAGAGAGAGAGAGAGAGAAAGAGAAAGAAAAGCCAGGAGCCAGGAGCTTCCCTTGGGTCTCCCATGAGGGTGCAGGGGCCCAAGGAC
This sequence comes from Lepus europaeus, assembly GCF_033115175.1. Classification (NCBI taxonomy): domain Eukaryota; kingdom Metazoa; phylum Chordata; class Mammalia; order Lagomorpha; family Leporidae; genus Lepus; species Lepus europaeus. The sequence goes on from NC_084836.1 coordinate 125,681,457, forward strand.
TTGGGCCATCTTCTACTGCTTTCTCAGGCCATAGCAGAGAGCTGGATCAGAAGTTGAGCAGCCGGATCTTGAACTGGCACCCATATGGGATACTGGTGCTTCAGGCCATGGCGTTAACCCACTGTGCCACAGTGCCGGCCCCTAATTTTTTCTTTCTTTTTTTTTTTTTAAATTATGTATTTGAAAGAGATGAAGAAAGAGAAATCTTCCATCTGCTGGTTCCCTCCCCAGATGGCCGCAGTGGCTGGAGCTGGTCTGATCCAAAGCCAGGAGCCAGGAGCTTCCTCCGGGTCTCCCACGTGGGTGCAGAGGCCCAAGCACTTGAGCCATTCCAGCAAATGGAAGATATTTCTTTCTCTCTTCCTCTACCTTTGCCTCTCTGAGACTCTGCCATTCAAATAAATAAATAAGTCTTTAAAAGAAATAATGTATATGGGGCTGGTGCTGTAGCATAGTGGGTGAAGTCACCACCTGCAGTGCTGGCATCCCATTTGGGTGCCAGTTCATGTCCCGGCTGCTCCACTTCTGATCCAGCTCTCTGCTATGGCCTAGGAAAGCAGTAGAAGATGGCCCAAGTCATTGGGCCCCTGCACCCGCATGAGAGACCTGGAAGAAGCTCCTGGCACCTGGCTTTGGATCAGCACAGCTCTGGCCATTGCAATCATCTGGGGAATGAACCAGCAGATGGAAGACCTCTCCTTCTCTCTCTTTGTAACTGTGACTTTTAAGTAAAATAAATTAACAAAAAAAAAAAAGAAATAGTGTATATTACTAGCTCTTGCTTTTTTTTTTTTTTTTTTTTTTTTTTTTTTTTTTTTTAAGATTTATTTATCTGTTTGAAAGGCAGAGTCAGAGAGAGCTTCCATCTGCTGGTACACTCCCCAAATGGACGCAACAGCTGGAGCTAGGCTGATCTAAAGCCGGGAGCCAAGAGCTTCCTCTGGGTCTCCCAAATGGGGTACAGGAGTCCAGGCACTTGGGCTATCTTCTGCAGCTTTCTCAGGCAATTAGCAGGGAGTCAGATTGGAAGTGGAGTTGCTGGGTCTCAAACCAGCACCCATATGGGATGCTGGCACTGCAGATGGTGGCTTTACCCACTGTGCCATAGCACCAGCCCCTTGCCATTTTTTAAAATGGTGTTAAAGTTTTTATTTTAAGGATTATAATTTTTAGAGAAGCCAAATGTATTTTTCCCTTACCTCACTTGTCCTGTAGTAGATCCTGAATAAGATGAGTTATAAAAGCAAAGACGGTGATCAGAGATGGTTTTACATTTCACATTACTTGTTTTGTAATTTCTAGGGCCCAATTTTATGTTGGAGGCAGAGAGACAACCCCTATCTGTTGGTTCATTCTCCAGATGCCTGCCCACAGTGGCTGGAGCTGGGCTGGGAGCTCCATCCAAGTCTTCCAATGGGCAGTGGGAACCCAGCTACAGCACCTGGACAGGAAGCTTGACCCCAGGCACTCAGTGTGGGATGCAAGTGTCCCAGGCGGCATCCTAACTGCCTGCCCTGTCTGTCTGTCTGTCTGTCTACCTATTTTTGAATCTTTCTTTGAGAAACTGACAGCTCCACCTGCTGGTTCATTCCCCAATGCCTGAAAATAGCCAGGCCAAGGCCAGGAGCCACAAACTCAAATTTAGGTCCCATGTGGGTGGCTGGACCCCGAGTACTTGAGCCGTCACCTGCTGTCTCCCAGGGTTCTCATCAGCAGGAATCTGGAGTCAGGAAACAGAGCCAGGACTTGAACTCAGTCATCTTAATATGGGATTTGTGCATCTTAACCCGTGTCCTAACAGCTCAGCTAAATAGCCACCCCGTTGCCGTGGGATTTCGAATTGAAATGAGTGAGGAGCTGGCATTGTGGCACTGTGGGCCGAGCTACCACCTGCAATGCTGGCGTCCCACATGAACAGCGATTTGAGTCCTGGCTGCTCTACTTCTGATCCAGTTCCCTGCTAATGTGCCTGGGAAAAGCAGCAGACGATGGCTTTGGCCCTTGCCACCCGTGTAGGTAACCTGGATGGAGCTCCTGGCTTCTGGTATCAGCCTGGCCAAGCCCTGGCCGTTGTGACCATTTGGGGAATGAACCAGTGGATGGAACATCCATCTCCCTCTGTCTCTCCTCTCTCTGGAACTCTGCCTTTCATGTACATAAATCTTTAAGAAACAAAGCGTGGTTAGTGTGGATGTCGGTGCAGACTTGTTGAGGTGATGCATTTCGTTTACTTACAGGTTCGACTTCTGTGAGCCTTCCTTTGTCACTGGCAACTGCCTGGAGATCGCTCCGGATTGTTCTCAGTATGACCGTGTGTACTGTGGGGCTGGCGTGCAGAAGGAGCATGAAGAATACATGAAGAACCTGCTCAAGGTGGGAGGGATCCTCGTCATGCCCCTGGAGGAGAAGGTCAGAGTCTGCATAACTCACGTTTCTGCACACAGAGAGGCAGGGGTGGGCGAGGGAGCTTGGAGGTCTCTGGGCCCTAGGCAGGGCCCAGAGAGTGGACTTGGGCAGGCAGCCCAGAACCTGCACGGAGGCCCCCTCTCTCCCCTCCCCTCTCCACCCCCCCCCCCATTCTCATTTATTATATGTAAAGCTATTGGACTAGCTCTCTCTCAGTTATCAGTCTAATTGTTAGAGACCTCTAGCTGGTATTGTGCAGTGTTCCATTACCTGATGGGTATCCTGACCATGTTTGATGTTTGGTTGTGTGTGTTTGTGTGGGTTTCAGGCACTGTGGGAAAAGTAGATGAGAATATGTGAGCAGCCGAGTCACCAGGAAGAACCTCCCTCAGTCAGCAAAGATCCAGAGAAAACAAATCACAAAGATTAAGAGACCACACTTTTTTTTATAAAACGTTTATTATTTAGTTGAAAGAGCAACAGAGAGAGAGGAGGAAAGAGAAAGAAATCTTCTATTTGCTGGTTCACTCCCGAGTGGCCACAATGGCCAGGGCTGGGCCAGGCTGAAGCCAGGAGCCTGGAGCTGCATCTGGGTCTCCCTGTGGGAGCAGGGCCAAGCACTCGGGCCGTCCTCTGCTTTCCCAGATGCTTTAGCAGGGAGCTGGATCGGAAGTGGAGCAGCCTAGGCTCCAACGTATGCTCCGATATGGAGTGCTCATGTCTCAGGTGGCTGCTTAACCCACTGCACCACAATGCTTGCCCCTAAACATTAGTGTTTATTTTGTCCAAAAAGTAATGTTTGCTTTAGAAAACACAGAAAGTTGGGGTGGTATTGTGGCGCAGCAGGTGTAGCCGCCTCTTGCGACAAAGGCATCCCACGTGGGCCCCTGTTTGTGTCCTGGCTGCTCCACTTTGGATGCAGCTCCCTGCTAATGGTGGGAAAGCAGCGGAAGATGGCCCCTCCACCCATATAGGAGACCTGGAGGAAGCTTCTGGTTCCTGTCTTTGACCTCGGCTAATTTTCAGCAATCTGGGGAATGAACCAGCAGATGGAATATGTCTCTGTCTGTAACTCTGACTTAAATAAATAATCTTAAGAAAAGAAAGAACAAAAATCCAGAGAGGAATTTAAGAAAAACTGCTCCCAGTCTCCACACTGACTGTTAGTATGTGATTCTTTTCTCAAAATACATATTTCTGAAGCACCTGGCTCCTGCCATCAGATCAGCGCGGTGCGCCGGCTGCAGCGGCCATTGGAGGATGAACCAATGGCAAAAGGAAGACCTTTCTCTCTGTCTCTCTCTCTCTCACTGTCCACTCTGCCTGTCAAAAAAAAAAAAAAAAAAAAAAAAAAAGAAAAAAAAGAAAAAAAAAAGCAAAAATACATATTTCTTTATTTGAAAGGCAGAGTGATGAGAGGGAGAGGGATCTTCCGTATGCTGGTTCCCTCCCCTGTCAGCCTCGACAGTGCGGTGTGGTCTCCCACGTGGGTGGCAGGGGCTAAGTACTCATGCCTCTCTGCTGCCCTCCAAGGCACATTAGCTGGGACTCTGACCAGCACTCCCGTCTGGGAAGCCCCTGTCGTAAGCATGGCTTAACCTTGAGAGTGTTTTAATGGTGGTCATCTGACTTCTTTCTGGTTCTTTTGCTGTAAAAGCAGTTACCGTAAAGAGCCTCCACATACTTCTTTTGTAACTATTCTTCTCTGAATCTTGACCTCTGAGCTCCAGATACAGTCTCATGCAGGAGTACTTGGTTGAAGAGTGTGGTGTGAAGCTTCAGAGGCAGTGCTGTCGCTGCGTAAAGAGGAACCAGTCCCGCCCTTGCTGCCTGCCTAGCGTGCGGCAGGGCCGAGACCCCTGTGTCTGCTGTGCGTGAAACATGGCTTTTTTTTTTTTTTTTTTTTTTAAATTTTTGACAGGCAGAGTGGACAGTGAGAGAAAGAGACAGAGAGAAAGGTCTTCCTTTTGCCGTTGGTTCACCCTCCAATGGCCACCGCAGTAGTGTGCTGTGGCCGGCGCACCGCGCTGAGCCGATGGCAGGAGCCAGGTGCTTCTCCTGGTCTCCCATGGGGTGCAGGGCCCAAGGACTTGGGCCATCCTCCACTGCACTCCCTGGCCACAGCAGAGAGCTGGCCTGGAAGAGGGGCAACCGGGACAGGATCGGTGCCCCGACCGGGACTAGAACCCGGTGTGCCGGTGCCGCAAGGCGGAGGATTAGCCTATTGAGCCACGGCGCCGGCCGAAACATGGCTTTAACAGTGTCTCACATACACAAATGATGCTGGGGACCTGCTGTGTTGAGAAGAGGTGTCAGGCTGGAGTGGACTGAGGTGAGGCCTCCAGGTTAATTTGAGGACGGTGGACATCTTTACAAGATTTCTTCTGCCCATCTAGAATATGAAATTGGGATTTAATAGTTTCTTTGCGATTTCATACATCATTCACTGATTACATTTAAATATTTGCTATTCATTGTAACTAGGTGTTCTCCTTCTTAGAGAGATTTTGAAAAATGATTCTGCTGGGGTACAAGAATGCAGTAACCGAATACATGGCTACTTAGTTCTTTTCGTTCTAAGACTCACGACGTGAAATCTGGCTTAGATATTTTTAGAAAAGACTGGCATTAATCTGAGCACAGCAGAGCTGACCAGAAATAGCACTGTGACCTGTTTAGGCCATCTGGAGCCTGACCAAGTCACAGAGAACTGTCGAGAGCTGTAATTGGATTCTCTGGTGCTCCTAATGCTTTAATCACGGTGTGCACTGCAGTGTAGTGGTCCCCGGTCCCTGTGCTGTCTTGGGAGTGGGCGTTTGCACACCTCAGGCCTTGTTTTCTGAGAGCGAGGAGAGTTGTTCAGCTGTGCAGAATGACACATCTTTCTGGAAAGCACAGGGCTGGACGCGACTCCTGCAGACCCCCCCCCCCCCAAGCCCATACTGACTTGGGCCCAGGAAGGTTGTCCTGACCCATCTGACCGGTCATCGCCTCTTGTTGCCCTTGACCTAGTTTCCCATCTTCCACGTTTCCTGTGAGCAGAAGCTAGGTCTGACGGCTTGGATATATTCAGGCCGAGCATTCTTGCAAAAACATTGATGAAGTAGATGTCACAGGGGTCCGTGTTGTCGCATACTGCCCGCTGGTTTTGCTTTGCTGTGTCTGTACTCTCAGATGACATAGAGGAATGATTATTTACCTGTAAGCTCTCTGGCAGCCAAGGCTTTTGAATATTCTCGTTTTGTTTTTGGAGTAGTTGACCAAGATAACGCGCACAGGTCCTTCTGCTTGGGAAACCAAGAAGATTCTGGCTGTGTCTTTCGCTCCTCTGATCCAGCCCTGCCGTTCAGAGTCAGGAAAACAAAGACTTGTCCAGTTACGTAAGTGTGCAAGTCTCCACTTATTTATCAGCTTGATCTTTTATCTCAGAATTCGAAAGAAAGAATTTACAAAGCACCTTTTGATATTAAAGAGCTTTTTCCCCACCACTGAAGCTTTAAAATTCATAAGGGATTTTAAGCATTTGAGAAATTGCAAACTATTTGTGGCCTGCCCTAGGTCGTTTTAGCCTTCTTTGAACCCTAAACAGAATGGTCAGAGGTCGTGCTGTCCGTAGCCGGGGACCCGTGTCAGAGGGGCACTCAGGCAGGGGCATTGACTGTTTGCCCCCTGCACTGAGATCTCGCATAGCTTGGTGGAGTGCGGGGGCCTGCAGAGCAGGGGGCGATCTGCTCCCTGAGCACCTGGCACCTCCCCTGTGGGTATACAGAAGACAGGAGAGCACCTCCTAGGGCAGACCCAGCAAGCAGCTGGCTTCAGGACCAACATTCGTGCTAATGTCGTGTGATTGCAACAGCAACTCATATGGAAATGAGAATTCTAGTTCACTTCATTTAAAATAAAACTGTTCATCATGCTTTCTGATCATTTGGAAAATGGAAAAAAGTGGGGGGAAGAATAAAAATATGTGTAGTTATACCACCCAAAGATAATACCGTTTAGTGAATTCTTTCCAGAATTGGTTTTTTTTTTTTTTTTTAAGATTTGTTTATTTATTTGAAAGGCAAAGTTACAGATAGAGAGAAGGAGACACACACACACACACACACAGATCTTTCATCTGCTGGTTCACTGACCAAATGGCTGCAATGGCTGGGCCTCGGCCAGCCTGTTCCAGGAGCCAGGAGCTTCATCTGGGTCTCCACGTGGGTGCGAGGGCCCAAGAACTTGGCCATCGTCTGCTGCTTTTCCAGGCTGTTAGCAGGGAGCTGGCCGTGGCTTAACGCGCTACGCCCCAGCGCTGCCCCCAGAGCTGTTCTTTAATCTGTGAGGGACAGCTCACCGAGCAGTTGCGCTCTGCCTCGCACAGGTCTTGGGGAAGAGGCGAAGCCCTTGATGTTGATAGCGAGCAGCAGCAGGGTTTCGTGGGGTCCAGAGGTGGAGCTGGTGCTTGGCCCTGTGGGTGAGAAGCAACTCCCCAAAGGGAGGCAGGCTCAGTGTAACACATGTATTCCTCCTGTGTGGCGGGACTGGGCTGCCAGGTGCCTTCCGTTGAGAGAATCATTGGGGCTGCAGAGAGCCCTAAGGAGCTGTGAGTAAAAGCTGCAAGGAGTCTGTATCCTAGCTAACCCTGATGGTCAGGTTAGGGTTAGGGTGAGTTTGTCAAATGCACGCCCCTAAAGATCCCCCCAGAATGATGTCTGTTAGCAGATGCCGCCCTGGGTAAGGGAGGGCACAGCCTCCAGGGCCCTAACAGAGTGGAGGAAGCAAGGCCCATTGGCATGTTTGTGAGACGTAAGGTCTTCTGGAAACGAGTCCCAGTGGCATTCGTGGCCGTGTGGGGAGCACCCCCGAGTGCTCAGTGTGGAGGCGAAGGCTCAGAGCAGGGGTGGGTGATGCTGTTTCTTCTCGGAGTTTCCCGTGCAGGTGGAGTCAGAGGGATGAAGACAGGGTGAGAAAAACTGCAGAGGTGGCGCAGGGCGAGCACTGTGGTTCCGACGTGGACCTCGTGGTCAGCTCTCGAATGGGTGGCCAGTCACAGATGAGAGGGCACAGCTGGTTAGGAGCTGCTGGAGTTCTGCAGGCAGCAGGGTGTCCACAGTGGAAAGGATTCAGGACGCCCTTGGCCTTTCTGAGAAAGGCCGAGTGGACTCAGGTGTCCATTGTGTGTGGCAGACTTGCTGGGGGCGTGCTGGCTGGTCTGTTACGTGAGACCTCAGAAGGAATATAAAACCAAGGACGAGCGTGTATCTGAGAAACCGGCACCACAGGAGCCCCTGGCTGGGTGGGGGAGCATGTGCCCTGGGGGCCAGGAGTGTGGTGGAGGCACAGCTGGGCCTCAGTGGCTGTGGGAATAATCTCTCCTGGTGATGCGCTGAGGGAAGTAAAGAGGATGGTGTTCAAGGAGGAAGCCGGGTGACGGGCGGGATGCGCTCGGTGGTCAGGGCTGAGGAGGAGGGGGCTGTGGCGCCGGACTTGCAGAAGGGACCCCTGGACGGGAAAGCGGGCAGAGCTGCAGCACAGGAGCCCTCCCAACATTCCGCACTCAACTCTGGACAGGTTGGGAACTCGGCGGACAAAGGGATGCAGATTTTCAGTTTAGTGCGCTTGAATATCTGGCCGCTAATTTCTTTCCCTGTGAGAAAAGCCCCTATATTGCTGCGTGTGTTTCCAGCGTTAGATGTGAATTCGAATCACCAAGTGTTCTTTCTCCTGTGTGCTTTGGAGTTTGGATTGGGAGCCAGCACTGGGCACGGTGGTCAGAATGCCGCTTGGGACAGTCCTGGCGCTGCTTCCTGCTGGTGCGCACCCTGGGAGGCAGCAGGTGGGGACTCAGGTGGGCGACACAGGTGGAATTCTGGGCTCCTGGTCTTGGGCTGTTGGGGGCATTTTGGGAGTGAACTGATGGATGCATGAGCTCTCTTTGTCTCTGCCTTTCAAATTAAAGAACAAAACGAAACGAAACCCTTCTTGTAAACTTTGGATTTGTATTTCTCTAACAAGAAAAAGGAACAGACATTCAGTTTGTAAATTGCTGTGGATATGTCACTAGGTGGGTGACACATGAATAGAAACAGACTTGCAGCCCAGGATTTAATTCTGCCTATGTTTGCCTCCTTCCCTTTTCAGAGTTAAGAACTCAGGTCTTTAGCAAGTACCTTAGGACTGCAAGTTTGAGCACAGGGTGCCTTTTGCTTAGAATACTGTCAGATTCTTACAGCATGTCTGTAAGCACACCGAGGTAAATGGGTCAGGGCTCCTGGATGGCCAGGCCTTGTGACAGACTCTCGCTCTCTGTGCCGCAGCACCGCCGGCGGTCCGCAGCCTCCAGGACTTGGCACGCATTGCCATCCGGGGCACCATCAAGAAGGTCATTCACCAGGAAACAGCGAGCAGAAGTGGAAGTGGACTGAAGAATACGCCCAGGTTTAAGCGAAGGAGGGTTCGCCGCCGTCGCATGGAAACAATCGTTTTTTTTGGACAAAGAGGTCTTTGCCAGTCGGATTTCCAACCCCTCCGACGACAACAGCTGTGAAGACTCGGAAAAGGAACGGCGGGAAGGGGAGGAGAAGGTGCTGCCCGACACGAAGCCGGACCCTCCTGTGAACTTCCTGCGCCAGAAAGTCCTGAGCCTGCCTCTGCCAGACCCCCTGAAGTACTACCTGCTGTACTACAGGGAGAAGTGAGGGCGAGAGGCCGTCTGCGTGCCGCTCCATGCTGCCGAGGGTCAGCCGGGGTCGGGGCAGCAGCCTCACGCTCATGGGTGTTTCTGTTCTTCCAGTTCTTGGTCGTCCTCTAAAACTGATGCAACCCTCGCCCAGCAAGACCCTGCCTGGAGGAACGTTCCCCAGACTGGAGAAGCTTGCTGGGGAAGGGTGGCGTGTGGTGGTCACGCACACAGGGTTGTCACCCAGGAAGAAGAACACTGAGGTTGAACCAAGCTGTCCCGCTCCCAGGTGTGAGACGCAGCACGTGTCTACGTGTGGGTGTCTCCTGGGGCAGACGCACCTGTGCCTGGGTCTGAGGGGAACCGTCGTGGAGGGTCCTCATCTTCAGTAAATGCACTGCATTTTCTGAGTTGTCAGTTGTGATTTTTGAGAGGATAATTTCTGATGGAGAGAGGAGGAATGAAAGCATCAAGCCGCTGGTTGTCTTTGTAGAAGTCTGAGACCTCCAGTGAGGTTATTTTTTGTGATACTTTTTGTTATCCTGAAAGAACCATTGTCAAGTAATCCCTTAAAGAATATCCTAAGAAATGAAACAAGTTTGTGTGTATGTGTGAGCATCAAGCTGAATTACTTTCACCCTAACTGCGGGGTTGGTTCCTACGCAGCACGAGAGATGGCGGTGGGTTTCCGGGGTGTGGCAGGCTCGGTCCTCAGGGCAGTGGACTGGGAGCCACGTGGCAATGGCCTGTGTGTCCTTTGATGTGAGTGTGCCGTTTCTCTGTAATCTCATTAGAGCTCTGATTCATAGACTTTGTCTTTTATAATTCTGAGTGGAAAGAGAGTGGCTAGTTTTGTAGTTTTCCTTGAGAACAGATACCTGTATTTTAGCAGCCCCGTTGCATTAGGACGCCTGACTGTGTCGTGAATCGTCTTCTTGAGCAGCGTGATTGGAAGGACGTTCTTGATTCCAAATAACGGTTTTTAAAACTGCTTTTTAACCCAAAGAAAAGTGAAGCATAAATTCTAACGGGAAACCCAGATCCCAGGCTTTGATGTCGGATCAAGTGTGCAGAGTCTGTGATGAGCCCTTAGCCTCTGGAGCTGCCGGGCTTCAGTGTCTGCGGGGTCTCCGACTTGCCTGGGTCGGCTTTACCACGCAGTGCCGTCTGCACAGACAGCGAGGACACGGGAGCCACGTGAAGCCACGTGAAGGAAGCGGGCTCATAGCTGTGCTTTCCTTGTTCAGGCTCAGGGGACTTGGCAATGCTTCGCGATCTGCAGAACCGTGCTGGCACAGCTGCCAGGTGGTGGGGCGTGGCCTCTGACACGTTCCCTGGGTGACTGCGCCTTTCCTGCTGATTGCAAAAGGACTGCGTTTTTTAAACCACACCTGTCGTCGTCGTGGATCGTAAGTCATCACAACGCGTAAGACGTTTTTCCTACCTGGTTATTGTTTCCAAGCATTTGTATCTCCATGTTATCAACTTGTGATTTTTAAACCAGAATGGGTTAATAATAGTTGTAATGTGTGTGAAAAATGGTGTCAGTGTTTCTATTGTAAAAATAGGGAAAACTAAGGAGGTTTTCCTGCACCCCGCACCAGAGCTGGCAGGGAAGCCCGGCGTAGGGCCTGTGTGCTAAGCCACGTTCCGCACAGTGCTGCCTTTTGTGTTTCAAGGAGTCTGTTTTTAGTGTGTGGCTTTTTCCTGAAAAGTAGTAAAGCCATAGACTAGTGCAGGACACATGTTAAATGAGTAAATATCACGTATGTAACGTAAGAAGCAAATGTGTATGTAGAGGTACTCCTGCTCATCCGGGACCTCGATGGGAAGAATCTGACCGGCTGGTGTGAGGGTAAACACACGGGGTCAGCAACAGGGTCGCACCCCTGTGGGGTCTAAACTGTGTGTGCTCTCCCAGTCTTAAACAAATAAAGCTGTTTCGCATCACGTGTCTTAGGTATTAGGCTCTGTAACAGACCCAGGGGAGGTGTCACTCCGAATTCTGAAGTGTGGAATTGGACAGGCAGCTAGAAAAAGCGCCGAGTGCCCCAGGCAGCAGGGGCTTCCACTGGCGGCTTTGTGGCATATCTCCCATCCTAGAGAATGTCCGAGGATATCTCGATGATGGCGGTGGTCTTCAGGGCGGTCTGCTCCCTGTGGTTCGTACGTGAGCTCTCCAGCGTCTGCTGTGTGGGGCCGTATGCCAGAGCTGAAGATGAAACTGCAGAGTGCAGGGACTTAGATGAAAACTGCAAAGAATTAATTGATGAACTGAAAATGACTGAAGGGTGTGAACTTAAGGGACAGACAGCAAGAGGCTGAATGATGTCACAGAAATGGGCAGGTAGTGGGGCCGGCACTGTGGTGTAGAAGGTTAAGCTGCCACCTGCAGTGCTGGCAGCCCGCATGGTGCCGGTTCGAGTCCCTGCTGCTCCACTTCCAATGCAGCTGCCTGCCGATGTAGCTGGGAAGAGCAGCAGAGGATGGCCCAAGTCCTTGGGCCCCTGCACCCACGTCAGAGACCTGGAAGAAGCTCCTGGCCCCTGCCTGGCCCAGCCCTAGCTGTTGCAGCCATTTGGGGAATGGAGATCTCTTTCTCTCTCCTTCTGTCTGTATCTATGTTTTTCAAATAAATAAATACATCTTTTAAAAAAAGGGCAACCCCCACTTGGCCTGCGCAAGGCCAGACTCCCTGCTGTCAACACTTGGTCACCCAGCTCACAGCTGATGCTTTGTCCGTCGTCAGTCGAATCCGCAACAGGATCACAGGCCTGTGGGCCTCACGGGTGTCTGCCTCCTGGCACTCCTAAGTGAGGGCAGATTCTGACCGCGTGTTAATCCCTGGGACCAAGTTAACCATAATGGAAGCAATCAGGCGACACGACACCGCAGGCTCACAGCTTCTGTCTGAAGAACAGTTAAGTTGATTGTGCTTGTGTCAGCGAGGGTTAGGGTTAGGGTTGGCAAGCATTGCAAGAAGCTAACAGATGTGTCCAGAGCGATGAGTGGGTTGAGTGGAGCAGGTGGAGGTTTTGTGGACCACGGTGAGCGCTTGCTGCAGAGGTGTCCACCGCGCTCTGGGCTGGACGTGGATCCCGGCAGCTTCCTGCAGGTGCAGGTTGTTGGGACACACAGCCTTGTGAGACAAAGGGCAGAGACATTTGCATCACTGCCCCGGGCGGCTCCTCTGTGTGTGCTGCTCAAGTTATTTTTCTGCAGTTACAGGTTTTTCCCCAGCGTTAACAGGATAGCAGACATGAGTCCATGCGAATTTTGCTACTGCAGTTTTGTGTCTCTTTGCAGATGCATGCCTTAAATTCTTTTTCTTAAAAAAAGATTTTATTTATTTATTTGAGAGGTAGTTACAGACAGAGGGAGAGACAGAGAGAGGTCTTCCTTTCATGGTTCACTCCCCAAATGGCCGCAACAGCCAGAGCTGGGCCAATCCAAACCCAGGAGCCAGGAGCTTCTTCCTGGTTTCCCATGCAGGTGCAGGGGCCCAGGGACTTGGGCATCTTCCACTGCTTTCCCAGGCCACAGCAGAGAGCTGGATTGGAAGAGGAGCAGCCAGGAATAGAACCGGCGCCCATATGGGTTGCCGGCACTGCAGGTGGAGGATTAACCTACTGCACCACGGCGCCGGCCCCAGGCCTTGAATTCTAAAATCAGCACGCGTTGCTGCTTTGTCAAGTCATTGTGCAATTCAGAGCATTTTACTTAAAAACAAGCTGGTGTGGCCTAGCGGCTAAAACTGCCACCTGCAGCACCAGCAGCCCACAGGGGCACTGGTCTGTGTCCCAGCTGCTCCACTTCCTTTTTTTTTTTTTTAAATTTTATTTAATGAACATAAATTTCCAAAGTACAGCTTATGGATTACAATAGCTTCTCCCCCCCCATAACTTCCCTCCCACCCACAACACTCCCCTCTCCCACCCCCTCTCCTCTTCCATTCACATCAAGATTAATTTTCAAGTATCTTTATATACAGAAGATCAATTTAGCATATATTAAGTAAAGATTTCAACAGTTTGCACCCACACAGAAACACAAAGTGTAAAATACTATTTGAGTACTAGTTATAGCATTAATTAAACACCTAAGAATAATTGTGTATTAATTACAGAGTTGAATCAATAGTTTTAAGTAGAACATAAAAAATACTAAAAGGGTAAAGTATTAAGTTCTTTTTTTTGTTTGTTATATAGTTATTATTTTTTTATTTAATAAATGTGAATTTACAAAGTGCAACTTTTGTATTGTGGCTTCCCCCCCCGAACCCCCTCCCTTCCGTGGCCCTCCCCTCTCCCACTCCCTCTCCCATCCCGCCCTTCATCGAGTTTCATTTTCAATTACCTTCATATACTGAAGATCAACTTAGTATATACTAAGCAAGGATTTCAACAGGCTGCACTCACACAACCGCACAAGGTATAGGGTATTGTTCGATTAGTAGTGTTTTTAAGTTTCCTAGTAAAACACATTGAGGACAGAGATCCTACGTGGGGAGCATGTACCCAGTGACTCCCGTTGTTGATTTAACAATTGGCACTCTTATTTATGACGTCATCAGCTGCTCCACTTCCAATCCTGCTCCCTGTTAATGTGCCTGGGAAGAGCAGAGGAGGATGGCCCAAGTGTTCGGGCCTCTGCACCCACGTGGGAGACCCGGATACTTCACCAGCTGATGAAAGATCTCTCTCTCCTCCTCTCCAGTTCTTTCAAAATAAATAAATAAACCTTAAAAAAAAAAACTCCAAAAGCAAAGTGGAATCTAGTGGACAAAACGGAGTGGGTTTTGTCAGTTTGTGATGGGCTTGGTGCACACCCCGCCAGGGTGCTGCCAGACTCAGGGGACAGACCTGATTGGAATAGGGTGGGTTTCTCTGTAGGGTTGTGAATTGGTTTACTAAACAAATGTTCTTTTTTTTTTTGGACCGGCAGAGTTAGAGAGAGAGAGAGAGAGAGAGAGAGAGAAAGGTCTTCCTTTCCGTTGGTTCACCCCCCAAATGGCCACTACGGCCAGAGCGCTGCACTGATCCGAAGCCAGGAGCCAGGTGCTTCTCCTGGTCTCCCATGCGGGTGCAGGGCCCAAGGACCTGGGCCATCCTCCACTGCCTTCCCGGGCCACAGCAGAGAGCTGGCCTGGAAGAGGAGCAACCGGGACAGAATCCGGCCCCCCGACCGGGACTAGAACCCGGGTGCCGGTGCCGCAGGCGGAGGATTAGCCTAGTGAGCCACAGCACCGGCCCTAAACAAATATTCTATTCGGTTAAATTAAAGCTGGATGCTTTGAACCCTGCTTTTATTTACTGTACTATGGATCCTGACGTTTGTGCCAGAATGTGGAGACATCAGCCCCCGGTCCCCGGCTGGCATCGCACGCGAGTTCTGCACCCAGGGCTGCGTCCGTCCACAGACATTGCGTTTCCAGTCTGTTAAGCAGCATTGGGGGGGCCCTGTCCTCTGCCCTTTACCCGGTGACTTCCCCAGGATAAAGTATTGGAAACTCAATTTCCAGGTGAGCTGTGGTAGCCCACGGGGTGCCCTGGGGGTCCTAGGGGTGTCCATGACTGGCCATCCAGCGCGGAGCTGGACTGGTGGTCGTCAGCAGCTGACTCAGACGTTGGTTCTGTGGAGAAGCTCCCAAGCTGTATGAGCAGACTCAGGCACGAAAACCCTCCCTCCTGTAGGGCTGTGCATGTGAGCACCAAGCGACACTTGGGAGACCTGAGGGTAGGGGGTTGGGGGGGCAGGAAAGCTTGACTGAGGTTGGGAAGGGGCATTAGGGGTGGGGAGGGATGGTGCAGTGAGAACAGAAGCCCCCAAGTCCAAGAGGCCATCACTGCTCACCTGTGGCCCTGCTGTCCGTGGCACTTCTCCAGCTTGGAGGAGGATGTGACTGGCACCTGCTTCCCAGGACCCCTGGTGTGCTGCCAGCAGGTTGTGAGGGTGGGAGAACATCCCCCTGCCCACCTGCTGCAGGGGGACTGGGCCCCTGCGTCCCCCACCAGACCAGCTGCCCGAGACTCAGAGCCTAGTTGGGGGAGGGGTGGGATGTACGCTGTGACCACTCCCCTACGCCCATGTGCACCCTGTCCAGCCAGTGTCTGCACTAGCAGGGGCTGGAATCCAGCGCCAGAGTCAGATCAGACTCAGCTTTCTGACGTGGGATGCAGCCGTCTTCACTACTAGGCTAAACGCCACTCCCAGCCCGTGGATTCACCGAATTTCTGTAGGGTGTATTGTATAACAACAATTTTATTCCAAGTATTGCTTATTTATTCAGTCATACAAGAAATATTTGAGAGTCAAACATGTAAAAGGCACATTATTATTTTCTAAATGCGCATATATCTTTTAAAAAGTTCTTAAAACAATTTGAAGGCAGACTGGTGAGGGGAGAGGGAGATGGGGAAGGACAGAGA